>NC_048575.1:73999085-74134085 GCF_013265735.2 Oncorhynchus mykiss | reverse complement strand
GTCTTCTTAAGTACCCCCTGTCAATTGGCCATGTACCACTGACTTAGACTTTATTTAAATGAGAATAGAAAAGCGTAGCCACGTATGACACGTCGTATCATACATAGGTGATTGACTTTTAATGAGCGCTGCGACTGGGTGATGTATGCAATGTATTATCTTTGCATTAAAAACTGTTCACATACCTAGGGCTTGTTGCAGTTCGCTCAGGTTCATTTGCATTTGGGGACAGAGTTATAGCACCGAGGAGGCCCATTAGGCCACTGACAAATAATTAATTGGAGGGTATCAAATATTGCCACACACTTTCAGGCTTCAATGCCTATCTTTCCAAAAATATCTTTACATTACACCCCCCCCC
This sequence comes from Oncorhynchus mykiss, assembly GCF_013265735.2. NCBI lineage: Eukaryota > Metazoa > Chordata > Actinopteri > Salmoniformes > Salmonidae > Oncorhynchus > Oncorhynchus mykiss. The sequence continues at coordinate 74,133,724 of NC_048575.1, read as the reverse complement.
CCCCCCCCCCCACTAATATATCCTAACTTGAAGGAAATTGCAATAATTTCTAGAGAAATTAAATTAATTCAGTTCCGTGGGTTAAAACTAAATATAGCTCAAGATTATGGGATGAAGAGGGTCTAATGATGCTTATTCCCTCATTGTTTGTTTTCATTTTTTTCATTCTTTCTGTCTGTTTACGGGTATGTGATGAGATCAGCGGAGGATCCTCAGAAGAAGAGGGCGAGGACCATCCTCCTCAGGGAAGTTCATACAAATTGTAATAGTGAAACATTAGAAAGTTATCCTTTTTAGATAAAAAAATATATGTGACCGATCGGCTCAAATTGGTCTTATGTACCAACATTTGAAATTGTGTTTTTTACATTGGATTAAAGTAGAGATTCAAAATGGTATGTCATATGCTGCATTTGAGGAACAATGGGAAAGTAATTCTGCTTTGAAAGTTGCTAAACTTGTAAACTCACTTTTGACAAAAATACCTTTGAGTATTTTGATACCTACTGTAGAGCTCTCCTTTGTCTACACCCATTCAGCATCGTTCACACCCTCTTAAGCCAGCCCCACCCATCTCTTTAAGGATTCACAATGTGCTAAACAGTGAGTAGTGTAGTAAAGATTAAGATTAAAAGTAGTAAAAGTAATAGCCTACAATGAAGAAGAATTCCAGGTAAATAGAGTGTCCAGATAACAATATTTGTAAAATATTAGATGACACCTACACAGACACACTTGTCTAAATTGATGGGTCATGTGAAAGACATGCTATAACACCCAGCCACATATTGCTAAGAGGATGGGTCTCTACAGAAGGTGGAAACAGTACAGCCAAATGGTTTGCTGGATGACATGCCTTCATCAATCAAGTAGTTGACTTGTTGTGGTATTCCTTCACAGCAGACAGCAAACACGCCAAACGCAATATAATTTTTTAAAGCATCATTATCAGGTAAACTGAAAGTTAAAACACACAGCCCGACTTCACGTACCTCTGGAAAATACAGAAATAAAGTGATAAACTGTTCTGCCTTATTATTATTCGACCATGCTGGTCATTTATGAACATTTGAACATCTTGGCCATGTTCTGTTATAATCTCCACCCGGCACAGCCAGAAGAGGACTGGCCACCCCACATGTGCTCTCTCTAATTCTCTCTTTCTTTCTCTCTCTCGGAGGACCTGAGCCCTAGAACCATGCCCCAGGACTACCTGACATGATGACTCCTTGCTGTCCCCAGTCCACCTGGCCGTGCTGCTGCTCCAGTTTCAACTGTTCTGCCTTATTATTATTCGACCATGCTGGTCATTTATGAACATTTGAACATCTTGGCCATGTTCTGTTATAATCTCCACCCGGCACAGCCAGAAGAGGACTGGCCACCCCACATAGCCTGGTTCCTCTCTAGGTTTCTTCCTAGGTTTTGGCCTTTCTAGGGAGTTTTTCCTAGCCACGTGCTTCTACACCTGCATTGCTTGCTGTTTGGGGTTTTAGGCTGGGTTTCTGTACAGCACTTTGAGATATCAGCTGATGTACGAAGGGCTATATAAATACATTTGATTTGATTTGATTTGAAAGTGAGATCAATAAAAGTAGCGCCAATCATGTTGGAGGTCAATTAAATAATCAAAACATGTTGTTTATGCTTTACATACAAAGTGTTGTCATTGATTCCTTGTAGAGATGCCACATTGCTGCTTTTGTCACATGGGATGGCAGCAGCTTTCCACCAAAGTGTTTGTGTCCTGGTAATATTATCCTCTGCATAGTTGTTGATGAAGTTCACCACTCACAGTAAGTCCTCATATTTTAGGTGTAACCTGTGCTTGCTTGGGCCAGCTCTCTTTTTGATGGGAGGCATTCAACCATTTTCCTTGTATGACTGGTGGAGGAGAGTGAAGCGTGTTCTACTGATGCTGAAAGACAAATTCCAGATTCATATATTTTGGCATTATTATAAAATCACCATCAGACACACCTGGCTAATTTGATGGGTCATGTAATCATCTGGTGAAGTGATCTTTTTTTTTAGACATGGGAGGAATTAGTTGGCCACCTGGTCAACATCCGGTGAAATTGCAGAAAGCGAAATTCAAAATACAAAATTCTTAATATTAAACATTCATGAAAATACAATTGTCTTAAGTCATTTAAAAGCTTAACTTCTTGTTAATCCAGCCGCTTTGTAATATTTCAAAAAGACTTTATGGCGAAAGCACAGCATGCGATTATCTGAGGACAGCGCCCCGCATTCCATTCCCCAAAGAATTCCTGGGTGGATTCTCCTTGAGTTTTCGTCTGCTATATCAGTTCTGTTATACTCACAGACACCATATTAACAGTTTTGGAAACTTTAGAGTTATCAATTATATGCATATCCTAGATCCTGGGCCTGAATAAGAGGCAGTTTACTCTGGGCGCCTCAGTCATACAAACTTTCGAATACTGCCCCCTATCCCGAAGAAGTTTTAACTTGGCTTTCGAAGACTTTAGAAAGGCAGGGTAGGATAGATATAGGTCTGTAACAGTTTGGGTCTAGAGTGTCACCCTAATAACCATGGCAGCATTCCAATCTTTAGGGATCGCAGACGATACGAAAGAGAGGTTGAATAGGCTAGTAATAGGGGTTGGAACAATTGCGGTGGAGAATTTTAGAAAGAGAGGGTCCAGATTGTCTCGCCCAGCTGATTTGTAGGGGTCCAGGTTTGCAGCTCTTTCAGAACATCTGCTATCTGGATTTGGGTGAAGGAGAAATGGGGAGGCTTGAGCAAGTTGCTGTGTGGGGTGCAGAGCTGCTGACCGGGTAGGGGTAGCCAGGTGGAAAGCATGCAGTTGTATTAAAATGCTTATTGATTATTTGGTGACAGTGTTTCATAACCTCAGTGCAGTGGGCAGCAGGGAGGAGGTGTTATTATTCTCCATGTACTTTACAGTGTCCCAAAACGTTTTGGAGTTTGTGCTACAGGATACAAATTTCTGTTTGAAAAAGGTAGCCTTTGCTTTCCTAACTGCCTGTGTATATTGGTTCCTAATTTCCTTGAAAAGTTGCATATCACAGGGGCTATTCGATGCTAATGCAGAACGCCAGAGGATGTTTCTGTGCTGGTCAAGGGCAGTCAGGTCTGGAGTGAACCAAGGGCTATATTTGTTCTTAGTTCTACATGTTTGAATTGGGCATGCTTATTTAAGATGGTGAGGAAAACATTTTTAAAGAATAACCAGGCATCCTCTACTGACGGAATGAGGTCAATATCCTTCCAGGATATCCAGACCAGGCCGATTAGAAAGGCCTGCTCGCTGAAGTGTTTTAGGGAGTGTTTGACAGTGATGAGTGGTGGTCATTTGACCGCGGACCCATTACGGATGCAGGCAACGAGGCAGTGATCGCTGAGATCCTGGTTGAAGACAGTGTATTTAGAGGGCAGGTTGGTCAGGGTGATATCTATGAGGGTGCCCGTGTTTACGGATTTAGGATTGTACCTGGTGGGTTCCATGATAATTTGTGTGAGATTGAAGGCATCTAGCTTTGATTGTAGGACGGCCGGGGTGTTAAGCATGTCACAGTTTAGGTCACCTAACAGGACAAACTCTGAAGATAAATGGGGGGCAATTAATTCACATATGGTGTCCAGGGCACAGCTGGGGGCTGAGGGGGGTATATAACAAGCGGCAACAGTGAGATAATTATTTCTGGAAAGGTGGATTTTTTAAAGTAGAAGCTCAAACTGTTTGGGTACAGACCTGGATAGCATGACAGAACTCTGCCAGCATACTCTGCAGTAGATTGCAACTCCACCCCCTTTGGCAGTTCTATCTTGGCGGAAAGTGTTGTAGTTGGGTATGGAAAATTCAATTTTTTTTGTGGCCTTTCTAAGCCAGGATTCAGACATGGCTAGGACATCAGGGTTGGCAGTGTGTGCTAACAGTAAGCTTTAATTAAGCTTTAATTAACTTGCAATGAAAGCAGCTTTCTGACAAATTTGAAACTGTAGCTGGACTCTTACTCGTATACATGGATGAATGCTTCATGATAGACTACAACCCCTTCCATTTAATAAGACATTTTGTGTCGTTTCCGTTTTGTTTGTACAGCTTGCTTGGGCCGTTGTTGTGTCAAGTCACTCTGGTTCACACTGACCGTGTGCAATGCCACAAGAATCATCTTCAGCTTTAACCCCCACCCAAACTCAGACCATTTTACTCACCCAAGCAGAGCTGGTTAGGCTGTTTTCATGTTATCCAGAGTGTTGGTGACTGTAACTGTGCCCCTGGCAACAATTGCCAATGTTTACTGACACCGGACGTATTCAACCGGTGTTAAGCGTTGGTAAATTCATCAGTTATTCTGCCCTCTGGCACACTTAGACGAGAGTGCTCTGAAACTGTTGTTGCAGTGACGTTCTATTGAAACTGATACTTGTATAGCTGAGTCTTTTGTTAAGTTCTGCTACGTGATACATAAAAAAAAGCTGCGTTAGACAGGATTACCTACACAAACTGACCAGCTCAAATAGACAGAAGTGTGTTATATGGCAGATCAATCTAAACTCATCTCTCGGCATGTCCAGCCCACTCATTATCTCAGCCAATCATCATCCCTTTTTCTGTGGCTTAACCAACTAGGCTCGTAATTTAACAATTGTACTCATATTTACAGATGGCATACAAATTTGTTATTAAGGCACATGAAAGTTCACATGTTCGAGAAGGCATTTCTGCCAAAGAACCCATTTTAAAAAGAAAAATATGTTTACATTCAAATGGCTCTCCTGTGAAGTAGTGACCGCGACATACACCTGAAACGGGTCACATGTTTAATATACTCATGTCACCAAATAATTGATTAAAACACATTGTTTTGCAATGAAGGTCTACAGTAGCCTCAAGAGCACTCTGTAGGGTAGCATCATGGTGTAGCCGGAGGACAGCTAGCTTCCATCCTCTTCTGAGTACATTGACTTCAATAGAAAACCTAGGAGGCTCATGGTTCTCATCCTCTTCCATCGACTTACACAGTAATTATAACAACTTCTGTAGGACATCCTCCAACCTATCAGAGCTCTTGTAGCTTGGACTGACATGTTCACCCAATCAAAGTATCAGAGAAAGAATCAAGTACAGAAAGCATAAGCTACAGCTAGCTAGCACTGCAGTGCGTAAAATGTGGCGAGTAGTTGACTCAAAGAGAGAGTAAGACAATTGTTGAACATTAATTTATTGAAAATTGAAGGAGAAGCAAGAGAAAGTGAGAGAGCGAGAGAAAGGGAGAGAGAGAGATACAGTTGAAGTCAGAAGTTTACATACACCTTAGCCAAATACATTTAAATGCAGTTTTTCACAATTCCTGACATTTAATCCTAGTAAAAATTATTTGTCTTAGGTCAGTTAGGATCACCACTTTATTTTAAGAATGTGAAATGTCAGAATAATAGTAGAGAGAATGATATATTACAGTTGTATTTCTTTCATCACATTCCCAGTGGGTCAGAAGTTTACATACTCTCAATTAGTATTTGTTAGCATTGCCTATAAAGTGTTTAACTTGGGTCAAACGTTCTGGGTAGCCTTCCACAAGCTTCCCACAATACATTTGGTGAATTTTGGCCCATTCCTCCTGACAGAGCTGGTGTAATTGAGTCAGGTATGTAGGCCTCCTTGCTCGCAAACGCTTTTTCAGTTCTGCCAACATTTTCTATAGGATTGAAGTCAGGGCTTTGTGATGGCCACTCCAATACCTTGACTTTGTTGTCCTTAAGCTATTTGCCACAGCTTTGGAAGTATGCTTGGGGTCATTGTCCATTTGAAAGACCCATTTGCGACCAAGCTTTAACTTCCTGACTGATGTCTTGAGATGTTGTTTCAATATATCCACATCATTTTCTTTCCTCATGATGCCATCTATTTTGTGAAGTGCACCAGTCCCTCCTGCAGCAAAGCACACCCACAACATGATGCTGCCACCCCTGTGGTTCATGGTTGGGATGGTGTTCTTCAGCTTACAATCCTCCCCCTTTTTCCTCCAAACATAACTATGGTCATTATTAACTATGGCCATACAGTTCTGTTTTTGTTTCATCAGACCAGTGGACATTGCTCCAAAAAGTATGATCTTTGTCCCCATGTGCAGTTGCAAACCAGAGTCTGGCTCTTTTATGGTGGTTTTGGAGCAGTGGCTACTTCCTTGCTGAGCGGCCTTTCAGGTTATGTTAATATAGGACTTGTTTTACTGTGGACATAGATACTTTTGTACCTGTTTCCTCAAACAAGGTCCTTTGCTGTTGTTCTGGGATTGATTTGCCCTTTTCGCACCAGAGTACATTCATCTCTAGGACACAGAATGCGTCCCCTTCCTGAGCGGTATGACGGAGGCGTGGTCCCATGGTGTTTAAACTTGCGTACTATTGTTTGTACAGATGAACGTGGTACCTTCAGGCGTTTGGAAATTGCTCCCAAGGATGAACTAAACTTGTGGAGGTCTACATTTTTTTTCTGATGTCTTGGTTGATTTCTTTTGATTTTCCTATGATGTCAAGCACAGAGGCACTGAGTTTGAAGGTAGGACTTGAAATACATCCACAGGTACACCTCCAATTGACTCAAATTATGTTAATTAGCCTATTAGAAGCTTCAAAAGCCATGACATAATTTTCTGGAAATTTCCAAGCTGTTTAAAGGCACAGTCAACTTAGTGTATGTAATCTTCTGACCCACTGGAATTGTGATAGTGAAGTATCAGTGAAATAATCTGTCTGTAAACAATTGTTGGAAAAAGTACTTGTGTCATGTACAAAGTAGATGTCCTAACTGACTTGCCAAAATTAATGTTTGTTAACAAGAAATTTGTGACTTACGATTTCAAATGTAGCTATATTTGTATTCTTTTCACTTTCACTTCCACTTAGCTAGCAATTGCAGCTAGCTAGTTTAACCTACTCAAACACCTGGCTCAAACAGAGAGGGATACAATGTTAGCCCGCTGGCTATGGCTATCCAAATTAGAACTCTTCAAAGTCAAGGTAAACTTTTAGTTTGATGAATTTATATCCACCAGAGCCCAGCTGTCTAAAAGCTAAACTGTACAGCATGAATGTTTACTAAAACTTTGGTTCCAGTAGCTATGTTGATTATGACGTTAGCTAATATGGTGACAATGATGTAGGCTGTGTGTAGTGGTTAGCGGTTATGATATGAAGGTTTGGCTTGGAAAGGTTTTTTCACCTAGTCACAGACAGCTGATATGTTGTGCACTGAAATACACAAGCGAAGGGAAAATGTGAGAGGAGGAGAGTGCGTAAATGCGAAAAGGAATTATACAATGAACAAAGTGATCATGATTTTTGTATGTGGCTGCTATGAAAGTGAGCTGTGTGTGTGTGTGTGTGTGTGTGTGTGTGTGTGTGTGTGTGTGTGTGTGTGTGTGTGTGATCAGGTTTGTATTCATTCCGCAGCTTTTGTTGTAAAACATTTTTCTTAATTGGAAACAAACAGAAGGAAACGGGGAAAAACATACCTGAATTTGTCCAATAGAAACTATGATTTGCCACTGTTGGACTAATGATTACACCCTAGATCAGCAAGATGCAGGCAAGAGTGTGCAAGGCGGTATTGAATGTGTCAGTGTCTGTCACCTTGATTACTCAAACTGTCTGCACCTACAGTAAGTTGTACATTTTCAATCATAGGCTAGGTTGTAGCAACCTCATGATGGGTATAGGGAAAATCTGAGTAACATTTAATAGCCTAAACCTATTGATGTTACATTGCGCTGGGTGAATGGAATATGAATGACAGTCATTCAATTTGCTGTAATAGAAATAAAGCTGTGCTCACAAAACCAAATTATCGTCCTCCCTCATTTTATGAGATGATAATTTGCAGCGTTATTTCCCAAACCAACCTTTTACTCTTCTATTCCATACCAGAACCTTCGATTTATTGTTTCAATAGGGTAATAAAATCCCTTATTTACTTACAGATGTAAGAAATTAATTTGACCAGTTTTTCACAGCAGGAAAATAATCCTGTGGCAACAGGACATTTGAAATATTGCGTGGATTATAATTAATGGACATTTTTGTAGGGGTTTATAAAATGTTTTGTTAGGGAAAATAAAGTCTGAGTGGAAATTACAAACTTAAGGCCTTTTTAAACATCGAATACACTACAAGTTTCCATTTCCTTTAACAATAGTGTTATCAAATTTAGATGCTAGTACATCTGTACCTTCATTCCTATGTGGAATCGTTCCTATGTGGAACTTAAAGCATGAAACACACCAAAAATTGTACTGATACGTAGGTACTTATCACAGTGGGAGACCATTCCTTTCTTTAGCTAGAACAAATGCGGTACCTTCTGCATGCCGACCAGGTTGCGACAAACCTACTGTTTCTACTTGTAGAATCGCAATTGTTGTCAGTGGCCAACAACTTGACTTTCTCCAGATCAGAGAGCACAAACCCACACATGGGGGAGCCAACAGGAGTGACAACAAAAATAAAACGTATAGGGCATTCTCTCCATACATCCACAATTAAATATCATGAGACAGTCACACTTCATATGTAACGTGGCTATGGGATGGTAGCGAGCTAAGTGCACAGACACAATGCACCCAACACTAAATACTTCCTGCAAGATAGCTAACCACTGTAGCTAGTATTGAAATTATAATTCAATCACAATGGTTTAGTTTCCATGAAAGAGCTACTTGTGTTGGCTGCCGAGTTAGTGCAGTGGCCTTTGCTATCTAGCTATGTTGTGTTAGTTAGCGAATAGGTTACTAGCTAGCTAGCTATATTGTGTTAGTTAGCGAATAGGTTAACTAGCTAGCTAGCTATGTTGTGTTAGTTAGCGAATAGATTAACTAGCTAGCTAGCTATGTTGTGTTAGTTAGCGAATAGATTAACTAGCTAGCTAGCTATGTTGTGTTAGTTAGCGAATAGGTTAACTAGCTAGCTAGCTATGTTGTGTTAGTTAGCGAATAGGTTAACTAGCTAGCTAGCTATGTTGTGTTAGTTAGCGAATAGGTTAACTAGCTAGCTAGCTATGTTGTGTTAGTTAGCGAATAGGTTAACTAGCTAGCTATGTTGTGTTAGTTAGCGAATAGGTTAACTAGCTAGCTAGCTATGTTGTGTTAGTTAGCGAATAGGTTAACTAGCTAGCTAGCTAAACATTTTTGTTATGGGCTGGCACTGGCAGTATGGGATTATGGAGTGGGAATTAAATTGTTCCTTCGTCATCTTGCTAGTTAGTTAGCTAGCTCTGGCCATCTGGCTAGAAACAACAAGGACCTATCTACAAAATAACAACATTAGCGCAGCTAACTAAGAAATCTAAACCATAAGAAACCAGAGATATAAGAAAAGGAGGAGATACAGTAAGAATGGAGAAATGTATAACGCTCTGCCCAGAAGAATGTAGTTCTAATCGCTTTCACGTTGCGTTACGCGTATTCTAAACTATTTGTCACGCGATCCCTTCTAAAAGTCAGGGTATTAGTCGAGAAATCTGCTTATTTTCCCCAAAAGTATGTAATGTTAAGATTTCAAAGCTATACACTACTAGAGAGAACAAGTTAATAATCTCACATCTCTGAAATGATTTGTAATGCTGTACTTCTTGTTCACATAATTCATGCGAATTTTGGGTTTTTGATTTAGCGCTCAACTGACTCCCATTCACTCATTGAAGGAGTGACCTTCTTGTCCCAGAATCATCCAGAATGCACTGCACAGCCCATTTATGTTGCATGGGCAACATACATAATGGCCGTTAATACGATTCCAATGGAGTTTACCATCTCCTCAAAAGTATTTTTGAAATAACATACATGAACATGCATTGCCAAACAATGCTTCGGCCTCCTGGATTGGAGTATTTTAACAAGGCTGAGTGGCTGACGACTTCAAGGTCTTTGCTGTGTGAACACAAAAGAGATTGACTGCCGGCACTGTTCAGAGGTGCTAAGTACTGTCGGCAGGCAAACGTTTGACAATCCTACCGGTGTGTCTGAGCTATAAGGCCTCCATGAGAGAAATTCCATCATATCAATACTTTATTTACCATTTATCTATCCTAATATTATCACAGCTGTGCATTAATTTGGTAGGTTTTGAGTCTCCACACTATCACTCCGTTACCAAATAGGTGGTTATTTATCATAGCCAAAACTATGAATAACCGTGTAGAATACTAGAGTAACACCACCTAAGCACTTTCTCCTTCAGAACATTTATACATCTGAAGCATGGCACTGAGTAAAGAGTGTACTCTGCATTGGTTTAATTGGAACATCAGTTAATCCAATGACATCCGTTTAAGTTTATTATTATATTGTGTACATTGAAATACTGTCAGCTGATGACATGATCGCCACACTCCCCTCTCTCCACTGGGATTCTCTGTCTCTGACCCTATTACGGGGGCTGAGTCACTGGTTTACTAGTGCTCTTCCATGCTGTGCCTAGGAGGGGTGCGTCACTTGAGTGGGTTGAGTCACAGACATGATCTTCCTGTTTGGTTTTGTGCCCCCCACGGGCTTGTGCGTTGGAGGAGATCTTCGTGGGCTAAACTCAACCTTGTCTCAGGGTAGTAGTTGGTGGTCTGTTGATGTCCCTCTAGTGGTGTGGGGCCTGTGCTTTGGTAAAGTGGATGGGGTTATATCTTGCATGGTCAAATCAAATCAAATTTTATTTGTGACATACACATCTTTAGTGTAACGGATGTGAAACGGCTAGCTTAGTTAGCGTGGGCGCTAAATAGCGTTTCAATCAGTGACGTCACTTGCTCTGAGACCTTGAAGTAGTAGTTCCCCTTGCTCTGCAAGGGCCGCGGCTTTTGTGGAGCGATGGGTAACGATGCTTCATAGGTGTCAGTTGTTGATGTGTGCAGAAGGTCCCTGGTTCGCGCCCGGGTATGGGCGATGGGACGGTCTAAAGTTATACTGTTATATTAGCAGATGTTAATGTGAGTGTAGCGAAATGCTTGTGCTTCTAGTTCCGATAATGCACTAGTAACCAACGAGTAATCTAACCTAACAATTCCACAACTGCTACCTTATACACAAGTGCAAAGGGATAAAGAATATGTACATACATATGAATGGGTGATGGTACAGAACGGCATAGGCAAGATGCAGTAGATGGTATCGAGTACAGTATATACATATGAGATGAGTAATATAGGGTATGTAAACATAAAAGTGGCATAGTTTAAAGTGGCTAGTGATATTACATAAATATGGTTGGCCCTGTCTGGGGGTATCGTCGGACAGGGCCACAGTGTCCCCTGACCCACCCCTGTTTCAGTCTCCAGGATCTATGCTGTAATAGTCTATGTGCCAAGGGGCTAGGGTCAATCTGTTATATCTGGTGTAATTCTCCTATCTTATCTGGTGTCCTGTGTGAATTTAAGGATACTCCCTCTAATTCTCTCTCTCCCTCTCCTCCCGGAGAACCTGAGCCCTAGGATCATGCCTCTGGACGACCTGGCGTGATGACTCTTGGCTGTCCCCAGTCCACCTGGTCGTGCTGCTGCTCCAGTTTCAACTGTTCTCCCTGCGGCTAGGGAACCCTGACCTGTTCACCAGACGTTCTACCCTGTCCCGGACCTGCTGTTTTCGACTCTCTCTCTACTGAACCTGCTGTCTCAACCTCTGAAGGCTCAGCTATGAAAAGCCAACTGACACTTACTCCTGAGGTACTGACCTGTTGCACAACCACTGTGAGTATTATTTGACCCTGCTGGTCATCTATGAACGTTTGAACATCTTGAAGGACCATCTGGCCTTAAATGGCCATGTACTTTTATAATCTCCACCCAGCACAGCCAGAAGAAGACTGGCCTCCCCTCACAGCCTGGTTCCTCTCTAGGTTTCTTCCTAGGATCCTGCCTTTCTAGGGACTTTTTCTTAGCCACCGTGCTTCTACATCTGCATTTCTTGCTGTTTGGGGTTTTAGGCTGGGATTCTGTCACTTTGTGACATCTGCTGATGTAAACAGGGCTTTATAAATACATTTGATTGACTGATTGACTGCAGAGAATATGAGGGTCTTTGAGAAAAACAACATTAATTATATCATACCAGTATACATTACCTTACCCACTCATGCTGACAAAAAGCTGCAACCACATACACCACTCTGTCTATGCAAATGTGCACAACGCCACAAGGAGCTCTCTACCACTCCCAAGATTTCCTCAGATATCTTCAAAGCGTTTCAGAACTCCTGCAAAGCCTTGGTTTATTTAGAGGCATCGGATCAACAGCGTGGCACCGGGGGAGCCTGAGCTGTCTCATCCGTTTGTCACCAGGAGTTGTGTTCTTATTTTCCACTTCCGCACATCCAAGTCTATTCCTCCTTTCCTCCGCCTACCTTTCTCCCCTACCTCCTACCCCCTACCTCCTCACAGCGGAAGTTCGTCAAATAACCGAGCAACACTTCAAAAACAGGAGCTGGGGTGTTGTCCTCTAAAAATCTCAGCATGGTCTGTCCTTCTCAGAGAGGAAAAGGGGGACAGGGGAAGAGGTGAGACAAGAGAGAAAAGAGAAGAGAGCGTAGAGGAGAGAGGGGACGGAGAGGGGAGAGATCAGAGAGGAGATGAAGCGGGGAGAAAGACGAGAGGGGAGAGGGGATGGAGAGGGGAGGGGAGGGAGAGGGGAGAGAGGGAGGAGGGAGAGTGAGGGAGGAAGGAGAGAGAGAGAGGGAGGAGAGAGAGAGGGGAGAGGGGAGGGAGAAGAGAGGGGAGGGAGAACAGAGGAAAGAGGGGAGGAATGATTGGAGATGAACACAATGCCCAAGAGAAAGCCAAAGAAAAAAGGCCTCTCAAAGAGTTGGAAACTTTTTCATCCAAAAAAAAACCCCTTTCTGTTTAGTGTATTTATGACACTGCGGAATTTAGAGAGAAGGGTTTAGTCTGGCTCTACTCCTCTTGGCAGCTGGGCACAAACTGCTTAAATCAACGTTGTTTCAATGAAATTTGTCAATGCATTGTGATGTGGAATCTACGTGAAAAATACATTGGATTTGTTTTTGCAATTATTAACGTAAACTGCTGTTTTTAGGTAACATTTTACCACTTTATGTCATCATGGCAACATATTTGCAACATAGACAAACCTTGTGTAAAATATGTGGAATTTGTACCTTTGTAACAATGTCAGATTTTCAATGTTATGGCCACTAACAGAAAAAAACTATAGGCCTGGCAGCACCTCCTACTGGAGAGTTGATCTATCTACAGCTATCCCATCCATCTCCTATCCAGGGTTGTAACCAGGGTTTTCTTATGTAATCATAGAAAGCGCGTATGTTCAGAGTCGCAGGTCTGTAGAAATCTTCCAAATTGCTATGATAATCTGCATAGAATCTCAAACAGGATTGATCACTTGCACCATGTACTTTATTGTAATCTCAATTAACTGCAGTACAGGTCATTTGGTTGTGCTATTAGATGAAGCAGACTGAGAACACTTTAAGTTGTTGTATAAATAAACAACACATTGAACATTTTATTGCCAATTTAAACTTTGGTGTGCTTTTAAATTGTGGAAAGAGCAGTGATAACACATTTAGGTGACAACTAAGTCAAAAATCAAACATAGGATTTTCCATTGGAATTTGTTGTCCTTTTAGATGGTTGAAAGCATAGCGATAACACATTGGGATTCAACAAACTTTTGACTGTCTTTTTGAGTGGGTGAAAATAGGTTGAAATATCATGAATCTACGTATCTACCAAATATTGTCACATTTTCCACGTCAAAATGATGTGATGGACCAAGTGGGTCTGCTGTGTGTTTCAGTGAGTGTGCACAGACGAGCAGTATGAGAGTCAGCAAAAGAGGATTTGAAACAAGGCTAGCGGTGCCAATGCTTACCAAATGGGAACGTTTGAAATGGGACATGGAGGGGAAATCCAATTGGAACAAAGCTCTGTCTGATCCTGTATTGTAGTGAATGTTGCACAACATCAATGCTTACTGCTTACACAAACATTCAGTGCATCAATAAAAAAAATCTAAATGGATCCCATAGAAAGAAAGTGGCTAGCCGGTAATAAAGATGCATTAGTGTGTTGTGCTTTTATCCAAATGACCATAAAGTCTGTGTTCCTCAGTCCCAAATTCAGAAAAATAGCCCTTTCCCCTCTCTCTCCTGCTTTCTTATCCTTCAGCCTGCAGGTCCCTGTGGCTCCAGTCTGCAGTTTAAATCTTCCAAATAGCACCCTGTTTCGTATATAGTGCACTACTTTTGACCAGAGTGCCATGTGCCATAGGAAAAGGGGTGTTCTTTGGGACGTAGCCCTAATCCGGCTGCAGCTGAATAAGCTGCAATGTGGGCCATTATTCACTCCCAAGTACTGTAGTTTCCTGGCTGCTCTGCGGCTCTCTCTGCAGCAAGCGAGAAATGCGGTCTGAATGGAGAGGATGATTGGTTCAGGGGCAAATATGAAAGAAAGTGAAGGGTACTAGCCCCCCAGACAGACGAACAGACTTGCTCATCCCTAACTGGGTTCTGGGGGGACGGATGGACATGGTAGTACAATCTGGATGTCTTTCAATAGAGTGTTCTGAAATTACATACACAATGTTCCTATAATTTTACTTTGGGATTGTAGTTTTACGTCAGCCTGCCTGTGTTTCTGCTGTATTCATTTTTTCTTTAAAGCTCCAACTGCTGATGTCAATTTGCGAATTTAAAACTAAATCTGGTTAGTGTACTTTGAAGGATTTGAGATTATTATTGCATTCTGTGTTATAAAATGTATTTGGATTAAATTATTTTTTCTCAAATGTTCAATCTCCTCTCTATCTCTCCCCTCCTCCCATTCTCTGTCTTTCCTACTTATTTATCTCTCCCCTCTCTTTCATATGGAACAATGCAATCAGGCTTCTTCCCAAAAAGCTCTGCCTCTCTCCTCCACTTGGTCCTTGTTACAGACTTGTCAATTCTTCCTCTTCTCTAAAGAGATGAAAGAGAAAAATAGTCTAAGGAAAAGGCTATCAGCCTCCTGCGAGCCTCCTGTCTTTGGGGAATAACTGCCAGGCAGCTGAGGAGCTAGGCTCTGTGTGAGTAAGTTTAAATCTGCAATGCCAAGCTGTCATCAGAGACCTGATGGGCATCACCGGAGCCCCCCGTTATGCACCCCCAAGTCAACTACCCTACCCAGCTCCCCTAACTCAAATACCCTACCCAGCTCCCTTAACTCAACTACCCTACCCAGCTCCCCTAACTCAAATACCCTACCCCAGCTCCCCTAACTCAAATACCCTACCCCAGCTCCCCTAACTCAAATACCCTACCCAGCTCCCTTAACTCAACTACCCCACCCAGCTCCCCATAACTCAAATACCTTACCCCAGCTCCCCTAACTCAAATAACCTACCCCAGCTCCCCTAACTCAAATACCCTACCCAGCTCCCCTAACTCAAATACCCTACCCAGCTCCCCTAACTCAAATACCCTACCCAGCTCCCTTAACTCAACTACCCTACCCAGCTCCCCTAACTCAAATACCCTACCCCAGCTCCCCTAACTTAGCTACTCTACCCCAGCTCCCTTAACTCAATTACCCAACCCGAGCTCCCCTAACTCAACTACCCTACCCAGCTCCCCTAACTCAAATACCCTACCCAGCTCCCCTAACTCAAAGACCCTACCCAGCTCCCCTAATTCAAATACCCTACCCAGCTCCCCTAACTCAAATACCCTACCCCAGCTCTCCTAACTCAACTACCCTACCCCAGCTCTCCTAACTCAACTACCCTACCCAGCTCCCCTAACTTAAATACCCTATCCAGCACCCCTAACTCAGACCCTACCCAGCTCCCCTAACTCAAATACCCTACCGAGCTCCCCTAACTCAACTACCCTACCCAGCTCCCCTAACTCAAAGACCCTACCCAGCTCCCCTAACTCAAAGACCCTACCCAGCTCCCCTAACTCAAATACCCTACCCCAGCTCTCCTAACTCAAATACCCTACCCAGCTCCCCTAACTCAAATACCCTACCCAGCACCCCTAACTCAAAGACCCTACCCAGCTCCCCTAACTCAAATACCCTACCCAGCTCCCCTAACTCAACTACCCTACCCAGCTCCCCTAACTCAAATACTCCACCCAGCTCCCCTAACTCAAAGACCCTACCCAGCTCCCCTCACTCAAATACCCTACCCAGCTCCCCTAACTCAAATACCCTACCCAGCTCCCCTAACTCAAATACCCTACCCCAACTCCCCTAACTCAACTACCATACCCCAGCTCTCCTAACTCAAATACCCTACCCAGCTCCCCTAACTCAACTACCCTACCCAGCTCCCCTAACTCAAATACCCTACCCAGCTCCCCTAACTCAAAGACCCTACCCAGCTCCCCTAACTCAAAGACCCTACCCCAGCTCCCCTAACTCAAATACCCGACCTTAGCTCCCCTAACTCAAAGACCCTTTCCCAGCTCCCCTAACTCAAATACCCTACCCAGCTCCCCTAACTTAGCTACTCTACCCCAGCTCCCTTAACTCAATTACCCAACCCGAGCTCCCCTAACTCAAATACCCTACCACAGCTCCCCTAACTCAAATACCCTACCCCAGCTCTCCTAACTCAACTACCCTACCCAGCTCCCCTAACTCAAATACCCTACCCAGCTCCCCTAACTCAAAGACCCTACCCAGCTCCCCTAACTCAAATACCCTACCCCAGCTCTCCTAACTCAACTACCCTACCCAGCTCCCCTAACTCAAATACCCTACCCAGCTCCCCTAACTCAACTACCCTACCCAGCTCCCCTAACTCAAATACTCCACCCAGCTCCCCTAACTCAAAGACCCTACCCAGCTCCCCTAACTCAAATACCCTACCCAGCTCCCCTAACTCAAATACCCTACCCAGCTCCCTTAACTCAACTACCCTACCCAGCTCCCCTAACTCAAATACCCTACCCCAGCTCCCCTAACTTAGCTACTCTACCCCAGCTCCCTTAACTCAATTACCCAACCCGAGCTCCCCTAACTCAAATACCCTACCCAGCTCCCCTAACTCAAATACCCTACCCAGCTCCCTTAACTCAACTACCCTACCCAGCTCCCCTAACTCAAATACCCTACCCCAGCTCCCCTAACTTAGCTACTCTACCCCAGCTCCCTTAACTCAATTACCCAACCCGAGCTCCCCTAACTCAACTACCCTACCCAGCTCCCCTAACTCAAAGACCCTACCCAGCTCCCCTAATTCAAATACCCTACCCAGCTCCCCTAACTCAAATACCCTACCCCAGCTCTCCTAACTCAACTACCCTACCCAGCTCCCCTAACTTAAATACCCTATCCAGCACCCCTAACTCAGACCCTACCCAGCTCCCCTAACTCCAATACCCTACCCAGCTCCCCTAACTCAACTACCCTACCCAGCTCCCCTAACTCAAAGACCCTACCCAGCTCCCCTAACTCAAAGACCCTACCCAGCTCCCCTTACTCAAATACCCTACCCAGCTCCCCTAACTCAAATACCCTACCCAGCTCCCCTAACTCAAATACCCTACCCCAACTCCCCTAACTCAACTACCATACCCCAGCTCTCCTAACTCAAATACCTTACCCAGCTCCCCTAACTCAACTACCCTACCCAGCTCCCCTAACTCAAATACCCTACCCAGCTCCCCTAACTCAAAGACCCTACCCAGCTCCCCTAACTCAAAGACCCTACCCCAGCTCCCCTAACTCAAATACCCGACCCTAGCTCCCCTAACTCAAAGACCCTTTCCCAGCTCCCCTAACTCAAATACCCTACCCAGCTCCCCTAACTTAGCTACTCTACCCCAGCTCCCTTAACTCAATTACCCAACCCGAGCTCCCCTAACTCAAATACCCTACCACAGCTCCCCTAACTCAAATACCCTACCCCAGCTCTCCTAACTCAACTACCCTACCCAGCTCCCCTAACTCAAATACCCTACCCAGCTCCCCTAACTCAAAGACCCTACCCAGCTCCCCTAACTCAAATACCCTACCCCAGCTCTCCTAACTCAACTACCCTACCCAGCTCCCCTAACTCAAATACCCTACCCAGCACCCCTAACTCAAAGACCCTACCCAGCTCCCCTAACTCAAATACCCTACCCAGCTCCCCTAACTCAACTACCCTACCCAGCTCCCCTAACTCAAATACTCCACCCAGCTCCCCTAACTCAAAGACCCTACCCAGCTCCCCTAACTCAAATACCCTACCCAGCTCCCCTAACTCAAATACCCTACCCAGCTCCCTTAACTCAACTACCCTACCCAGCTCCCCTAACTCAAATACCCTACCCCAGCTCCACTAAATCAAATATCCTACCCCAGCTCCCCTAACTCAAATACCCTACCCAGCTCCCTTAACTCAACTACCCCACCCAGCTCCCCATAACTCAAATACCTTACCCCAGCTCCCCTAACTCAAATAACCTACCCCAGGTCCCCTAACTCAAATACCCTACCCAGCTCCCCTAACTCAAATACCCTACCCAGCTCCCCTAACTCAAATACCCTACCCAGCTCCCTTAACTCAACTACCCTACCCAGCTCCCCTAACTCAAATACCCTACCCCAGCTCCCCTAACTTAGCTACTCTACCCCAGCTCCCTTAACTCAATTACCCAACCCGAGCTCCCCTAACTCAACTACCCTACCCAGCTCCCCTAACTCAAATACCCTACCCAGCTCCCCTAACTCAAAGACCCTACCCAGCTCCCCTAATTCAAATACCCTACCCAGCTCCCCTAACTCAAATACCCTACCCCAGCTCTCCTAACTCAACTACCCTACCCAGCTCCCCTAACTTAAATACCCTATCCAGCACCCCTAACTCAGACCCTACCCAGCTCCCCTAACTCAAATACCCTACCGAGCTCCCCTAACTCAACTACCCTACCCAGCTCCCCTAACTCAAAGACCCTACCCAGCTCCCCTAACTCAAATACCCTACCCAGCTCCCCTAACTCAAATACCCTACCCCAGCTCTCCTAACTCAAATACCCTACCCAGCTCCCCTAACTCAAATACCCTACCCAGCACCCCTAACTCAAAGACCCTACCCAGCTCCCCTAACTCAAATACCCTACCCAGCTCCCCTAACTCAACTACCCTACCCAGCTCCCCTAACTCAAATACTCCACCCAGCTCCCCTAACTCAAAGACCCTACCCCAGCTCTCCTAACTCAAATACCCTACCCAGCTCCCCTAACTCAACTACCCTACCCAGCTCCCTTAACTCAAATACCCTACCCAGCTCCCCTAACTCAAATACCCTACCCAGCTCCCCTAACTCAAAGACCCTACCCAGCTCCCCTAACTCAAATACCCTACCCAGCTCCCCTAACTCAAATACCCTACCCCAGCTCTCCTAACTCAAATACCCTACCCAGCTCCCCTAACTCAAATACCCTACCCAGCACCCCTAACTCAAAGACCCTACCCAGCTCCCCTAACTCAAATACCCTACCCAGCTCCCCTAACTCAACTACCCTACCCAGCTCCCCTAACTCAAATACTCCACCCTAGCTCCCCTAACTCAAAGACCCTTTCCCAGCTCCCCTAACTCAAATACCCTACCCAGCTCCCCTAACTTAGCTACTCTACCCCAGCTCCCTTAACTCAATTACCCAACCCGAGCTCCCCTAACTCAAATACCCTACCACAGCTCCCCTAACTCAAATACCCTACCCCAGCTCTCCTAACTCAACTACCCTACCCAGCTCCCCTAACTCAAATACCCTACCCAGCTCCCCTAACTCAAAGACCCTACCCAGCTCCCCTAACTCAAATACCCTACCCCAGCTCTCCTAACTCAACTACCCTACCCAGCTCCCCTAACTCAAATACCCTACCCAGCACCCCTAACTCAAAGACCCTACCCAGCTCCCCTAACTCAAATACCCTACCCAGCTCCCCTAACTCAACTACCCTACCCAGCTCCCCTAACTCAAATACTCCACCCAGCTCCCCTAACTCAAAGACCCTACCCAGCTCCCCTAACTCAAATACCCTACCCAGCTCCCCTAACTCAAATACCCTACCCAGCTCCCTTAACTCAACTACCCTACCCAGCTCCCCTAACTCAAATACCCTACCCCAGCTCCACTAAATCAAATATCCTACCCCAGCTCCCCTAACTCAAATACCCTACCCAGCTCCCTTAACTCAACTACCCCACCCAGCTCCCCATAACTCAAATACCTTACCCCAGCTCCCCTAACTCAAATAACCTACCCCAGCTCCCCTAACTCAAATACCCTACCCAGCTCCCCTAACTCAAATACCCTACCCAGCTCCCCTAACTCAAATACCCTACCCAGCTCCCTTAACTCAACTACCCTACCCAGCTCCCCTAACTCAAATACCCTACCCCAGCTCCCCTAACTTAGCTACTCTACCCCAGCTCCCTTAACTCAATTACCCAACCCGAGCTCCCCTAACTCAACTACCCTACCCAGCTCCCCTAACTCAAATACCCTACCCAGCTCCCCTAACTCAAAGACCCTACCCAGCTCCCCTAATTCAAATACCCTACCCAGCTCCCCTAACTCAAATACCCTACCCCAGCTCTCCTAACTCAACTACCCTACCCAGCTCCCCTAACTTAAATACCCTATCCAGCACCCCTAACTCAGACCCTACCCAGCTCCCCTAACTCAAATACCCTACCGAGCTCCCCTAACTCAACTACCCTACCCAGCTCCCCTAACTCAAAGACCCTACCCAGCTCCCCTAACTCAAATACCCTACCCAGCTCCCCTAACTCAAATACCCTACCCCAGCTCTCCTAACTCAAATACCCTACCCAGCTCCCCTAACTCAAATACCCTACCCAGCACCCCTAACTCAAAGACCCTACCCAGCTCCCCTAACTCAAATACCCTACCCAGCTCCCCTAACTCAAATACCCTACCCAGCTCCCCTAACTCAAAGACCCTACCCAGCTCCCCTAATTCAAATACCCTACCCAGCTCCCCTAACTCAAATACCCTACCCCAGCTCTCCTAACTCAACTACCCTACCCAGCTCCCCTAACTTAAATACCCTATCCAGCACCCCTAACTCAGACCCTACCCAGCTCCCCTAACTCAAATACCCTACCGAGCTCCCCTAACTCAACTACCCTACCCAGCTCCCCTAACTCAAATACCCTACCCAGCTCCCCTAACTCAAATACCCTACCCAGCTCCCCTAACTCAAATACCCTACCCCAGCTCTCCTAACTCAAATACCCTACCCAGCTCCCCTAACTCAAATACCCTACCCAGCACCCCTAACTCAAAGACCCTACCCAGCTCCCCTAACTCAAATACCCTACCCAGCTCCCCTAACTCAACTACCCTACCCAGCTCCCCTAACTCAAATACTCCACCCAGCTCCCCTAACTCAAAGACCCTACCCAGCTCCCCTAACTCAAATACCCTACCCAGCTCCCCTAACTCAAATACCCTACCCAGCTCCCTTAACTCAACTACCCTACCCAGCTCCCCTAACTCAAATACCCTACCCCAGCTCCCCTAACTCAAATACCCTACCCCAGCTCCCCTAACTCAAATACCCTACCCCAGCTCCCCTAACTCAAATACCCTACCCAGCTCCCTTAACTCAACTACCACACCCAGCTCCCCATAACTCAAATACCTTACCCCAGCTCCCCTAACTCAAATAACCTACCCCAGCTCCCCTAACTCAAATACCCTACCCAGCTCCCCTAACTCAAATACCCTACCCATCTCCCCTAACTCAAATACCCTACCCAGCTCCCCTAACTCAAATACCCTACCCCAACTCCCCTAACTCAACTACCATACCCCAGCTCTCCTAACTCAAATACCTTACCCAGCTCCCCTAACTCAACTACCCTACCCAGCTCCCCTAACTCAAATACCCTACCCAGCTCCCCTAACTCAAATACCCTACCCAGCTCCCTTAACTCAACTACCCTACCCAGCTCCCCTAACTCAAATACCCTACCCCAGCGCCCCTAACTCAAATACCCTACCCCAGCTCCCATAACTCAAATACCCTACCCAGCTCCCTTAACTCAACTACCCCACCCAGCTCCCCTAACTCAAATACCCTACCCAGCTCCCCTAACTCAAATACCCTACCCAGCTCCCCTAACTCAAATACCCTACCCAGCTACCCTAACTCAACTACCCTACCCAGCTCCCCTAACTCAAATACTCCACCCAGCTCCCCTAACTCAAAGACCCTACCCAGCTCCCCTAACTCAAATACCCTACCCAGCTCCCCTAACTCAACTACCCTACCCAGCTCCCTTAACTCAACTACCCTACCCAGCTCCCCTAACTCAAATACCCTACCCCAGCTCCCCTAACTCAAATACCCTACCCCAGCTCCCCTAACTCAAATACCCTACCCAGCTCCCTTAACTCAACTACCCCACCCAGCTCCCCATAACTCAAATACCTTACCCCAGCTCCCCTAACTCAAATAACCTACCCCAGCTCCCCTAACTCAAATACCCTTTCCCAGCTCCCCTAACTCAAATACCCTACCCAGCTCCCCTAACTTAGCTACTCTACCCCAGCTCCCTTAACTCAATTACCCTACCCGAGCTCCCCTAACTCAAATACCCTACCACAGCTCCCCTAACTCAAATACCCTACCCCAGCTCTCCTAACTCAACTACCCTACCCAGCTCCCCTAACTCAAATACCCTACCCAGCTCCCCTAACTCAAAGACCCCACCCAGCTCCCCTAATTCAAATACCCTACCCAGCTCCCCTAACTCAAATACCCTACCCCAGCTCTCCTAACTCAACTACCCTACCCAGCTCCCCTAACTTAAATACCCTATCCAGCACCCCTAACTCAAAGACCCTACCCAGCTCCCCTAACTCCAATACCCTACCCAGCTCCCCTAACTCAACTACCCTACCCAGCTCCCCTAACTCAAAGACCCTACCCAGCTCCCCTAACTCAAAGACCCTACCCAGCTCCCCTAACTCAAATACCCTACCCAGCTCCCCTAACTCAAATACCCTACCCCAACTCCCCTAACTCAACTACCATACCCCAGCTCTCCTAACTCAAATACCCTACCCAGCTCCCCTAACTCAACTACCCTACCCAGCTCCCCTAACTCAAATACCCTACCCAGCTCCACTAACTCAAAGACCCTACCCCAGCTCCCCTAACTCAAATACCCGACCCTAGCTCCCCTAACTCAAAGACCCTTTCCCAGCTCCCCTAACTCAAATACCCTACCCAGCTCCCCTAACTTAGCTACTCTACCCCAGCTCCCTTAACTCAATTACCCTACCCGAGCTCCCCTAACTCAAATACTCTACCACAGCTCCACTAACTCAAATACCCTACCCCAGCTCTCCTAACTCAACTACCCTACCCAGCTCCCCTAACTCAAATACCCTACCCAGCTCCCCTAACTCAAAGACCCTACCCAGCTCCCCTAATTCAAATACCCTACCCAGCTCCCCTAACTCAAATACCCTACCCCAGCTCTCCTAACTCAACTACCCTACCCAGCTCCCCTAACTTAAATACCCTATCCAGCACCCCTAACTCAAAGACCCTACCCAGCTCCCCTAACTCAAATACCCTACCCAGCTCCCCTAACTCAACTACCCTACCCAGCTCCCCTAACTCAAAGACCCTACCCAGCTCCCCTAACTCAAAGACCCTACCCAGCTCCCCTAACTCAAATACCCTACCCCAGCTCTCCTAACTCAACTACCCTACCCAGCTCCCCTAACTCAAATACCCTACCCAGCACCCCTAACTCAAAGACCCTACCCAGCTCCCCTAACTCAAATACCCTACCCAGCTCCCCTAACTCAACTACCCTACCCAGCTCCCCTAACTCAAATACCCTACCCAGCTCCCCTAACTCAAAGACCCTACCCAGCTCCCCTAACTCAAATACCCTACCCAGCTCCCCTAACTCAAATACCCTACCCAGCTCCCCTAACTCAAATACCTTACCCCAGCTCTCCTAACTCAAATACTCTACCCCAGCTCCCCTAACTCAAATACCCTACCCTAGCTCCCCTAACTCAAATACCCTACCCAAGCTCTCCTAACTCAAATACTCCACCCAAGCTCCCCTAACTCAAATACTTTATCCTAGTTCCCCTAACTCAAATACCCTACCCCAGCTCCCCTAAATCAAATACCTACCCCAGCTCCCCTAACTCAAATACTCTACCCCAGCTCCCCTAACTCAAATACTCTACCCCAGCTCCCCTAACTTAAATACCTACCCCAGCTCCCCTAGCCCATTAGTTCCATGCTATGTGATCTCTTGGCTTCTAGTTCTTCCAAGCCCAGCCCAGGCATGCCTTGTCTCTATGCTACACTACCTCATAACTCATGGACACAGAGTGGGAAGAAGTTGTTCCTAAGAACTGATACAGGGTCAGCAAAAAAAAAAATTATGGGGAACATCTACCAGACAACATACACTGAATTCCAAATCTATCCTCTTCCCCCTAACTGTTTCTCGCATCTACACAACTGCCTTAGGGGTACGAAGTATATTTGTCAATTTGGAATTCAGTAAATTGAGAGGGCCTAAGCAGTGAGTGTTGTGTGGGCAGTAATGGTAGGAACACTGGCATCTAGTGCTAGCGCTGAGACAGACAGTGAGACAGACAGACAAACAGACAGACACACCAAACCACTGACATTGAGGTGAACCAGAGAGAAACAGTAGGATACATACTCTTGCACAGGAAAAGGAAATCATTATATACCTGCAGTTACAAAGGAAGGCCCTGACTGCATCAGGTTCTAAACGTCAGGGCTATTGAGTATCTATTGGAAGCACAAAGCAGTCTGACCTTCTCAGTGCCTCCCCATTGAGTGGACTTTAGGTAGGCTGCTTTATGAACATAAAAGTGTGAGAGTCCAGGTTTGTGCTGTTAAGGCACAGACACACCGGTCGGTAGCATTTACCGGCCAAGATTACTTAGCATCTCTGAACAGAGTGACGGTGTGTTTTGGTCCCTAAAACACACAGTGCCAAATGAACGGTGAAGAAATGGCAGACGAACCGGCAAACCGTCACTCGGTGCAATGGCTTTCTCCTTTAGACAATAAGGAGGAAGTGGTAGCTGCAGAGAATCATTTTGGAGATGCCAAAGAAGCTTTCAATGTTTCTTCTGAGAAGGGTATTGTTAGTCACAGACCATGCTTGGTTGAAACAAACGATCACGTGGAGAGTTGTTTTTACTCAGCCTTTTGATTTAACACAGGGATGGGATGTATGGAGGGTGGAATAGAGGCAGGGAAAGAAAGAGAGAGAAAGACAGAGAGAGAAAGAGCAAGAAGACAGAGAGAGAGAGAGAGACATATAGAGAGGGGAGAAAGCGAGATATGGAGGGAGAGCAAGAGAGAGAGAGAGAGATCAGAGGAAGGATTAATACAATTGAGGTCCACAGGATGTCATGTGTGTCTCACAGGTATATGTACACCACCGTTCAAAAGTTTGGGGTCACTAGAAATGTCATTGTTTTTGAAAGAAAAGCTCATTTTTGTCCATTAAAATAAAATTAAATTGATCATAAATACAGTGTAGACATTGTTAATAATTTTGTAAATGACAATTTTTTGTGGAATATCTACATAGGCGTACAGAGGCCCATTGTCAGCAATCATCACTCCTGTGTTCCAATAACACGTTGTGTTAGCTAATCCTATTATATAATTTTAAAAGGCTAATTGATCATAGAAAACCATTTTGTAATAATGTTAGCACATCTGAAAACTGTTGTTCTGATTAAAGAAGCAATAAAACTGGCCTTCTTTGGACTAGTTGAGTATCTGGAGCATCCGCATTTGTGGGTTTAATTACAGGCCCAAAATGGCCAGAAACAAAGGACTTTCTTCTGAAACTCGTCAGTCTATTCTTGTTCTGAGAAATTAAGGCTATTCCATGTGAGAAATTTCAAAGAAACTGAAGATCTTATACAACACTGTGTACTACTGCCTTCACAGAACAGTGCAAACTGGCCCTAACCAGAATAGAAAGAGGAGTGGGAGGTCCCGGTGCACAACTGAGCAAGAGGACAAGTACATTATAGTGTCTAGTTTGAGAAACAGACGCCTCACAAATCCTCAACTGGCAGCTTCATTACATGGTACCCGCAAAACACCAGTCTCAACGTCAACAAGGAAGTGGTGACTCTGGGATGCTGGCGTTCTAGGCAGAGTTGCAAAGAAAAAGCCAACTGTTGACATTGAGACTGGTGTTTTGCGGGTACCATTTAATGAAGCTGCCAGTTGAGGATTTGTGAGGCGTCTGTTTCTCAAACTAGACACTATAATGTACTTGTCCTCTTGCTCAGTTGTGCACCGGGGCCTCCCACTCATCTTTTAATTCTGGTTAGGGCCAGTTTGAGCTGTTCTGTGAAGGGAGTAGTACACAGCGTTGTACAAGATCTTCAGTTTCTTTGAAATTTCTCGCATGGAATAGCCTTAATTTTTCAGAACAAGAATAGACTGACGAGTTTCAGAAGAAAGTTATTTGTTTCTGGCCATTTTGAGCCTGTAATCAAACTCACAAATGCTGATGCTCCAGATACTCAGCTAGTCTAAAGAAGGCCAGTTATATTGCTTCTTTAATCAGAACAACAGTTTTCAGCTGTGCTAACATAATTGCAAAAGGGTTTTCTAATGATCAAATAGCCATTTAAAAGGATAAACTTGGATTTGCTAACACAACGTGCCTTTAGAACACAGGAGTGGTGGTGATAATGGGCCTCTGTAGGCCTAAGTAGATACTCCACAAAAACATCTGCAGTTTCCAGCTACAATAGTAATTTACAACATTATTAACAATGTCTACGCTGTATTTATGATTAATTTTATGTTAATTTAGTTAACAATAAATGTACCTTTCTTTCAAAAACAATTACATTTCTAAGTCACCCTAAACTTTTGAACGGTAGTGTATGTGTGTGTGTGTGTGTGTGTGTGTGTGTGTGTGTGTGTGTGTTTGTTTGTGTGTGTCTGTTTACTCTTAACAGTATACTCATGATTTGTTTGATGTAATGTCATTACTTTTCAATTCTAAGAATTAAACATGACTCAACAACACCAGGATTGCAGCCATGTTGGAATACAATTCAGGACTGGAAATTTGATTCCTCAGTTTAGATGGAATTGACCCAACCTTGTTCTCCACAGTCGTCAACATAGCTTCAACCACAGTGTGATCAAACAATGTTATCATATCCAGTCAGGAAGAATTTTTGGTGCATCAGAGAGAGAGAGAGAGGGAAAGGGAGATAGAGAGAGAGGGGGGAGGGAGAAAGGGTGAGAGAGTCACACTCATGTGAAAAGGATGTCACGCTGCTTGTTAAGCGAGAACCACTTCCTCTTAATTCAGGCTACACCAAGAATAGAAACCAGGACCTCTGCCTTGCTAGTGTTATGGGCATCACGTTTCTTTCTTAGCGAGTACCACTACCCCCGAAGCGCAACACACACACAGCAGTGTTGATAAGGGCTAATGATGCAACATTGTGAAGGTTTTCAAAAGCAAATTAACCTACTGTATATGCCCTTGTCCATTCTTATGCAAATATATCTGCCTCGGCAGCCACTCTTGGGAAGGAAGGGTGTGTGACTTATCTTTTAAAACACTAAGCAGTTAATTAACCACACAACAACAGGCCAGTAAAGAACCGCTATCTGAAAAAAAACAGAAACATTTTTCATCCTTATCAACTTAATGAGAAACGTGTGTTACTTACTGTTACTGCATTATGACAGCCACTAGCATGATTTCAATTCTACTCATTTACTGGCTTCACCTTCGATGGTTTCTGGTCAACAGACACAATGTCACACCTGGCTGTTCAGTGTATAACATCTAGAGTATGTAATTTAAGGCTCAAGATTAAAATATATTAATTTCCATTAGGAGAGATGCTAGGGTAGAATTCATCCGTATCCTACAATGTGGCTCGTGGTCATTAATCACAGCTCTCATGGTTTGTTTGGTACCCGGGGAGCACGTGTGTCACTACGGCAAGCAAGACCGGGATTTAGTGCGTGCGCTGTGTGGAATACAGAATTCACGCAGTGCGAGAGAGCCACACACACTGGAGTCAGGGTACGGAATGTGTGTGTGTGTTCCTGTGGGAGAGAGATAGCTGACTATACACAGGAGCCAGGGTTGCAGTTCACAAAATCCACACAGAGCGTCGTCCCCTCACCTGTGGAGCGAAGAGTGAATTGGAGATGGAAAGCCGCCCCCGTTCCAATGACCAAATAAGAGCGAGCGAGTTTGCCCACGCGCTGAATGCATAGGCTATTTTAAGTGAATGTTCTAAGGATTCGGTGACTTTACATTTATTGTGTTTGAGTGAAGGTACATTTGTACTTTTGATTTCTACGCTGTCCGTATTTATTTTGTGTTTCTCACCTGGATCTTATCACTAAAAGCTCAATGGAAAGGTAAAAGGACACCGTGCCTACCAAGAAAATAACTCGCATTCAAAAGATCCAACAAGTGGATGAACGAATATTCTGCCTCTGCACTAATGACTGGACTAAAACAACGGATCAAGCATCTTTGAATGATCTCATTGTTTTTGGATTTTAGCTCTTTGTTTTCTAATCCAGTGAGAGAAACCGCTGTTCCTTTTCATCTGCACTGACATCTCACTGGCGGCGTGTCTCTGCAGATGGAGCCACCGTGATGTGTTTAGTCTTGTTCAGCAAATAGCCTGTATAAGTGTGACAATTTAGGCAATTAATTCAACTCGATGATTGTCAATTAATTTCCTCAACCCAGGCTAGATATATCTCGTAATTTGTGTAACAAATAACTGTCAAGTATCCAGAAAAATAAAAAGGAGATACAGTGACAACGTCAAGTTTATATTTATATATCAAAACAATAATCCACTAGTCTTCTCCGTGTTCATTCACCAAGGAACGGGTGCCACGGATCCTCTCTTCTCTCCTGCCTCTCGAATCTGGGACCACATCTGTTCCTTTCTATTCATGGACTTGATCCTCCGCACCCTGTTTGAAACTGGAGAAAAGTTGTGAGTGACTCTCTTGAACTATCCCTTATATGAAGATCAGGGCACAGGTGGCAGCCCCAGACCGTCACCGCAGCCATGCCTATCATGCATCCAATCACCTCCAATTTGATGTACCGGGGCATCTGCACCATCCCAGACATGCTCGCCTACCGAGCCCCGGTCAACCTGCCCGAGGACGAGGTGGAAGGTGAGGAGGAGAGTTTACATGTTCTGTTCCCAGCTCTGGTTCTGTTCCCAGGTCTGGTTCCGTTGCCAGCTCGCAGCTGTAGCCTTTCATCTCACATAATCGTTTCATTATCAATTCATACTTGGTGAAGCGAGGTCTTGAGTCAAAGTAATGGCAAGAGAGCGGTGAGTTCTTTTAGACTGTCGCCATCAGTGCAAGTAGATTCAGCACCACGGACAGCGCCGCTCAGGGAGTCCGCATTTGAATCAGTCCCTTGTCTCACCATGTTGACTAGGTGCGACTCCGTTTGGAATAGCGTCCACCCACTGTAGATTGTCACTCACAGATAATTTGTTACTTCGCTACCTCAACTTTATAGTTGATCTAGTTATGAAGTTATCAATTAATCAATTTATTTGATCGTCAATTAGTGGGCCAATTGTGTGTAGTATAAACATGTTGTGTTTGCAGGTGAAAGGGGATTTGTAAGAGGCGTGGGATGTCCACAGATGATCTTTTAAAGACAGTTCTACAAGCCTACAAGCCTATCCACCATTTGCCCAGATAAGATTGAGATTCAATTTTGTTTTAGCTCATCACTGATCATTTATTTGGGATTTATTTCTAATGTAAGGTAATTTTAAGGAGAGCACACCTGTATGTTGTAATTGTCTCATGGTGGACTTATGAACGTGTTGATCCATCTAACTCTCCCAGATAAGGGTTAGAGATCACCGTTGTTAATGTTTTTATGTATTGATCCTCACGCAAGCATGTTTCCCTATTGCAAGATTATCAGCATCTATGTGAACAGCAAATGAGATGTAAGCCTGTGGCAGACACAAAAGCTCCATTACATAAAAAAACCCTGTGGAGAAATAATCTAAATGAGAAAACGCTGACACTGTGACAAACATATCCCATTGTGGGGTTATATTCAGTATTGTGGGGTAATATTCAGTACTGTGGTCTTATATTCAGTATTCTGGTGTAAGATTCAGTATTGTGGGGTTATATTCAGTATTGTGGAGTAATATTCAGTATTGTGGATTAAAATGCAATATTGTGGTGTTAAATTCAATATTGTGGTTTTATATTCAAAATTCTGAGGTTATATTCAGTATTGTAGTGTAATATTCAGTATTGTGGTGTTATATTCAAAATTCTGAGGTTATATTCAGTATTATGGTGTATTATTCAGTTTTGTGGTGTTACATTCAGTATTGTGTGGTTACAGAATATTCAGTATTGTATCATTTTATTCAGTATTGTGGTGTTATATTCCATTTTGTGTAGTTCTATTCTGTATTGTGGGGTTATATTCATTATTGTGGGGTTATATTCATTAATATGGTGTTATATTCAGTTTTGTGGGGTCATATTACATTTTTGGTGTTATATTCAGTATTGTGGTGTTATATTCAGTATTGTGGTTTTCAGTATTGCAGTGTTATATTCAGTATTGTGGTGTTATATTCAGGATTGTTGGGTTACATTCAGTGTACCATACTCCGGCGCCGACAGAGAAGGCCGCCTCGCTTCGCGTTCCTAGGAAACTATGCAGTATTTCGTTTTTTTACGTGTTATTTTTTACAGTGGTACCCCAGGTAATCTTGGGTTTCATTACATACAGTCTGGAGGAACTACTGAATATAAGAGCAATGTCAACTCACCATCATTACGACCAGGAATATGACTTTCCCGAAGCGGATCCTGTGTTTTGCCCACCACCCAGGACAATGGATCGGATCCCAGCCGGCGAACCAAAACAACGTCGCTGTAAAAGGGGCAAACGAAGCGGTCTTCTGGTCAGGCTCCGGAGACGGGCACATTGCGCACCACTCCCTAGCATACTACTCGCCAATGCCCAGTCTCTTGACAACAAGGTTGATGAAATCCGAGCAAGGGTAGCATTCTAGAGAGACATCAGAGACTGTAACGTTCTTTGCCTTACGGAAACAGGGCTCACTCGAGAGATGCTATCGGAGTCAGTGCAGCAAGCTGGTTTCTTCACGCATCGCACCGACAGAAACAAGCATCTTTCTGGTAAGAAGAGGGGTCGGGGGGGGGGGGGGGGGGGGGGGGGGGTATGCCTTATGATTAACGAGACGTAGTGTGATCATAACAACATTCAGGAACTCAAGACCTTCTGTTCACCTGACTTCGAATTCCTCACAATCAAATGTCGACCTGATTGTCTACCAAGGGAATTCTCTTCGATTAAAATCACAGCCATATATATTACCCCCCAAGCAGACACATCTATGGCCCTGTACAAACTTTATTTGACTCTATGTAAACTGGAAACCACATATCCTGTGACTGCATTCATTGTAGCTAGGGATTTTAACAAGGCTAATCTGAAAACAAGACGCATATAAGGCCCTCCCCCGCCCTCCTTTCGGAAATGCTGACCACGACTCCATTTTGTAGCTTCCAGCCTACAGACAGAAACTAAAACAAGAAGCTCCAGCGCTCAGGTCTGTTCAACGCTGGTCCGACCTATCTGAATCCACGCTTCAAGACTGCTTCGATCAGGTGGATTGGAATATGTTCCGCATTGCGTCCAACAAGAACATTGACGAATACGTTGATTTGGTGAGCGAGTTCATTAGAAAGTGCATCGGCGATGTTATACCCACAACAACGATTAAAACATTCCCAAACCAGAAACCGTGGATTGATGGCAGCATTCGCGCGAAACTGAAAGCGCGAACCACTGCTTTTAACCAGGGCAAGGTGACCGGAAACATGACCGAATACAAACAGTGTAGCTATTCCCTCTGCAAGGCAGTCAGACAAGCTAAACGTCAGTATAGAGATTAAGTAGAGTTGCAATTCAACTGCTCAGACACAAGAGATACAGTGCCTTGCGATAGTATTCGGCCCCCTTGAACTTTGCGACCTTTTGCCACATTTCAGGCTTCAAACATAAAGATATAAAACTGTATTTTTTTGTGAAGAATCAACAACAAGTGGGACACAATCATGAAGTGGAACGACATTTATTGGATATTTAAAACTTTTTTAACAAATCAAAAACTGAAAAATTGGGCGTGCAAAATTATTCAGCCCCCTTAAGTTAATACTTTGTAGCGTCACCTTTTGCTGCGATTACAGCTATAAGTCGCTTGGGGTATGTCTCTATCAGTTTTGCACATCGAGAGACTGACATTTTTTCCCATTCCTCCTTGCAAAACAGCTAGAGCTCAGTGAGGTTGGATGGAGAGCATTTGTGAACAGCAGTTTTGAGTTCTTTCCACAGATTCTCGATTGGATTCAGGTCTGGACTTTGACTTGGCCATTCTAACACCTGGATATGTTTATTTTTGAACCATTCCATTGTAGATTTTGCTTTATGTTTTGGATCATTGTCTTGTTGGAAGACAAATCTCCGTCCCAGACTCAGGTCTTTTGCAGACTCCATCAGGTTTTCTTCCAGAATGGTCCTGTATTTGGCTCCATCCATCTTCCCATCAATTTTAACCATCTTCCCTGTCCCTGCTGAAGAAAAGCAGGCCCAAACCATGATGCTGCCACCACCATGTTTGACAGTGGGGATGGTGTGTTCAGGGTGATGAGCTGTGTTGCTTTTACGCCAAACATAACGTTTTGCATTGTTGCCAAAAATTTAAATGTTGGTTTCATCTGACCAGAGCACCTTCTTCCACATGTTTGGTGTGTCTCCCAGGTGGCTTGTGGCAAACTTTAAACGACACTTTTTATGGATATCTTTAAGAAATGGCTTTCTTCTTGCCACTCTTCCATAAAGGCCAGATTTGTGCAATATACGACTGATTGTTGTCCTATGGACAGAGTCTCCCACCTCAGCTGTAGATCTCTGCAGTTCATCCAGAGTGATCATGGGCCTCTTGGCTGCATCTCTGATCAGTCTTCTCCTTGTATGAGCTGAAAGTTTAGAGGGACGGCCAGGTCTTGGTAGATTTGCAGTGGTCTGATACTCCTTCCATTTCAATATTATCGCTTGCACAGTGCTCCTTGGGATGTTTAAAGCTTGGGAAATATTTTTGTATCCAAATCCGGCTTTAAACTTCTTCACAACAGTATCTCGGACCTGCCTGGTGTGTTCCTTGTTCTTCATGATGCTCTCTGCGCTTTTAACGGACCTCTGAGACTATCACAGTGCAGGTGCATTTATACGGAGACTTGATTACACACAGGTGGATTGTATTTATCATCATTAGTCATTTAGGTCAACATTGGATCATTCAGAGATCCTCACTGAACTTCTGGAGAGAGTTTGCTGCACTGAAAGTAAAGGGGCTGAATAATTTTGCACGCCCAATTTTTCAGTTTTTGATTTGTTAAAAAAGTTTGAAATATCCAATAAATGTCGTTCCACTTCATGATTGTGTCCCACTTGTTGTTGATTCTTCACAAAAAAATACAGTTTTATATCTTTATGTTTGAAGCCTGAAATGTGGCAAAAGGTCGCAAAGTTCAAGGGGGCCGAATACTTTCACAAGGCACTGTATGTGGCAGGGTTTACAGTCAATCACGGAATACAAAAAGAAAACCAGCACCGTTGTGGACCAGGATGTCTTGCTCCCATACAGACTAAATAACTTCTTTGCTCGCTTTGAGGACAATACAGTGCCACTGACACTGCCTGCTACCAAAACCTGCGGACTCTCCTTCACTGCAGCCGACGTGAGTATAACATTTAAACGTTATAACCCTCGCAAGGCTGCAGGCTCAGACGGCATCCCCAGAAGCGTCCTCAGAGCATGCGCAGACCAGCTGTGTGTTTATATTCAATCAATCCTTTTCCCAACTTGCTGTTCCCACATGCTTCAAGAGGCCCACCATTATTTCCGTTCCCAAGAAAGCTAAGGTAGCTGAGCTAAATGACTATCGCCCCGTAGCACTCACTTCCATCATCATGAAGTGCTTTGAGGTACAAGTCAAGGACCATATCACCTCCACCCTACCTGACACCCTAGACCCACTCCAATTTGCTTACCGCCCCAATAGGTCTACAGACGATGCAATCGCAACCACACTGCACACTGCCCTAACCTATCTGGACAAGAGGAATACCTATGTGAGAATGCTGTTCATTGACTGCAGCTCAGCATTTAACACCATAGTACCCTCCAAACTCGTCATCAAGCTCGAGACCCTGGGTCTCGACCCCGCCCTGTGCAACTGGGTACTGGACTTCCCGACGGGCCGCCCCCAGGTGGTGAGGGTAGGTAACAACATATCCACCCCGCTGATCCTCAACGCTGGGGCCCCACAAGGGTGCGTTCTGAGCCCTCTCCTGTACTCCCTGTTCACCCACGACTGCGTGGCCATGCACACTTCCAACTCAATCATCAAGTGTGCGGACGACACTACAGTGGTAGGCTTGATTACCAACAACGACGAGACGGCCTACAAGGAGGAGGTGAGGGCCCTAGGAGTGTGTTGTCAGGAAAATAACCTCACAATCATCGTCAACAAAACAAAGGAGATGATTGTGGACTTCAGGAAACAGCAGAGCGAGCACCCCCCTATCCACATTGAAAGGACAGTAGTGGAGAAGGTAGTAAGTTTTAAGTTCCTCGGCGTACACATCACGGACAAACCGAATTGGTCCATCCACACAGACAGCGTTGTGAAGAAGGCGCAGCAGTGCCTCTTCAACCTCAGGAGGCTGAAGAAATTCGGCTTGTCACCAAAAGCACTCACAAACTTCTACAGATGCACAATCGAGAGTGTCCTTTCGGGTTGTCTCACCGCCTGTTACGGCAACTGCTTTGCCCACAACCGTAAGGCTCTCCAGAGGATAGTGAGGTCTGCACAAAGTACCTAGGTGTCTGGCTAGACTGTAAACTCTCCTTCCAGACTCATATCAAACATCTCCAATCTAAAATAAAATCTAGAGTCGGGTTTCTATTCCGCAACAAAGCCTCCTTCACTCACGCCGCCAAACTTACCCTAGTAAAACTGACTATCCTACCGATCCTCGACTTTGGCGATGTCATCTACAAAATAGCTTCCAATACTCTACTCAGCAAACTGGATGCAGTTTATCACAGTGCCATCCGTTTTGTTACTAAAGCACCTTATACCACCCACCACTGCGACCTGTATGCTCTAGTCGGCTGGCCCTCGCTACATATTCGTCACCAGACCCACTGGCTCCAGGTCATCTACAAGTCCATGCTATGTTAAGCTCCGCCTTATCTCAGTTCACTGGTCACGATGGCAACACCAGGTGTATCTCACTGATCATCCCTAAAGCCAACACCTCATTTGGCCGCCTTTCATTCCAGTTCTCTGCTGCCTGTGACTGGAACGATTTGCAAAAATCGCTGAAGTTGGAGACTTTTATCTCGCTCACCAACTTCAAACATCTGCTATCTGAGCAGCTAACCGATCGCTGCAGCTGTACATAGTCTATCGGTAAATAGCCCACCCATTTTTACCTACCTCATCCCCATACTGTTTATATTTATTTACTTTCTGCTCTTTTGCACACCAGTATCTCTTCCTGTACATGACCATCTGATCATTTATCACTCCAGTGTTAATCTGCAAAATTGTAATTATTCACCTACCGCCTCATGCCTTTTGCACACAATGTATATAGACTCTTTTTTTTTCTTTTTTTTCTACTGTGTTATTGACTTGTTTATTGTTTACTCCATGTGTAACTCTGTGTTGTCTGTTCACACTGCTATGCTTTATCTTGGCCAGGTCGCAGTTGTAAATGATAACTTCTTCTCAACTAGCCTACCTGGTTAAATAAAGGTGAAATAAAATAAAACAAATAAAAAATTGTGGTGTTGTATTCAGTTTTGTGAGGTTATATTCAGTAGTGTGGTGTTATATTCAGTTTTGTGAGGTTATATTCAGTAGTGTGGTGTTATATTCAGTTTTGTGAGGTTATATTCAGTAGTGTGGTGTTATATTCAGTTTTGTGAGGTTATATTCAGTAGTGTGGTGTTATATTCAGTTTTGTGAGGTTATATTCAGTAGTGTGGTGTTATATTCAGTTTTGTGAGGTTATATTCAGTAGTGTGGTGTTATATTCAGTTTTGTGAGGTTATATTCAGTAGTGTGGTGTTATATTCAGTTTTGTGAGGTTATATTCAGTAGTGTGGTGTTATATTCAGTTTTGTGAGGTTATATTCAGTAGTGTGGTGTTATATTCAGTTTTGTGAGGTTATATTCAGTATTTTTCATTTTAAATGTATTTTACTTTTGGTATTGTGGGTTTATATTTGGTATTGTGGGTTTATATTTGGTATTGTGGGTTTATATTTGGTATTGTGGGGTTATATTTGGTATTGTGGGTTTATATTTGGTATTGTGGGTTTATATTTGGTATTGTGGGTTTATATTTGGTATTGTGGGTTTATATTTGGTATTGTGGGGTTATATTTGGTATTGTGGGTTTATATTTGGTATTGTGGGGTTCTATTTGGTATTGTGGGTTTATATTTGGTATTGTGGGGTTATATTTGGTATTGTGGGTTTATATTTGGTATTGTGGGGTTATATTTGGTATTGTGGGTTTATATTTGGTATTGTGGGGTTATTTTCAGTATTTTGTGGTTATATTCAGTGTTGTGGTCTTATATTCAGTATTGCGTTATTATATTCAGTACTTTTGCCTTATATTCATAATTTTCTGTGTTATATTCAGTATTGTTGGGTTATATTCAGTATTGTTGTGTTATGTTTGGTATTTTATCCTTATAGTCAGTATTTTGGGGTTATATTCAAGATTGTGGTGTTATTTTCAGTTCTGGTCATATTATGTGTTCCAGGGTTATATTCAGTATTGTGTGGATATATTCAGTTTTTTCGGGTTCTATTCAGTATTTTGGGTTGATATTTATTATTGTGGTCTTATATTCAGTATGTTCAGTGTTATATTCAGGTTAATGTGGTTATGTTCAGTTTTGTGGGGTTGTGTTCAGCACTGTTAGGTTTTATTCAGTCATGTTTGGATATTTTCAGTATTGTGTGGAAATAATCAGTATTCTGGGGTTATTTTCAGTTTTTGTATTTTTTTTGTATTTTGTATTTATTTTTAGCTTTGTGGTCTTATATTTAGTATTTTCAGTGTTATATTCAGTATTATGGTGTTTAATTCATTATTGTAGTGTTATTTTCAGTACGGTGGTGTTATATTCAGTATTTTGGGGTTATATTCAGTATTGTGGGTTTCTATTTAGTATTGTGGGGTTAATGTTCAGTATTGCGGGTAAATTTAAATTTTTGTGGTATTATATTGTATAGTGATGTTTTCACTATTGTGGGGTTATATTTAGTTTTGTTGGGTTAGTCAGTCCTGTTTGGTTTTATTCAGTATTTTGGGTATATATTCAGTACTTTGGGCTTATGTTTAGTATTTTGGGTTCATATTTAGTATTGTGGTCTTATATTAAGTTTGTTTGGTGTTGTATTCAGTATTTTGGGGTTAAATTCAGTGTTCTGGGGTTATATTCAGTAATGGAGTGTTATATTCAGTATTATGGGGTTAAATTCAGTACGGTGGTGTTAGATTTCAGTATTTTGGAGTTTAATGCAGTATTGTGTGTTTATATTTAGTATTGTGAGGCAAATTTTCAGTTTTGCAGGGTTCATTTTCAGTTTTGCAGGGTTATATTCAGTATTGTGGTATTATATTCAATACTTTGTCTTTTATTCAGTATTTTCGGTGTTATATTTAGAATTGTGGGGTTATGTTCAGTATTGTGGTGTTATATTCAGTATTGTGTGGTTATATTCATAATTGTGGTCTTATATTCAGTACTGTCTTAAATTCAGTATTTTCTGTGTTATATTCAGTATTGTGGTGTTACATTCAGTATTTTAGAGTTATAGTCATTATTGTGGTGTTATTTTCAGGTTTGTGTTGTGACATTCAGTATTGTGGTGTCACATTCATGATATTGGTGTTATACTCGGTGTTGTAGGATTATATTGAGTATTGTGGAGTTATATTCAGTATTATGGTGCTATAATCAGTATAGTGATGTTATGTTCAGTATTGTGGTGTTACATTCAGTATTGTCGTGTCATATTCAGTCCTGTGGGGTTAGATTATGTTGTGTTTTCATATTTGGCATTGTGGGGTTTTATTCCGTATTGTGGTGTTATATTCAGTATTGCGGGGTCATATTTAATATTGTGTAGTTATGTTCAGTATTGTGGGGTCATGTTCACTTTTGTGTGGTAATATTCAGTATTGTGTGTGGGGTAATATTCAGTATTGTGTGTGGTGTAATATTCAGTATTGTGTGTGGGGTTATATTCAGTGCTTGGGGTTGTAATTAGAATTGTGAGGTTATTCAGTATTGTAGTATAATATTGACTTTTGTGGAGTAATTTTCAGTATTTTCCATGTCATTTTGAGAACTGTGGTGTTATATTCAGTATTGTGGTGTTATATTCAGTATTGTGGTGTTATATTCAGTATTGTTGTATTACACTCAGTATTGTGGAGTTATATTCAGTATTGTGGGGTTATATTCAGTATTGTTTAGTTATATTCACTATGGTGGTGTTATATTCAGTATTGTAGTGTTTTATTCAATATTGTGGGGTAATATTTAGTATTGTGTTGTAATATTCAGTATTGTGGGGTTATATTCAGTATTGTGGAGTTATATTCAGTATTGTGGGGTCATATTCAGTATTGTGGAGTTATATTCAGTATTGTGGGGTCACATTCAGTATTGTGGGGTTATTTTTAGTATTGTGGGGTTATATTCAGTATTGTTTAGTTATATTCACTATGGTGGTGTTATATTCAGTATTGTAGTGTTTTATTCAATATTGTGGGGTAATATTTAGTATTGTGTTGTAATATTTAGAATTGTGGAGTTATTTTCAATATTGTGGGGTTGTATTCCGAATTGTGGGGTTATTTTCAGTAGTGTGGGGTTATATTCAGAATTGTGAGGTTTTATTCAGTATTGTTTTTTTTCTACAGTATTGTGGGGTTGTTTTCAGTATTGTGATGTTATATTCAGCATTGTGGTGTTATATTCAGTACTGTGGTGTTATTTTCAGCATTTAGTGTATATTCAGTTTTCTGTGTTTTTTCAGTATTGTAGTATTATATTCAGTATTGTGATCTTATTTTCAGTATTTTCTGTGTTATATTTAGTTTTGTGGGGTCATATTCAGTATTGTGTGGTCATTTTCAGTATTGTGTGTTCATTTTAGGTATTGGGGGGTTACATTTACTATTCTGGGGTTATACTCATTTTTGTGCGGTCATATTCAGTAGTGTGTTTTTCCCCAGTATTGTTGGTTTGTATTCAGTATTGTGGGGTCATATTCAGTATTGTGTGGTTCTATTAAGTGTTGTTGGGTTTTATATTCAGTATTGTGGTGTTATACTCAGTATGGTGGGTTTATATGCAGTATTGTGGGCTCATTTTCAGTATTCTGGTTTTATATGCAGTATTGTAGGGTTATATTAAGTATTGTGAGGTGTCATGGAGTGGCTCCTTCTGGGTATAGAGCATGGCTTCCCGCTCTCTCCTACACCCAAGTTCTGTTATCTCTGGTCGTAAATTCGTTGCGGAGACTCTCTCCTCCTGGACATGCAGAAAGAGTGACAGATAGAACAAAGGATTTCACATGGCCAACTCCTAATTTCCCAAAATGAGAATTTGAAACAAAATGTCCACTTGTGAATAGGTGGTATTGGGCCGTGGACATAAAATGAATGAGTAAAGATGAAACCATTTGTGAAATGATGTAATGTGATGTTAAACCTTTAATGGGAGAGAATTGTATTCCCTTTAAAGTTTAACAAAGTCATTGGCCCACCCCGTGAATACAGACATGATCTGGTATCATGGAACAGTCCTTTCCTATTGTCACAAATAAAAACCCCTCCTGAGGAAATCCTCTTCAGACCACTAATACCTCGGTGTCAGCTGAGGTGGCACAGGTTTGAGTACCAATACTGAGCAAACCCACAGCGTGAGCTGTGATTGCGAATAGTTTAGACTAAGCAAACCCACAGCGTGAGCTGTGATTGCGAATCATTATTGAATTCCTAACCATTCCACGTGGAGCATTGGCTACACGGCTGGAAATGGTTGATCGATCCCGACAGAATAAGAGCACATCTTAGATACTAATTACTAGTCTGCAGCTAGAAATTATGTAAACCTGGGATGCTATTTCCGACAACCGCCGAAACATCTACTCTAATGAGAACATTTCTGAATGGTACTCTGAAGTATCCATTCTAACCACAAAATACTTCAGGGATGCAGAGAAAGAGAGAGACGCGGATGAACTGACTCTCCAGCAGACGGACTGAAGATTCCAACAGAGATCACGATGACACCTGGATGTGAATATATATTGATTGCAATTATTCCCGAGTGAGTGAGCGTTCATGTGCAAAGGATTAGCATTTCAATTAATATAATTATAGTAGTACTGTGTGTAGTGATCCCTCTGGTCTTTCCCATTCTCGCTCAGTCCACACCCACTTCCCTTTGTCCACCAAGCCGTCATATCGGCTTAGCCCACTAGGGCATCTTCCCTGTCCTGTGTTAGTAACCAATATCTACTGTGTTGTTTGTTTATGCATTTCTGTGATTATTTAGTTAGTCAGTAAATCACTGATTTAGCCAATTGGTGTATGGATGATTCATAGTAAAGGCTGGGTTCGTGCAGATAACCAACAATTTACGACGTTTGGAATGACACTAATGTGAGGTAAATAATAATTCATTAATGAGAAGACTAATTGATCAGATATTAAAATATATGAAGAGTTATATTAGGAGAATTATAACTTTGGAATCTGAAGATTTTCCTTGGTGCCCCGACTTCCTAGTTAATTACATTTACCTGATGAGTTTAATCACATAATAATAATTACAGAGAATTGATTTGAGAAAATAAACAGTCTTCACTTTTAATGATGCCAAAGACACGACAGGGGTCATATTCAGTATTGTGGGGTCATATTCAGTATTGTGGCGTTATATTCAGTATCGTGGGGTTATATTCAGTATTGTGGGGTTATTTTAAGTTTCGTGGGGTTATATTCAGTATTGTGGTGGCTGGCTGTAATACACATTACAACACACAGACATGCTCACATGTATTATGTCAGAAATCTGTCTTTTTGACAGAAAGCTTATTTTAGTGCTGTATTTATTGTTGTGGGATCTGTCTGGTTTACTATTGAATCACACACTGCTACTATCCCCCTGTCACAGTGAATCTCACTGATGTAAATATTGTGACAGACATTTCCCATTGTAGGGTTACATTCAGTGTTGTGGTGGCTGGCTGTCTTACTAGCTATACATATTACAACACTCCTCCGCCCTGTATTGGAATAGAAATCCAGTGGATGAATCACCTCAATGACTGAACGCTTACATTGTGACAGACATCTACTATTGTAGGGTTGGATTCAGTCTTACTGTGTCTGGCTGGCTTTATACACTGCAACACTCCCCGACACTCCCCCTGTCACCTGATTGAGGTTTATGGATCTGATAGAGTACATTTATAGATTGTATTTCAAGGGAACACAATAGTTTTGAGTGCAGATACAGAGAGGGAAGCAGGCCTAAGGCAGTCAACCCACTCTCCAGTAACGGTATATACTATGACACAGACAGCAGCACTTGGTTGCACGGTTGATTCTGATGGATTGACTATTGCTATATTGTGCTGTTTAGGATTGAGGAGATGTATATCAATGTACTGTAAGACAATCCAAATGAATTGCATGTTGGCCAATCTGACCATGACAGAATGCATGCGTAAGTGTGAATGACAGCATCTGATTGTGTGTCGCTGGTCAGGTCTTGTGAGAGATCGTCTCCACCGTGGTTATTGATGCAGAAATTCGCTGGGACAGAAACGAGACGAACAGTTAATTGAATCTCGAGTCACATATGCACGCACAGCCTCACAGGGGCACATACACACACACACGCACACACATACACACGCCCCCGCGCACGCACACACACACACACACACACACACACACACACACACACACACACACACACTTTGGCTTGGCACAGTAGAGGAAACCCATTCAGTGCTGCGACTGGTTTCAATTACAAGAGCTTGCTGAAAAATGGTAATAGCGAGATTCTATCATTTAGTTTGGATGATGAGTTTCAACTCCGATAGACTGAGCATGTGTTAAATTAACACTCTGAATATCTTTTGACACCTACAGTAGAGTGGATGCCAACAGGATTGTTCAAACTGTTAGCAGTTTCGGGAATACATCTCTGTCTCTATGTCTGTCCCTCTGTCTCACTTTCTCTATGACTCTCTGTCTGTATAATTGTCTTGCTGTCTGTCTCTCTGTCTTTCTCTCTGTCCCTCTCTCAACCAGCAAACAGAGAACATATAAGATGAAAAACATAGGTTAGTCAACTCTCCCCATAGGAGAACCCTTTGAAGAACACTCTTTAGTTCAAGGAATAACTGTTTTGGGTTCCATGTAGAACCCTTTCCACAGAGGGTTCTACATTGAACCAAAAAGTGTTCTACATGTAACCAAAAAGGGTTCTACCTGGAACCAGAGAACATATAAGATGAAAAACATAGGTTAGTCAACTCTCCCCATAGGGTTCACCTATGGGGATAGCTGAAGAACCCTTTTGGAGTGTAGTTGCTTATTTTGTCAACAGACAGACGGAATAAGGTATAGGAGAAACCAACATTGTTCTTTGCTGTGTCTTTTGCATGAATATAAACTGGGTGGTTCGAGCCATGAATGCTGATTGGCTGAAAGTCGTGGTATATCAGACCATATACCATGGGTATAACAAAACATGTATTTTTACTGATGTAATTATGTTGGTAACCAGTTTATAAAACCAATAAGGCACCTTGGGTGTTTGTGGTATATTGCCAATATACCATGGCTAAGGACTGTATCAAACATACCCTCATAAATCTGACTATCCTGCCGATCCTTGACTTTACTCTACTCAGCAAATTGGATGCAGTCTATCACAGTGCCATCCGTTTTGTCACCAAAGCCACATATACTACCCACCACTGCAACCTGTGTGCTCTAGTTGGCTGGCCCTCGCTTCATATTCATCGCCAAACCCACTGGCTCCAGGTCATCTATAAGCCCCACCTTATCTCAGCTCACTGGTCACCACAGCATCACCCACCCGTAGCATGTGCTCCAACAGGTATATTTCACTGGTAATCCCCAAAGCCAACTCCTCCTTTGGCCGCCTTTCCTTCCAGTTCTCTGCTGCCAATGACTGGAACGATCACTGAAGCTGGAGACTTATATCTCCCTCACTAACTTTAAGCTCCAGCTGTTAGAGCAGCTCACAGATCACTGCACCTGTACATAGCCCATCTGTAAATATTCCATCCAACTACCTCATCCCCATACTGTTATTTTTTTTGCTACTCCTTTGCACCCCAGTATCTCTACTTGCACATTCATCTTCTGCACATCTATCACTCCAGTGTTTAATTGCTAAATTGACATGATTTCGCCAATATGACCTATTTATAGCCTTACCTCCCTTATCTTACCTCATTTGCACACACTTTATATAGACTTTTTTTCTCTATTGTGTTATTGACTGTATGTTTGTTTATTCCATGTTTAACTCTGTGTAGTTGTTTGTGTCACACTGTTTTGCTTTATCTTGGCCAGGTCGCAGTTGTAAATGAGAATTTGTTCTCAACTAGCCTACTTGGTTAAATAAAAATAAAAAATACAGGCACTCTGCGTTGGGTCGTGCTTAAGAATAGCCCTTAGCCGTGGTAAATTGACCATATGCCACACCCACTTGGGCCTTATTGCTTAACCTCTGCGCACGGAACCCGGTAGCGGGCTGAAATTCGACAACATACGGTGATCGCTACATAAATAGTAATATTAAACATTCATGAAAATACAAGTGTCTCACATGTTTCGAAAGCCTAGAATCTTGCTAATCCAACTGCGTTGTCAGATTTAAAACAGGATTTACTGCGAAAGAATACGGTACGATTTTCTGAGGACAGAGCCCCATAAAAAACAACCATTTCAACCAGCACAGGCGTAACAAAATCACAAACTGCAATAAAATAAATTGTTTACCTTTGACGATCTTCCTCTGTTTGCAATCCCAATGCTCATTGTTACACAATGAATGTTTTTTTGTTTAATAAAATCCATTTTTATAGCCTAACACGAACATTTTTGTGAACCGCTTGTGTCGTGAATTCCGTCTCATTCCATTTTCAACGACACATTCGAGGTAAATACACACACAGAACATGACTTTTCCAGTCATGTTTGGTTTCATTGCAATCAACTGGTTTGTTTGTAACACAACCAAACCTGATGGATGATTT
Organism: Oncorhynchus mykiss; assembly: GCF_013265735.2. NCBI lineage: Eukaryota > Metazoa > Chordata > Actinopteri > Salmoniformes > Salmonidae > Oncorhynchus > Oncorhynchus mykiss. The sequence goes on along the minus strand of NC_048575.1, from coordinate 74,089,151 downwards.
CACGGGACGTATTGACTGAAAGAAACCGATTTGAAGACAACAAGTAATGACATCATTGTGCACCAATGATTTGCCCGCTGTTTCATGACTGACTGTATTTTATCCCAATGACCACTGATCGTCTTGAAATCTAGCTGGGTAGATAGCCAATGAGCTGAGGTAAACGGCAATATGTAATGTTTATTTGTTGGAAGACCAACCCATGTAGTAAACTCTGGCGTAAAGACCGAGGACGATTCATTTAGCGATTCCCAAATAGAGGAATATTTTTTGAACGGAGAGGACATCGTTTTGGACTGGTAAGTTATTCTCATGCTAATGCCGTTGTTTGAAATTAATAATATAAAATATTATTTGTGAAATGAAAGAGCCTATTTGAGGCTGTTGAGGGGAGGGCAGGCCCACAACAATGGCCAAAGTGAAATGGAGACAGTAGATACAGCTGGTCTGTTGTAATATAATAAAGACAGTAGATCTAGCTGGTCTGTCATAATATAATAGAGACAGTAGATCTAGCTGAAATGTCATAATATAATAGAGACAGTAGATCTTGCAGGTCTATAATAATATATTCAACCTTATGTTCCCTGTACTATATACTATGTACTATATATATATATCTGTTTATTATACCTGTTGATACAGGGCTCATATGTGAAACTATTCTAACTAAACATTTTCTTTCACAGCGACACTGACTCCGAATGGGAGCCCCCAGTGCCAAGGTGTCCACCCCCCACCGAAGCTGGTTCATCCAGCTCCTGCCACAAGTGGTGTTCATCTGCCCAAATGTATTTCTGCAGGCATGGATGTGCTATGGCCCCTGGCATCAGCAGCATAATATTGTGTAGAAGACTGAGGGTCTTCCAAATATTGAAAGTGTTATTTTTTAAATGTGTATATATTTTGTTCATGTTTTTTTCTCAATTTTTTTTTTTTTTTTTTTGGGGGGGGGGGGGGTGTGTTAGAATACCATTTTGGTATTTTGTATATAGTTATTCCATTCAAAATGTATAACTTCACCAATTTTGCCACTTGGGTACATTTGGGATACTTGTGTGGGACACCTGGGTGACTTCATGATAAATGTCATGTAGCACACTCATTTTGGATGTTATCATTCTGAAACTTTGCACAAGTACTGTTGCCCTCTTATGTTTTTCACTGAAATTGTCCCCATCATCCTATCTGAATGTTTGTTATATCTTGTTCATTTTAAAGATGATGATACAACAATACAAATAAAAAACGTATGTTTTTTTCAATGTATTATCTAAACCAGATCTATTGTGTTATATTCTCCTACATTCAATTCACATTTACGCAAACTTTAGAGTGTTTTCTTTCAAATGGTACCAAGAATATGCATATCCTTGGTTCTGTGCCTGAGCTCCAGGCAGTTAGATTTGGGTATGTCTTCAGGCGGAAATTGAAAAAAGTAGGGGGATAGCTCTAAGAGGATTATTTATACCATTCCTTCCTTCTGTCTACCCGTCACTCCCACATAACCGACATGAGACTGTGTCACATTCCTTAAGAGCAAATATGACTTTCAGAGAAAAGACATAGCACATAGAATTGTGTGTGCACACTGACTGCATGATGTGACCTACGAAAGAAGACAAGGCACTACAAATTGATTTCCCAGTTTTCAGTGTGAGGAGTTTTCATGTACAGTATATAGTACAAATGGATCTCAATTTCTAGTTGTTTTATTTTGTTCTATCTATCATCTGTAAGCAATCAGGCTCTTTGAACAAATACAGTTTCATTTAGAATTTATCCAATGATATGGGAAGAAAACGGAAGGTGTTGGCTCACTGCAATCAGACTCTCTCACAATGAGCTAAGCCGCTCAGGCTTTCCTCCCAAATCTGTGCCAGGGTAGTGTTTTAGACAGACAGAATTATAAAAACAGCTATATAAGAAAATACATCTCCTTCAGCCAGTGATGATCACAATGTTTTCAGGGGGTAGACATTGCAGATAGATTGTAGCTTCCATCGATGTAATTACATGCATTATTTCCAATCCCCCATATATACTTATAGTTTATACAGTTGAAGTCTGAACTTTACACACACCTTAGCAAAATGCATTTAAACTCAGTTTTTCACAATTCCTGACATTTAATCCAAGTAAAAGCCCAGTAGAGGCCTATTCCTCCTGACAGAGCTGGTGTAACTGAGTCCGGTTTGCAGGCCTCCTTGCTCGCACACACTTTTTCTATGGGATTGAGGTCAGGGCTTTGTGATGGCCACTCCAATACTTTGACTTTGTTGTCCTTAAGCTATTTTGCCACAACTTTGGAAGTATGCTTGGGGTCATTGTCCATTTGGAAGACCCATTTGTGACCAAGCTTTAACTTCCTGACAGGAGCGGACTAAGCACGCACCCATGAGGAGCTTGAGTGTTGAGGATCAGCATGGTAGATGTGTTGTTACCTACCCTTACCACCTGGGGGCGGTGTTTAGTCCCATGGTCCTTAGCTTAGTGATGAGCTTTGTGGGCACTATGGTGTTGAACGCTGAGCTGTAGTCAATGAACAGCATTCTCACATAGGTGTTCCTTTTGTCCAGGTGGGAAAGGGCAGTATGGAGTGCGATTGAGATTGCATCATCTGTGGATATGTTTGGGCGGTATGCGAATTGGAGTGGGTCTAGGGTTCCTGGGAAGATGGTGTTGATGAGAGTCATGACCAGTCTTTCAAAGCACTTCATGGCTACCAAGGTGAGTGCTATGGGGTGGTAGTCATTTAGGCAGGTTACCTTTGTTTTCTTGGGCACAGGGACAATGGTGGTCTGCTTGGAACATGTTGGTATTACAGACTCAGTCAGGGAGAGGTTGAAAATGTCAGTGAAGACACTTGCCTGTTGGTCCATGCATGCCCTGAGTACACGTCCTGGTAATCCATTTGACCCCGCGGCCTGTCGTCTGACCTGTTCAAAGGTCTTGCTCACATTGGCTACGGAGAGCGTGATCACACAGTCATCCGGCACAGCTGGTGCTCTCATGCATGCTTCAGTGTTGCTTGTCTTGAAGCGAGCATAAAAGGTATTTAGCCCGTCTTGTAGGCTTGCATCACTGGGCAGCTCACAGCCATGTTCTCCTTTAATAGTCCGTAATAGTTTTTAAGCCCTGTCACATCTGCCGAGCTTCAGAGCCAGTGTTGTACTATTCAAACTTAGTCCTGTATTGGAGTAAAGGTAGTCTAGAGTATTTTTTCCTCTGGTTGCACATGTGACATGCTGGTAGAAATGAGGTTAAAACAGATTTAAGTTTTCCTGCAATAAAGTCTCCGTCCGCATCTGGATGAGCATTTTCTTGGCCTTACACAGCTTGTTGAGTGCGGTCTAAGTGCCAACACCAGTTTGTGGTGGTAAATAGACAGCTACAAAGAAATATAGATTAAATCTCTCTTGGTAGGTGGTGTCGTCTACAACTTATCATGATGTACTTTACCTCAGGCGAGCAATACCTCGAGACTTTAGACATTGCGCACCAGCTGTTATCGAAAAATAGACACGCACCCCCACCCCACGTCTTACCGGAAGTAGCTGTTTGGTTTAGCTGATGCACGGAAAACCCAGCCAAATGTATATTATTCGTGTCGTGATTCAGCCATGACTCTGTGAAACATACCATATTACAGTTTTAATGTTCCATTGGTAGGATGGTCTTGAACCGAACTCAACCAGTTTATTATCCAGTGTTTTCACGTTGGCAAATAGAATGGATCACTTACAGGCTAACCACACCGCTCGCATCGTGTGCGCAAAATACATTTATGAATCTATGTAATTCAATTATTACACCCACACTGCTCGCACGCGTCAACGAGCGCCTGCGTTGCCAAGGGCTAAAATAGAAGTCATTCCTATTTCTGATGCAGATCACGCTGCAAGTCCTGCCTCTCCTGCCTCTCCCATCTCCTCATTGGTTTGAAGCAGGTACCCATGTCTGCTCATTGGTTATACCCACGTGAGTGATTGAAAGACGTGTGTTGCCGGTCAGTGTAGTAATACTATGAAAGTTTAAATGCCAATCACCATATAAGTTCAAAGATGAAAAGCCTGGAAGGAGGAGAGATGACTAAAAACCATTCGGTTGACTGTTTTATGTGTGGATTAATTGTCGGGGTAGAGAACCTTGTGCATTTCAGGTAAGATAAAAACTCAATGTTTATATCCCAGGACAAATTAGCTAGCAACAGCAAGCTAGCTAAATAGGACAAATTAGCTAGCAAGTGCAAGCTAACTAGCTAAATTGCCATAAATGTTTAATGCTTTTCGACCTGTCCCCAAATTAATGTAATTGGTTCAGAGTTTGTTTTGATATTCTAACCTGCGTGTTGTTATCGCGTTTTGTGTAGGGGGACAAAATACGCAAAATTATGCAAAATTCAGCCGGCCAAATTGCACATTGGTATGTGATAGGGGACGTCCAGGGCAATTACTATTGACACTCATAGCCAAGAACTTGAGTTTCAATTTTCAGATTGGACACTCAGGGGGATAAGGCAAACAGCATCGTTCTCCCAGCGCCTGAGAGGGTTGTCAAAAGCCATAATTTGTGTTGCTCTGAAGGCTGAAGTGTGTGTGTACAACAAGACCAGGATTAAGGGGATGTGTTCTCATCATTTCCTCCTACACTACTGGGGAGGAATGAGGATGGATCCTCTTCAAAAACAGATTTCTATCACCTTCAGATACCCTATCTATACAAAAGTATTTGGACACCCCTTAGTTGCTGACAGGTGTATAAAATCAAGCACACAGCCATGCAATCTCCATAGACAAATATTGGCAGTAAAATGGCCTCACTAAAGAGCTCAGTGACTTTCAACATGGCACCTTCATAGGATGCCACCTTTCCAATCTGTCAGTTCATCAAATTTCTGGCCTGCTAGAGCTGCCTCGGTCAACTGTTAGTACTGTTATTGTGAAGTGGAAACGTCTAGGAGTAATAACATAATATTGAATATTCTCAAGAACACAGTGGCCTCCATTATTCTTAAATGGGAGAAGTTTGGGACCACCAAGACTCTTCCTGGAGCTGGCCACCTGGCTAAACTGAGCAATCGGGAGGTGACCAAGAACCTGATAGTCACTCTGAAAGAGCTCCAGATTTCCTCTGTGGAGATGGGAGAACTTTCCAGAAGGACAACCATCTCTGCAGCACTCGATCAATCAGGCCGTTATGGTAGAGTGGCCAGACGGAAGACACTCCTCAGTAAAAGGACCATGGCAGCCCGTTTGGAGTTTGCCAAAAGGCACCTAAAGACTGTCAGACCATGAGAAACAAGATTAAGAGAAACTTCCCAAATACGGGTGTGCCAAGCTTGTGGTGTTCTGCCTAAGACTCTAAACTGTAATCGATGCCAAAGGTGCTTCATCAAAGTATTGAGTAAAGATTCTGAAAACGTATGTATATGAGATATTTCAGTTTTTTTTTTTCTTCAACATTTGCGAAAATGTCTAAAAACCTGTTTTTGGGAAAGGGAAAGGGGGATACCTAGTCAGTTGTAAACGGAATGCCTTCAACTGAAATGTGTCTTCCGCATTTAACCCAACCCCTCTGAATTAGAGAGGTGCGGGGCGGGGCGCTGCCTTATTCGACACCCACGTCTTCGCCACCCGGGGAACAGTGGGTTAACTGCCTTGCTCAGGGGCGGAAAGACAGATTTTTACCTTGTCAGCTCTGGGATTCGATCTTTGTCGTTATGTGGTATTGTGTTTAGATTGATGAGGGATATTTTTTATTTAATACATTTTAGAATAAGGTTGTAACCTAACAAAATTTGGAAAAAGTCAAAGGGTCTGAATACTTTCCGAATGCACGTCATATAACATTCTATTGGTTGATTTAAAAAAAATATATAATTGAAAGTAAAAAACATACAGTTTTGAATCGTTTTGTATATCAGTTCATAAACCATGGAATAGGTACATCGAAAAGGTACATCGAAAATCCCTTCCCAACTATATTGCAATCTATATTGCACATCTGTCCATTTTTTTGTCCTTAAACTGGTCTTTGCAGTTCCTTACTTGTTCCTTACTTGTCTGCCCCTTCCACTTGCCTCTTCTATTTTTGCGGTAATGCTGCAATTAGTTGGTTGTAATTCTGGGTAGAGCAGAGATTTCCATATATTTTTGTTAGATGCATGCGTGACATTACTCCACCACTGCTATTTATGATTTAATTGACAAAAATTATACTTAAAATAAATATAGTTTCTTCATCAGTATATTTTTGCTAGGCAATTCTGTTAAGAACAAATTCATATTTACAATGACGGCCTAAGAACAGTTGGCAAACTGCCATGTTTAGCGGTAGAACAACAGATTTTTTTACCTTGTCAGCTCGGGGATTCGATCTAGCAACCTTTCGGTTACTGGCCCAACGCTCCAACCACCAGGCTACCTACCACCGCTTTCGAGTTTTGCGTTTATTAACCATAATATTTGTTGTATTGTTTGTTCTGTTTTTTTCTGGTCGATTAAACTGAAATTGCAACTAACTTTCTATGACTTGTTTAAAACAACAGATATTTTGGAGATTATTTGTTTTTTAAATAACTGAAAGTGAGAGGTTGTAATCTGAATAAAGGGGAAAATGCCATTCTTGAACATGGGGTGAGACATTCTTACTAATCTGCTAGTGAACCAGTTCGGATTTAAGTATAACATTTTTATGACTGAAGCTTTTAGAGGTCTAATGGTTTAATATTTCATCATTTCTGCCCTCTGAATTCATATTCATTATATAAATAGGCCCAGTTATTGTAAAAAAAAAATTGCTTGGTGAGGGCAAGACCATAAGCAAATAGGTTAACTGAGATATGACTAAAGAGTTAATCAGGGTGATTTTTACACAAATGTTCCTTTCCATGGTAGTAAGATCTTATCTATTTTTCCTAACTTTCTATTAAAATATATTGTAGTGAGATCATTTCCTTCTTTCCGGATATGAATACAGAGTATGTCCACATCCCCGTCAAGCCATTTTATTGATTAACTACACGGTAATGTTAAAGTTGAGTTTCTTTGTGATCCAATATGTAATATTATCGTAATAATCGTCCATATTGTGGGTTTAAAAGAAAACATGAATCATCAGAGTACAATGACACCTTTGTTTTTAAACCCTGGATTTCTAGCCCCTTGTTATTATTTTGGGATCAAATTTTAATAGCTAACATATCGATAGCCAAAATAAATAGTAGATATGCCGATAGTGGACAGCATTGTTTTACTCCTCTTGAAACTTTCTGAGAAATAGCCATTACTATACATCACTTTAACCCAGGGATTCTTCAAAATTATATTTCAGTTGTACTTTATCAAAAGCCTTTTCAAAGTCAGCTATGAATACCAGGCCCTGTTTCCCAGATTTTTCATAGTGTCCTATCGTTTCCAGTCTTATATTATCTCCATTGTGTTTTTTTTTAATGATTTTAATGCATCCTTTTCAATAGCTGTGGGAATCACAATTATCATTCACAATGTGTGCTTATTTTGAATGATTTGAAATCTCATTACTCAAGCTTAAGGGGAGCCAAGATGCACAGAGCTTTCAGTTCTTTCTCACGTCTAATACCACTGAAACGCTGTATGTATACTGTATGTACTATGCTCTCTGTAAGGTCTCTGCTAGGTAGAGTCTCTTTAGATGAGGATCGGGAATTGTCTTTGGTCGTCGGCGATGTTAAAATCATCAGCATCAGCCAGCAGATTAGGGAGGCAGGGAGCTTTGACTTCAGCCGGCCAAATTGCACATTGGTATGTGATAGGGGACGTCCAGGGCAATTACTATTGACACTCATAGCCAAGAACTTGAGTTTCAATTTTCAGATTGGACACTCAGGGGGATAAGGCAAACAGCATCGTTCTCCCAGCGCCTGAGAGGGTTGTCAAAAGCCATAATTTGTGTTGCTCTGAAGGCTGAAGTGTGTGTGTACAACAAGACCAGGATTAAGGGGATGTGTTCTCATCATTTCCTCCTACACTATTGGGGAGGAATGAGGATGGATCCTCTTCAAAAACAGATTTCTATCACCTTCAGATACCCTATCTATACAAAAGTATTTGGACACCCCTTAGTTGCTGACAGGTGTATAAAATCAAGCACACAGCCATGCAATCTCCATAGACAAATATTGGCAGTAAAATGGCCTCACTAAAGAGCTCAGTGACTTTCAACATGGCACCTTCATAGGATGCCACCTTTCCAATCTGTCAGTTCATCAAATTTCTGGCCTGCTAGAGCTGCCTCGGTCAACTGTTAGTACTGTTATTGTGAAGTGGAAACGTCTAGGAGTAATAACAGCTCAACTGCGAAGTGGTAGGCCACAAATCAAATCAAGTTTTATTGGTCACATACACATGGTTAGTAGATGTTAATGTGAGTGCAGCGAAATGCTTGTGCTTCACGTTCCGACCGTGCAGTAATATCTAACAAGGAATCGAACAATTTCACAACAACTACCGAATACACACAAATCTAAGTAAAGGGATGGAATAAGAATATGTACATATAAATATATGGATGAGCAATGACCGAACGGCATAGGTAAGATTCAATAGACGGTATAAAATACAGTATATACATATGGGATGAATAATGCCATATATGTAAGCATCCTTATTAAAGTGGCATTAATAAAATGACTAGTGATTTGTTAGAATGGCCAATGATTTCAAGTCTGTATGTAGGCAGCAGCATCTATGTACTAATGATGGCTGTTTAACAGTCTTGATGACCTTGCATGCATGGCCACGCAGTCATGGTTGAACAGAGAGTACAGGAGGGGGCTGAGCACGCACCCTTGTGGGGCCCCAGTGTTGAGGGTCAGCGAAGTGGAGATGTTGTTTCCTACCTTCACCACCTGGGGGCGGCCTGTCAGGAAGTACAGGACCCAATCACACAGGGTGGGCTTAATGATGAGCTTGGAGGGTACTATGGTGTTGAATGCTGAGCTGTAGTCAATGAACAGCATTCTTACATAGGTATTCCTCTAGATGGGATAGGGCAGTGTGCAGTGTGATGGCGATTGCATCGTCTGTGGACCTATTGGGGTGGTATGCAAATTGCAGTGGGTCTAGGGTGACAGGTAAGGGGGAGGTGATATGATCCTTGACTAGTCTCACACAAGCTCACAGAACGGGACTGCCAAGTGCTAAAGTGCGTAGTCCGTAAAACTTGTCTGTCCTCACTACCGAGTTCCAAACTGCCTCAATGAAGCAATGTCAGCACAATAACTGACACTGAGCTTCAGGAAATGGGTTTCCATGGCCGAGCAGTCACACACAAGCCTAAGATCACCATGCGCAATGGCTAGTGTCGGCTGGAGTGGTGTAAAGCTCGCCACCATTGGACTCTGGAACAGTGGAAACGCATTCTCACGAATGATGAATCACGCTTCACCATCTGGCAGTCCGACGGACAAATCTGGGTTTCAAATCAAGTCAAATCAAATTCACAGCAGATGAGGTTGGTAATGTCTAACTCCTTCTTACCTCCTTAACAAGAAGAATACATTTTAAAAATCACACAGTTGACAAATTCCTAGAGTGATCAGTAGCGCAGTCCTACATGGACAGTAGAATCAATATCTGTGCACATTTTTTTGGATCCGTTCCCAATGAGTTGCCTAACCCCCACTGTCCTCTCTTGATGAAATCCTCAGGTGGATCAGACTTTCTCTGTGGCTCCAATTGATGTGGCCGGCAACATCGACTACAAGTCACTGTATTACATCATTACACACAGAGATGAGAAGGAGGAGTCCTAAAGACGTTCTGACACCTGATAGGGCAGTCCTGGAATCTCCTCTGTGCTCATCTTTTGCCAATACATTAAAGAAAATGTAAAAAATCAACACCTGTCTGTGAAATGTTCAGGCTTGTTTCAAATCAAATCAAACTTTATTTGCCACATGCGCTGAATACAACAAGTGTAGACCTTACCGTGAAATGCTAACTTACTTGCCCTTATCCAACAGTGCAGTGTAAGAAGAGTTAAGAAAATATTTACCAAATAAACTAAAGTAAAAAATAATTAAAAGTAACACAATAACATAACAATAACAAGGCTACAAACAGGGGGTACTGAGTCAGTGTGCATGGGTACAGGTTAGACATCATTTGTACATGTAGGTAGGGTTTTCGAATGATCAATTACCCTTTTAAAATTATAAAGTTGGATTAGCTAACACAAAGTGCCATTGGAACCCAGGAGTGATGGTTGCTGATAATGGGCCTCTGTACGCCTATGTAGATTTTCCATTAGAAATCAGCCGTTTCCAGCTACAATAGTAATTTACAACAGTAGCGATGTCTACACTGTATTTCTGATCAATTTGTTGTTATTTTAATGGACAAAAAAATGATTTTCTTTCAAAAACAAGGACACTACCTCTTTCCCTACTGTATTTTATTTATTTATTTATTTTGCTCCTTTGCACCCCCATTATTTTTATTTCTACTTTGCACATTCTCCCATTGCAAATCTACCATTCCAGTGTTTTACTTGCTATATTGTATCTACTTTGCCACCATGGCCTTTTTGCCTTTACCTCCCTTATCTCACCTCATTTGCTCACATCGTATATAGACTTGTTTCTACTGTATTATTGACTGTATGTTTGTTTTACTCCATGTGTAACTCTGTGTCGTTGTATGTGTCGAACTGCTTTGCTTTATCTTGGCCAGGTCGCAATTGTAAATGAGAACTTGTTCTAAACTTGCCTACCTGGTTAAATAAAGGTGAAATAAAATAAAATTAAAAAAATTCTAAGTGACCCCAAACTTCTGAACGGTGGTGTAAATCAACATTTGGGCCAGTTTAACAGACAAGGGGAGAAGGGCTATGTTTAGGGCTCAATATTGTTGTTCTGAGAATATGCAATGTGTCTGCCTCCGACATAAAACAAATGATTGACTTACACACAAAATGACTTCTTTACTTATTGTCATAGGAAGGTCTGGATGGCTGTCTTCTGACTTACAATGGCAAGAAAAAGTATGTGAACCCTTTGGAATTACCTGAATTTCTGCATAAATTGGTCATAAAATTGCATCTGATCTTCATCTGTTACAACAATAGGCAAACACAGTGTGCTTAAAATAATAAAGAAGATATTATTGTATGTTTCTTGTCTATATTGAATACATCATTTAAACATTCACAGTGTAGGTTGGAAAAAGTATGTGAACCCCTAGGCTTATGACTTCTCAAAAGCTAATTGGAGGAGTCAGCTAACCTGGAGTCCAATCAATGAGACAATATTGGAGATGTTGGTTAGAGCTGCCCTGCAGTGTAAAAAACATTCACAAAATTTGAGTTTTCTATTTTTATTTTACCCCAATTTCGTGGTATCCAATTGGTAGTAGTTACAGTCTTGTCTCATCGCTGCAACTCCCATACAGACTCGGGAGAGGCGAAGGTTGAGACCTATGCGTCCTCCAAAACACAACCCATGCTGCTTCTTGACACAATGCACAACCAAGCCGCACCAATGTGTTGGATGAAACACTGTACACCTGACAACCTGGTCAGCATGCACTGCACCCAGCCCACCACAGGAGTAGCAAGTGAGACAAGGATATCCCTGCCGGCCAAACCCTCCCTAACCCGGACGATGCTGGGCCAGTTGTGCGCTGCCCCATGGGCCTCCCGGTCACTGTGATGCAGTGCCTTAGACTAATGCACCACCCGGGAGGCCCTTGAGTTTGCTATTGACAATAAGTTTTGCCTGATGTGAACCATGCCTCAAACAAAATTGATCTCAGAATACTTACATAAAGCTGGAAAGGGTTACAAAAGTATCTCTAAAAGCCTTGATGTTCATCAGTCCACGGTAAGACAAATTATCTATGAATTGAGAAAGTTCAGCACTGTTGCTACTCTCCCTAGGGGTGGTCATCCTGCAAAGATGACTGCAAGAGCACATCACAGAATGCTCAATGAGATTAAGAAGAATCCAAGAGTGTCAACTAGTCTTACAGAAATCTCTGGAACATGCTCACATCTCTGTTGACGAGTCTACGATACGTAAAACACTAAAAAGAATGGCATTCATGGGAGGATACCACGGAAGAAGCAACTGCTGTCCAAAAAACATTGCTGCACTTCTGAAGTTCACAAAAGAGCACCTGGATGTTCCACAGCGCTACTGGCAAAATATTCTTTGGACAGATTAAACTAAGGTTGAGTTGTTTGGAAGGAACACACAACATTATGTGTGGAGAAAAAAGGCACAGCACACCAACATCAAAACTGCATCCTAACTGTAAAGTATGGTGGAGGGAGCATCATAGTTTGGGGCTGCTTGCTGCCTCACGGCCTGGACAGCTTGCTATCATCGACAGAAAAATGAATTCCCAAATTTATCAAGACATTTTCCAGGAGAATGTGAGGCTATCTGTCCACGATTGAAGCTCAACAGAAGTTGGGTGATGCAACAGGACAATGACCCAAAACACAGAAGTACATCAACAACAAAATGGCTTCAACAGAAGAAAATATGCCTCCTGGAGTGGCCCAGTCAGAGTCCTGACCTCAACCCGATTGAGATGCTGTGGCATAACCTCAAGAGAGTGGTTCACAACAGACATTCCAAGAATATTGCTGAACTGAAACAGTTTTGTAAAGAGGAATGGTCCAAAATTCCTCCTGACCGTTGTGCAGGTCTGATCCACAACTACAGAAAACGTTGCGGTTATTGCTGCCAAAGGAGGGTCAACCAGTTATTAAATCCAAGGGTTCACATACTTTTTGCACCCTGCACTGTGAATGTTTTCAAGGTGTGTTGAATAAAAACATGAAAATGTATAACTGTTTGTGTGTTATTAATTTAAGCAGACTGTGTTCGTCTATTGTTGTGACTTAGATGAAGATAAGATCACATTTTATGACCAATTTATGCAGAAATCAAGGTAATTCCAAAGGGTTCACATACTTTTTCTTGCCACTGTATAAAATGTTTACGTAAAAATATATATATTTTTAAAAGTCATTCTAGTGCCCGATTTCGGGGACTGTCAGCTTAAGAGGTTTTAAATAACAGCGATGTATTAATAATGACACTGACAGCCTGCAAGGCTATTTTGATATGTCTGTTGCTCCCCTTCTAGATGCAGAGGAAACATTGACATCTCATAGCCTCAAGGTGATGGCTTGCTTTCCATTTCTGTGGAAAAACTTGAGTGAATACAAATGAAGATATTTAAAGAATCCGGGATATGCTCAGTAGGCTAAGTCAGAAATGATGCACATTATGTTTGCCTGTGCAGAATTTGTGGGCGTTGTGGGGGTGTACTTTCAAGGGGTCAAACACCAATCGTCCGTTGGAAACACATGTTGCCATGGTGATGAGGACAACACGTGACAGTGACCAATCTTCATGGCAAAGATGTGTTGGCTGATTTTCAGGTTCTCTGGGTGCAGGATGACCAAATACTCATACTGTACTGTACTCAAAGAGAAGAACTTGTTACTCCTGATTGTTGATAATCTAGCCAGCATCTCTTTAGACCACCAACAAGGCCTTACTTCTCATAATAAAAAACATATTGTATTCTTGTCCTTGCATATTGTATTTCACCTGTGGGCCTATAATATGTTAATAGTTTATCTCCATACAATATGGGGTAACAAAGAATTAGAGTGGGACTCCACCTTGCCTAAATAAATGTTAACCTTTTACTGCAGTGGGCTAAATCGGGGTAACACAGTGTGCTTCTTGGTAGTCTTAAACAAATCTTGGTAGTCTTTGAAACAAAACGGCTTAAAAATATTTGACACCTATAACATGTCAGATACACACTATCGTTCAGAAGTTTGGGGTCACTAGAAATGTCCTTGTTTTTGAAAGAAAAACATTTTTTCTATATTAAAATAACATAAAATTGATCAGAAATACAGTGTGTACATTGTTAATGTTGTAAATGACTATTGTAGCTGGAAACGGATGATTTTGATGGAATATCTCCATAGGCGTACAGAGGCCCATTATCAGCAACCATCACTCCTGTGTTCCAATGGCATGCTGTGTTAGCTAATCCAAGTGTATAATTTTAAAAGGCTAATTGATCATTAGAAAACCCTTCTGCAATTATGTTAGCACAGTGGAAAACTGTTGTCTGATTAAAGAAGCAATAAAACTGGCCTTCTTTAGACTAGTTGAGTATCTGGAGCATCAGCATTTGTGAGATAGATTACAGGCTCAAAATGGCCATAAACAAATAACTTTTTTCTGAAACTCGTCAGTCTATTCTTGTTCTGAGAAATTAAGGCTATTCCATGTGAGAAATCTCCAAGAAACTGAAGATCTCGTACAGTGCTGTGTACTACTCCCTTCGCAGAACAGCACAAACTGCCACTAACCAGAATAGAAAGAGGAGTGGGAGGCCCCGGTGCACAACTGAGCAAGAGGACAAGTATATTAGATTGTCTAGGTTGAGAAACAGACTCCTCACAAGTCCTCAACTGGCAGCTTCATTAAATAGTACCCTTAAAACACAAGTCTCAACGTCAACAGTGAAGAGGTAACTCCGGGATGCTGGCCTTCTCGGCAGAGTTCCTCTGTCCAGTGTCTGTGTTCTTTTGCCCAACTTAATCTTTTATTTTTATTGGCCAGTCTGAGATATGGCTTTGTCTTTGCAACTCTGCCTAAAAGGTCAGCATCCCGGAGTCGCCTCTTCACTGTTGACATTGAGACTGGTGTTTTGTGGGTACTATTTAATGAAGCTGCCAGTTGAGGACTAACCAAGTATTGTAAACAGGTGTCAGTAGAATAGGATTGTCTAAAACCGGACTGAAGGTCATACAAAATGTTATTGTCATCAATATACTTTAGGATCTGTTCATGGAGTGCTCTTTCTAAAACCTGACAACACACTCAAGATTGACACTGGTCTGTACTTCCCTTGTTCAACTTTTCTGATAGAATATAATGTTGGCCAGATAAAGTAATGCCTCTGAATTTCATAGAGCTGCTAGCTAGTTTCTGTCAGTTAAGGGTTAAATCATTTATTTCCCCTTTGATCGATTGCAGAGATGGACTGTGTATACTTTACTGCCTGTGAAATGAACTGTGATGAGTTTTGGAGGTTGAACGTTTTTCAGTCAAATGAAAGAAACCACCCTAAAGGGATGGTATTGTGTCTCAGTTTAATGAAAAGTAATTTGATCTTCACTGGATATATAGAAGCATATACAGTATACTTATTTTATATTATGAAAATATATTCACTGTTGTGCAGTTATCAATATCTCACCCTGTTGTTGCCCTTTATAAGATCAGTGTGGTATGAACATAATGGATGTTTTGTAAATAGTTTGAATACATTTAGGATAAACTTTTTGGACAGCTTTGTTTATATGCGTAGCAGAACATTTGATTTTTGCATTTGACCTTTTTGGGTGTTCTCATGGTTTTAGCCTGAAGGATATAGAGAGACTCAGTTTGGTTTCTGGAGAGATTATTTGAGCACACAGCTTTGAAGAGGGAGTGGAAATGGAGAATAGAGGAGTTAGATCAATGACTCAGTATATTCCACAGAAATAGGATGAACACTAACACAGAGATCCATCTTACAGCTAGCTATACACTGGAGCGGCTGCATTCATTATTCTTATAGATGAAGGAACTCTATGCTTCATTGATGTCTTGTCCACTTTAGCCCTCTTTGTAAAACAGTTGTTGAGTGGTAATATACAGTGCCAGGTGAAAGTGTACACATCCCTTGCACGGTCTTCACATTTTGCTGCCTTAAAATTAAATTAAAGTATTCATTTAGATGTTTTTATCTACGGATCTACACAACCAACTCCACATATTCAAAGTAAAATAATGTTATAGAAGAACCCTACCCCCAAAAAACTGATGATGTCTTGATTGCATGTCTTCACACCCAGTAGTTAAGACTTAGTGGAAGAACTTGACAGCCATTACAGCTGTGAATCATTTGGAATAATATTCTACCAACTTTGCACAATTCACTCCATTGTTTTTTGTCAAAATTCGTCAAGCTCAGTAAATTTGGTTCAGGTATCAGTGATGGACAGCAATATTCAAACCTTGTCTCTGATTTTCAAGCAATTTTTAAGTAGGACTGACACTAGACCACCCAGGAACACTCAACACCTATATATATATATATATAGATTCTGGGCCAATTGTGTATATATATATAGATATATATATATATATATATATATATAGATTCTGGGCCAATTGTGCGCTGCCCTATGGGACTCCCAATCACGGCCGGTTGTGATGAAGCCTGGACTTGAACCAGGGTCTTAGTGAGGCCTCTAGCATTGAGATGCAGTGCCTTAGACCAGTGCGCCCCTCAGGAGACTTACCCATTCCTGTGAATGGGTTAAGCAACTTAGGTGTCTATACTTCAACAGCAAAGTTAGATAAGACAGAAGTTCATGAAGTAGGGCCTTGTGATCAAAATGAGAGTAATGTAGAGATCTACGGATCTTTAGCAAAGTCCAGTGAACTTTTTGATACAGGATTCAGTGATGAGGATTAAAACTGTCACCTGTAACAAAACGAAGGGCACTATGGTAGATGGCATCCAAAGTTTTAAGAGTAGCCTCAGCTGCACTTTGATAAATAATATCACCATAATCAAGAATCCTTTTAGAATTTGTCAATTGTTAGAATATTTGGGGCGCCCAAGTAGGCTCCTTTAGAGCAGACGATGGGTTAAGGATGTCATACTGTAGCTGTTTAAAAATAGTCAGCAGAGTCACACGCATCCACACGTGCAGGAATGAGCACAGGCACATACCTGCACATCCTCACCCACACAAACACGCACGCACGCACGCACGCTCACACACACACACAGTCAGACACGCACACGCACAAGCACACGCACACACAAACACAGTGAAGAGGTGTTTTGGTTGGAAGTATTGATTTTTAGGGGCCTTACATAAATACATGGTTGGTCTGCAGCAATTACTGATGTGAGGGAGTCGTCCTGGCAGATGAGAGCTTGACTGGAGGAGTACATCACACTCACACACGCACACACACACACACAGGCTCTGACTGACTGGAGAAGTTATCTGGCTCTGAAGCATGGATAGGAGCCCAGGATTAAAGGAGTGTGTGTGTGTGTGTGTGTGTATGTGTGTGTGTGTGTGTGTGTGTGTGTGTGTGTGTGTGTGTGTGTGTGTGTGTGTGTGTGTGTGTGTGTGTGTGTGTGTGTGTGTGTGTGTGTGTGTGTGTGTGTGTGTGTGTAGAGGAACCCAGATTCTAGGAGTGGGTATTTCCTCTCCACACCACTTTACTAAGCTCTCACAAAGCCACTGCAGCTGGTAATGACAAAGTTATTAACTAAACTCAAGGCAACAACTTTACTTTAGGAAATGGATGTCTCAAAGACGTCTACCCATATTGTCGGTACAGTGGGCTTTTATTCAGGGATGAAGATTGTTCAACCGTTTCATTATTTGTTCTCTAAAATGTATATGAAGTGTATGGGATTGACCATAAACCTTTGATCAAGGTATTCCAGTTGGCGTATTCGGCAGGATGTTTCTCGTTTAGTCCAATCCTGCTACTGTTACTGAGAGTGTGACTTAGCATTATCTGAATTGCGAGCCAAAATCACCGTAATGTAAGATCAATCCAGGTCCACAGAAAATGTTCAGATATAAAGTTTCCTTTGAACGTCTCATGTGAATGTTGTTGCTATCCCAAAGTAACTTACTTCAACTGTTTGGTTCCCAAGTACTTTGTACGTGATCAAATAGTGACTTGTGAGCTGTAACGATACACTGTTTATGGCTTTCTATTTTAGTCCTATTGATTTACAGTAATGTAGGGAAAAGAAGCCTGGAACACCTTTCTCTTGTAAGGTTAAACTCTAAAGGAGTTTCTCCAGATCTCCACTCCATCAAGCCCCTAGGGGCCTGTACATAACGGCATGTTTGAAGCAGCTTCTTACATCAAAGGAAATGCCACTCGGTACAAATATATTTTTTTATTATGTCTTCAATGGCGGCACACACTCCCAGAGAGAGGAGGCCACTACGAAGCGCACCGAACCGAGCAGGAACAAATGAAAGAAAAGGGAACAAACACGGGCCAGTTTAAAGAGGGTCAAACCGATACAGAAAAGCTGAGGCACCAAGGAAACAGTATCTGAACTAGGCCAAGAGCATCAATGCTTATTCACTTGATCCGTGTCATTAGGGAGTGCTAATTAAGCAATAAGGCCTGAGGGGGTGTGGTATAGGGCCATTATATCATGGCTAAGGGTTGTTCTTATGTATGACGCATCGCTGAGGTCTTATTCGTGGTATATTGGCCATATACCACAAACCCCCGAGCTACCTTATTGCTATTATAAAATGGATACCAACGTACTTAGAGCAGTATAAATGAATGTGTTGTCAGCCAATCAGCATTCAGTGCTTGAACCACCCAGTTTATAATGCATCTTAAATCGTCTCCATGCCCTAAAGTCTGTACTGTAACCTCTGTTTCGTCCAGTTTTTAACCATGTGCTGGCTATTGCCTCAGGTTGTATTGTGCAGATATACCCTAAACAACTTTGTAAAAGGTGAACCACTTTAGAGTAGTCTTTGTCTATACCGTCCTCTTCATGGTAATATGTGAGTCATAGTTATATTTGAAACTGGTGGAAATGTCTTTATAACTGGTGTGCTTCCTCATGATCGTTTTGAACAGGAATCTTTTTAATTATGTTTCCGATATTAAGGTCCCCCTCATTTAATCGCTGATCATATTCATATGAGATTCATTAGAGAGCTTTCACCCCCCCAACCTCAAAACAAAGACAAAAACATAACAACAAGAACCAACATAAACAACAGATAAACAGAAAAAAATACATCCTCACATTCCCAATAGTCAAAATAAATAAATAATAATATGCAGTCGCAGATAATGCAGATTATGCTTCAACTATAGCCAATATTCACATCCAAAAAGAGAGAGAATATACAGATTCCAATATACAATTCCAATGCTTCTACAATGTCAGCGGTTTAAAGAGCTTGACATTAATTACACTGCTCAAAAAAATAAAGGGAACACTAAAATAACACATCCTAGATCTGAATGAATGAAATATTCTTATTAAATACTTTTTTCTTTACATAGTTGAATGTGCTGACAACAAAATCACACAAAAATGATCAATGGAAATCAAATTTATCAACCCATGGAGGTCTGGATTTGGAGTCACACTCAAAATTAAAGTGGAAAACCACACTACAGGCTGATCCAACTTTGATGTAAAGTCCTTAAAACAAGTACTAAAGCATCCACCAACTCCTAGACAGTCTGTGGTGCAACGTGGCGTTGGTGGATGGAGCGAGACATGATGTCCCAGATGTGCTCAATTGGATTCAGGTCTGGGGAACGGGCGGGCCAGTCCATAGCATCAATGCCTTCCTCTTGCAGGAACTGCTGACACACTCCAGCCACATGAGGTCTAGCATTGTCTTGCATTAGGAGGAACCCAGGGCCAACCGCACCAGCATATGGTCTCACAAGGGGTCTGAGGATCTCATCTCGGTACCTAATGGCAGTCAGGCTACCTCTGGCGAGCACGTGCGGCCCCCCAAAGAAATGCCACCCCACACCATGAATCTTGGTGTTCTCTGGCAAATGCCAAACGTCCTGCACGGTGTTGGGCTGTAAGCACAACCCCCACCTCATACCACCCTCATGGAGTCTGTTTCTGACCGTTTGAGCAGACACATGCACATTTGTGGCCTGCTGTAGGTCATTTTGCAGGACTCTGGCAGTGCTCCTCCTTGCACAAAGGCGGAGGTAGCGGTCCTGCTGCTGGGTTGTTACCCTCCTACAGCCTTCTCCACGTCTCCTGATGTACTGGCCTGTCTCCTGGTAGCGCCTCCATGCTCTGGACACTACGCTGACAGACACAGCAAACCTTCTTGCCACAGCTCGCATTGATGTGCCATCCTGAATGAGCTGCACTACCTGAGCCACTTGTGTGGGTTGTAGACTCTGTCTCATGCTACCACTAGAGTGATAGCACCTCCAGCATTCAAAAGTGACCAAAACATCAGCCAGGAAGCATAGGAACTGAGAAGTGGTCTGTGGTTACCTCCTGCAGAACCACTCCTTTATTGGGGATGTCTTGCTAATTGCCTATAATTTCCACCTGTTGTCTATTCCATTTGCACAACAGCATATGAAATGTATTGTCAATCAGTGTTGCTTCCTAAGTGGACAGTTTGATTTCACAGAAGTGTGATTGACTTGGAGTTACATTGTGTTGTTTAAGTGTTCCCTTTTATTTTTTGAGCAGTGTATTTTAACCAATGACGAGGGGAATTGACATACATCCAGTGGAGAGCATTTGAATGTCTAGCTCGTAATAGACAAGAGGTCAACTGTTTTCTTTTCTCTCCTATGTAAAGACAAATTCTCTGACAAAAATTGAAGATGCAAAATGTAGGGATTATTGGTATTGGGGTGAAGGTCATCTCAGAGATGTAGCCCAGAACTGAGCTCCCTAACGTTTATATCTCAGCACACTCCCACAAGCAATGATACAAGGTTCCTACTGTAGATGCATGTTACTTTTAAAACACAGGTCTTGGATTTTAGGGTCAAATTTGGGAAGCTTAACAAGGGTGATAAACATGTATGTTCTCATTATCCAATTGTTTTGCAACAATTTCCGGCGAGTGTTTAGTGTCTGTAACTGAGCTCAAGAGCAGATCATACCCCAGTCCTCTTCGGAAATATCTTCTTGCATATCTTGTATCCACTGACGTATCTTACTATCAGAGTTGTCATTATGAGTAGCTACCATTTTCCCATATAGTAACGTCATGTGACCTCTCCCATAACACATATCAACAGAGAACATTTCTAAAGTGGTCAAATGAGGTTGTAGGGCAGATTGTTCTGGACTGGAAAAAATAAAGCTTCTCAATTGTACGTTTTTGAAAAAATGCTTTTCTGGTAAGTTCAATATGCCCTTTAGTTCTTCAAATGACATGAGCACCTTTTCATTGTATATGTCCATTACTTTAACAATACCTTTTCTTTCCCAGTCTTTAAACTCCAAGTCATTTTTATCAGGTGTGAAATTGTCCAAAATTGGTCTACAACTGGATAATTCAGGGGATTCAAACAATATTGCTGCACTTTGTGCCATATAGATAGGTTGTTTTTACCAAAAGGATTAGTAGTGTTCTTCTTAGTTTCTGAAAGGGAGCAGAGTACAAATATTCATCCAAAGTTAAGCCTTTCGTGGATAAGATTTCAGTCTGCAGCCAGGGTAAGTATGGTTCCTTGGAAAACCAAAACATTGCAGCCCTCTGTTGTGGAGACCAGTAATGCCACTGTAGGGTTGGACGTTTTAACCCCCCTCTGTCTTAGGGCAAATAAATAAGCGAAAGTCTAAGCCTTGGTTTTCTGTTGCACCAGATAAAATGTTAGTATCTTTCTGATCTTTGGGAAAAATAAAGGTGGTGGTGGAGCCAGAGGAATTGATTGAAATAGATGAAGATATTGGGTCAAAATATTCATATTAATTATATTTATTCTAACAATAATAGATGTAGGCTGTAATGATGTCCATTTGTTGACGGATTTTGTTACACCCGTTACCATGGGTTCATCATTTGTTGTACTACTCAATCAGCTAATTTCTGGTGTGATTTAATACCAAGATATGTAAAAACCTTGTTCCGTATTCTTAATGAAATGCTGTAATTTCTTTCTACTCTGCAAGTGGAGTGATCGAGATGAGGATCAGAAACGCAATTAAAATCCCCATGCCATTAGGACTTTACCAGGAAGGGAGGCTATACTACGAATAGAAAGAAATTCTCAGATAATTTGAGATTATCATCAGTAGGACCATATACATTAACCAGATTAATACGCTCATTCAAAAGAGTTTCCTGTATCAAAATGTATCTACCCAGCTGTATCAGTTATACTATTTTCCATTTGAAACGGAACAGATTTTTTAATTAAAACCATAATACCATGAGAATGAGAGGAGAAACAGGATGCCATCACTTGTGCTTGCCATCTCCTGCATATTTTAATTAGCTCATCCTTCAGCAAGTGAGTTTCTTGTAGGAACACAATAGATTAGTAATAACCTGTTTAAGCTTGGATAGTTTATCAACTCCACGGACATTCGACAAAGTAAATTTCAGTTTTGCATTTGAAGTCATTTAACTAAATATATGAACATGGAATAAGCTAGAGTATAAAAGCATATCTAAAATATGTTTAGTAACCACAAGCACTGCATGAGTATTTTGTAGTGAGGAAAATATGTAAAGATCTGTTGAGGAAAATATGTAAAGATCTGTTGAAAAAAAAAACCTAAATCTTTCCTAACAGTAAAACACTGAACCCCATTCCCCTGTTTCCCTAACCGAGACACTCAAAGCTTCCCCTCCCACATCCTCCTCATCGTAAAGTGTAGCCTGGTTGACAACTGATCCAGTAAAGGGAGCAGTCTAATCTAAGTGATGCTAAAAAAAACAAAGTGTCTCCTGCCTTCTCTCGACTATTATTCCTCACGAACCAAACAATAGGCATACCTAGCAAAATGCTATGCGACAAGCTTAATTAAGTGCTAATATCTGAGAAGCCGGTGTTTGGAAGATATATTGGCACGTGTGTTGTTAGGCCCAAACACTGGCTTTGAAGGCATTATCACTTTTATACAACGGGTTACCAACATGTGCAAGTAATGATTGACATATTTTAATAAAAACTAGATTTTTATACATTTATTCATGCTATTTCATCCTTCCACAATATATAGTCCCGACACAAATGTAGGGTTGCTACCCAAGCCTTCTGGTCTATCGGTTCGGTTGCCAGAGACGTGACCCAATCGTTCAGTATTTTTGTTCTTTATCTATGGACGCGAACCCGTCGTTCATTCTAAATGTTCCATTACCATGTTGGCTGGCAACGTTCTTATCTGTTGGTTGCTATCTAGCCAACTACGGGTAACCTACAGTTACGGCAAAAAGTGCAGCCAGTTAAGTAGCTGTATTTGCATTTGTTTAAGCTGTATTCTAATAACATTTATTTGGAAACATTCATAACAATGAGCTATTGAGGCACGATTTTACCTGGCATAGAAAATGTGCTCACTTGTCAAGACACTGTTATTCAGAGGAGTTATTATTCGCTTAAATGTCATGCTAGCTAGCTGCCAACAAATTGGCTAACGGTAGTTTGCTAGCTTGTAACCAGTCACAAAATCCATGGTGGTTTAATTCTCCGTAGTCCAGGGTGGTGATAAACTTCACAGCGGCAACACGGCTAGAAAGAAGAATCACGTTATACATCACAGATGAATGCCTAGGCTTGAGAGGGAGATTCAAACTGTTGTGACCGTCCATTGTACGTCACACATAGTTTAGCTGGGAAAGCTATTCCATAGGCAATGGGATGGACCTGAGCTGGCGTTTAACCCAGTCGTAGCCATTTAATTTTTTGGTGCTGGTCCGCTGATATGTCAGAGAAGAACATGATTTCTTGGTCCCCGTACATCACTTTGCCCTTGACTCTGGCTTTCCACAACAGTCAGACTTTGTCTGGAAAGTTGAGAATCTTCATGATAAGGACTTGGGCCTTTAGGAGCTGGAAGCCATTCGGCTCTTTCAACGGGCAGGGTGTCCGAAAAGATGTCCGGCCCAAATGCCGGGGCAGCCATTTCTCAAGCGATTCAACTGCATCACCATTTTTCACTTTTTCGGGTAGATGGAACAGTTTCAAATTTGACCTCCTGTGGTAGTTCTCGAGCGAGCTTAGTTTCGAAATAATGTCAGCCATCTGTTTTTTAACTTTTCTGTCGTTGTTTTGACAGTGACTAGAGTATCTTCCACCATGCTAATGCGTTCCTCTGCTTTGTCAAGGCGCGTGGAGTTAAGGTAAAGTTTAACCTCACTAATCCCTGTTACAACACTTTCGAGTTTGTGGGAAATGTCCGTCCTCATGGAAGAGATTGCTTCCAAGACCCCTTTGCTCTGATTCTGGTTTAGGTCGTCGACATTGTTGGTTGCCATGTTGGACTCGTGGTGTGAGGGGCTAGCTGAGCTTCTAGGGCTAAATGGGTTAGTAGAGCTAGCTGAATTCGCAGGGCTAACTAGCCTAGCCTAGATTACATTGTAGATGCAAGTTGTTCTTCTTGTTTTAGGAGGACTATGGTTGAGTCGATTCACAATGATCATAGATATGCCTATAATTTTTGCCGAAATTGGCCGGAGATCTAGGAGTTAGGAGTTTGTTTTGATTCATTTGATTAATGTTAATAGATATCTTGTGCTGACAAGTATTGGCAATGGCGGCAAATACACACTCAATGTCCAGATTTGTCACGTTCTGACCATAGTTCTGTTATTTTATTCTTTGTTTTAGTATGGTCAGGGCGTGAGTTGGGGTGGGCAGTGTATGTTTGTTTTTCTATGTTGGGGTTTTGAGTTTGGCCTAGTATGGTTCTCAATCAGAGGCAGCTGTCAATCGTTGTCCCTTATTGAGAATCATACTTAGGTAGCCTGGGATTCACTTTTGAGTTGTGGGTGTTTGTTTCTGTGTGAGTGTTTGTTGCCACACGGTACTGTTTTGGTTTTGTTCATTTCACGTTTATTGTTTTGTAGTGTTCAGTTTATGTCTGTAAATAAACGTTATGGAAACTTACTACGCTGCGCATTGGTCCTCCGATCCTTCTCGCTTCTCCTCCTCAGAAGAGGAGGAAGAATGCCGTTACAAGATTATTGGGTACAACACCCAGTTTATGAAAATAGTTTGCTCCTACAGACAGAGAGTCACGTAGCCGTGGCTGGCTATATAAAGCAGGCAGACAGGCATCAAGGCATTCAGTTACTGTTTGATTGAAAGTTGGAATGGACAAAATGAGTGACCTAAGCGATTTTGAGGGTGGTATGTTCGTCAATGCCAGGTGCACTGGTTTCAGCATCGCAGAAACAGTTGGCCCCCAGGGCTTTTCACACACGACAGTGTCTAGAGTTTACTGAGAAGGAAAGGGAGTATACCTAGTCATTTGTACAACTGAATGCCTTCAACTGAAATGTGTCTTCTACATTTAACCCAACCCTCTGAATCAGAGAGGTGTGGGGTGTGTGTGTGTGTGTGGGGGGGGGGGGGGGGGGTTGCCTTAATCGACATCCACGGCACAGTAGATTTACTGCCTTTGGGGAAGAATGATTTTTTTTTACCGTGTCAGTTTGGGGATTCCATCCAGCAAACTTTCAATTACTGGCCCAATGCTCTAACCACTAGGCTACCCACCGCCCGAATGGTGCAAGAAACATAAAACATCCAGTAAGGGGCATCCCTGTGGGAGAGAACAGTTAGTTGATGACAGGTTGAAGGAGAATGAATTGTTCAAGCTAACAGGCAGTCCACAAACAGGCAAATATTGGTACAGCACAACTTTTCGGTCCCTGTCACGTATTGGCTATTGCAGCAGACAACCACACCAGGGTCCACTCCTATCAGCTAAAAACAAGAAGAAGCAGCTCCAATGGGCACGCGATCACCAACACAGGGAAATTACAGAGAGGAGAAAACATTTCCT
The DNA here is from genome assembly GCF_013265735.2 of Oncorhynchus mykiss. Taxonomy (NCBI): domain Eukaryota; kingdom Metazoa; phylum Chordata; class Actinopteri; order Salmoniformes; family Salmonidae; genus Oncorhynchus; species Oncorhynchus mykiss. The sequence continues at coordinate 74,063,535 of NC_048575.1, read as the reverse complement.
GGTCTGGTGAATCCTAGTTCCTGTTGTGTCATGCTGATGGCAGAGTAAGGATTTGGCGTTAGCAGGATGAGTCCATGGCCCCATCCTGCCTGTTGTCAATGGTAAAGTCTTCTGGCAGTGGTGTAATAATGTAGGGAACACGTTAGGTCTCTTGATTACAAAGGGAAGCACAGTCGAGAGCTGCCCAAGTGACACGAGCCTACCAGATGAGCTAAATCACTTCTATGCTCACTTCGAGGCAAGCAACACTGAGGTATGCATGAGAGCATCAGTCGTTCCAGATGACTGTGTGATCACGCTCTCCATAGCCGACGTGAGAAAGACCTTTAAATAGGTCAACATTCACAAGGCTGCTGGGTCAGATGAATTACCAGAACGTGTGCTCGGGGCATGTGCTGACCAACTGGCAGGTGTCTTCACTGACATTTTCAACATGTCCCTGATTGAGTCTGTAATATCAACATGTTTCAAGCAGACCGCCATAGTCCCTGTGCCCAAGAACACTAAGGCAACCTGCCTAAATGTCAACAGATCTGTAACCCTCACGTCCGTAGCCACGAAGTGCTTTGAAAGGCTGGTAATGGCTCACATCAACACCATCATCCCAGAAACCCTGGACCCACTCCAATTTGCATACCGCCCAATCAGATCCACAGGTGATGCAATCTCTATTGCACTCCACACCACCCTTTCCCACCTGGACAAAAGGAACACCTATGTAGAATGCTATTCATTGACTACAGCTCAGCGTTCAACACCAGAGTACTCTCAAAGCTCATCACTAAGCTAAGGATTCTCGGAATAAACAATCCTGGACTTCCTGACGGGCCGCCCTCAGGTGGTAACGGTAGGAAACAACACATCCGCCATGCTGATCCTCAAAACTGGAGCCCCTCAGTGGTGCGTGCTCAGTCCCCTCCTGTACTCCCTGTTCACCCACGACTGCATGGCCAGGCATGACTCCAACACCATCATTAAGTTTGCAGACGACTCTACAGTGGTAAGCCTGATCACCGACAATGACGAGACAGCCTATCGGGAGGAGGTTAGAGACCTGGCCGGGTGGTGCCAGAATTACAACCTATCCCTCAACGTAACCGAGACAAAAGAGATGATTGGGGACTACAGGAAAAGGTGGACCAAGCATGCCCCCATTCTCATTGACGGGGCTGTAGTTGAGCAGATTGAGAGCTTCAAGTTCCTTGGTGTCCACATCAACAACAAACTAGAATGGTCCAAACACACCAAGACAGTCATGAAGAGGGCATGACAAAGCCTATTCCCTATCAGGAAACTAAAAAGATTTGTCATGGGTCCTCAGATCCTCAAAAGGTTCTACAGCTGCAACATGGAGAGCATCCTGACTGGTTGCATCACTGCCTGGCACGGTAACTGCTCGGCTTCCGACCGCAAGGCACTACAGAGGGTAGTGCGTATGGCCCAGCACATCACTGGGGCTAAGCTGCCTGCCATCCAGGACCTCTACACCAGTCGGTGTCAGAGGAAGGCCCTAAAATTTTCAAAGACCACAGTCACCCCAGTCATAGACTGTTCTCTCTACTACCGCATGGCAAGCGGTACTGGAGAGCCAAGTCTAGGACCAAATGGCCTCTCAACAGTTTTTACCACCAAGCCATAAGACTCCTGAACAGGTAATCAAATGGCTACCTGGACTATTTGCATTGTGTGCCCCCCCCAACCCTCTTTTACACTGCTGTTACTCTCTGTTTATCTTATATGCATAGTCACTTTAACTATACATTTCATGCACATACTACCTCAATTGGCCCAACCAACCGGTGTCCCCGCACATTGGCTACCCGGACTATCTGCATTGTGTCTCGCCACCCAACCCCCGCCAACCCCTCTTTTACGCTAATGCTACTCTCTCTTTATTGTATATGCGTTGTTACTTTAACCATACCTACATGTACATACTACCTCAATCAGCCTGACTAACCGGTGCCTGTATATAGCCTCTCTACTGTATGTAGCCTCTCTACTGTATATAGCCTCTCTACTGTATGTAGCCTCGCTACGGTTATTTTTCAGTCTTTTTTACTGTTGTTTTTATTTCTTTACTCATCAATTGCTCACCTAATGCTTTTTTATTTACTTAGAAATTGCACTCTTGGTTAGAGGCTGTAAGTAAGCATTTCACTGTAAGTTCTACACCTGTTGTATTCGGCACGTGACAAATAATTTTGATTTGATACCAATTGATCAACTTTTCCATGTCCGAAAGAGTTCAGGCAGTTCTGGAGACAAAGGTGGGTGTACCCAATAAACTGGCCACTGAGTGTATATTGTAATTAGTTGTTATGATGTAACTCTCTTATAGTTCATGGCTAATTGTAAGAGATATAGACCTTCTAAAACGGTGCTGGCACCTTCTCTAAGAGTCTCGCCCCTCCTGAGAGGCAGCGTTTGAGCTTTTTCAATGGTATAGGGCTCTGCTCAGCTGAAGAGCTGTTTATACAGCAAACACCAGAAAAAGATGGAGTGAAGGACCTCAGGTGGATTTGGAGGTGTTGTTAATAGGATCGGAAGCAGCTGGGGTGGCCATGAGGTGGGGAAATGTCATTCTACTCCACCTTATAAATTGTGTGTCACATTGTAATCCATGATAGCCAAGTGCCCCTGTCCCTGTAGCAGATGGGTATCCATTCCGTTCTGCGCCTTGAAAATAATACTGAACTATTTCCTAAAGCATTGGCATCACCTCATGTATACACAACACATTCTGTCTTCATTCATCCGTCTCACATTTTCTTTCTTGCCCAAAATATTTGTCAAAATGAGTCAGGGGTTTATTTTGGCCACGGACATGCCCACATATCCCTATTCTGACACCCCACTACATCAATGCAACAGCAAATGGTATTTACTACACCGCACGTCACTAACAATAAGCTACAGAGTGAATGAAGTACGTTTTATTATGATAATTCTTACTTAGTGATAGGTACATCTACTCATTCCTGCTTTCTCTAATCACTTTAATGAATATATAAAATTGTCCCTTATATATTAAATTATTGACTTATTCAATGTCATTCAAATTCAAATTGGGGTTCATATCTTTTTTTATTTACATAAGCATGTTTGCAGTCACCTATTTTCCACCTGCAAATGTTATCTAGAATGTCCTCTCACAGAGCTACATTTCCTTTCCATAAGACCTACACTGACTTAACACATCTGATATCGTACATGATTTTTTTAACAATGTGTTTTGTGATTCTTGGCTACTGCAAAAACAGTCAGAGTAGATACCGGAGCAGATTCATCCCAGATCTACCCATCATCAAGTGTATATAGGGAAGATTGTTCATCATCATCTGAACCAGTTTCCTGTATGCTAGATCTTTTACAATCAGTAATTTGACTGGCCGACGGTCTACAACACATATGAGTGATGGGTTTCGGTCACTCGTAAGGAAAGGGGCTTTTGAGCTATGGGAGAAGTATTTTAAGGACAGACCTGGTCAGTATGCTCAGATAGGAAGAGGCAAAATGAGAGGGCTCACTCTCGCCAAAATCTGTCCAGAATAAGCTCAATCCGTTTCTATGGGCTTAGTATGCAGACCTAAGCTTTTCGTCTACCTTCCTGCCTTTGGGACAACGACTCCCATTGTTAGGGCGGAGACATGAATATCTCTTCATTATACAGATCTCTGGTATGCTTTAGATTAGTTTAAATTAAAATAACTATTTGAAAAGCCAACATTTCCTCTTCTTAGGTTTCTGTCATACATTTTTTTTCCTGAAGTGACCTTTTACATACAGTTACCTAGTTCATTTTTTAACGGATGCATTTTGGTCTGTCAAAATGGCCACAGTGGCTCTCTTAAGATCCAATCTATACACTGTGAAAGTGAATGTGCCATTTGTTCACCTCACATCACTTTATCCCTTGGAGATTTAAATGTTCTGGGTTTTTTTTCATCGTCTTCAGTGTATCCGCTACATTCGTTGGTAGAGATTGACCATTCATTTGTGTAGCATAATTAAAACCTTATTTTCGAAATTGAAGTTATTTAGTGCTTAGGCACATGACATAGGTAGGCTGATGCTATAACACTTCTCTTTGTTGTCTTCCTCACAGAGATTCGCGAGGCGTTCAAGGTATTTGACCGTGATGGGAATGGCTTCATCTCGAAGCAAGAGCTGGGCATGGCCATGAGGTCTCTGGGGTACATGCCCAATGAGGTGGAGCTGGAGGTCATCATACAGAGACTGGACATGGACGGTGAGATAGACACACGCACACACAGACACGGACACACACAGGCATGCACACAGGCATGCACACAGGCATGCACACAGGCACGCACACAGGCACGCATTCACGACACAGACGGGCGCTCACACCCACCAACCCAAACACAGACACTCACACAGACACACAGACACACACACACACACACACACACACACACACACACACACACACACACACACACACACACACACACACACACACACACACACACACACACACACACACACACACACACACACACACACACACACACTAGCATACCAAGTGTCATCAAGATTCCTGTCATCAACAGGTGATGGTCAGGTGGATTTCGAAGAGTTTGTCACTCTCCTCGGACCCAAGCTGACAGCAGCCGGAATGCCTGACAAGTTCCACGGAACCGACTTTGACTCCGTGTTCTGGAAGGTAAGTAATCATAAACCGCTTCCTTCCTGATTATTACCACTGACAAGCTACAAAGGCTTCTGGGTGATTAGGATGTAATGCTATACTGTAACTGTCATCTATATCACCATTTATCCATCGTATGGAGACTTTGTGACTTGAAAGGAAAACAAATGTAATTCCCAGATTCAGTGGAGGGTTGATAAGGCAGTGACCCCTCGTGAGTAATGAGGCTTTTATTTGGTTAGCTTTTGGAAACGTTAGCTTGCGCATACAACTTTCCCCGACATCACACTTATACATTGTAATTTTTTATTTACCTGATTTAGTCGGATGGCTAGCATTCAATGTCTGCGGAGGTGTTGTCTTCTAGCCAATCATAATTGACTGTATCGCACGATAACTGAAAACACAACTGTGGGACGAATGAGAGCGGTTAATTTAAAATCCATTCATTCTTCCCTCACCCCTTGCCCTGCAGGTGTCAACTCGTCAGACATCATGATACATCATCAGAAGTGTCCACTTAATTTGAGGGCTGAGGGGAGATGGTGTGACTTTTATGTGTTTGGAATGCAACCTTAGTATTTACTTAGTACTTAGTATTCTTAGTAATGTTCTTCTGTCAGAACTGTGTCCTTCCTTCCTGACTTTCAACAACCATCCCCACCTATTGTATACACTAGTCTGACGATCGAAAGAAGAAAAATCGATTTAGATTAAATCAGGTTTTTACTGTGTGACAGTTTTTCAGATAATTACCCTCCCATATTCACAGTAATAGTAAAAAGTATTTAGAGACTGATTCAGAGTCAGGCTTGTGTTAGCATTATCTATGCAGTGTCTTTGTATACAATCTAGATTCTAGAACAAACTCATATCTTATTGTGTGTGTAAAAAAAAATACATATAAAATTAGCATTTTCACATGTGAAATAGCTGTTTTCACATGCTGAGCTAAAATTTCACTTGAAACCATATTTTCACGTGTCTTACATTTTTAATTCACATGTTAACACCAACTTTTCACATGTGATAACATAAACATGTTTTCACCTAACATGTGAATTGCAGTTGCACATGTGAAATTTGTGCTTGGTCGTATTAAAATTGGTTATGCAGTTTCACATGTAAAAATCTCATTTGCAGTTTCACATGTTCAAAAACTCCACGTGAAAAACAATAACATGTGTAAATCAAACTTTAGTTTCTCATGCTAGAAAACTGGGTGTTCTTAGTTATCCTGTTTAACATGTTAAAATTAACTGATTTAATCTCAACTTAATCTTTTGTCACTTTTGTGCACACATTTTTTATTGCTTTGCAAGTACACTGAAGACATCCAACATACATAATATATACAATGAAAAACAACTATGCCACGTCAAAACAAGTTGACATTGAGGTTAAAGAATGTTTTGCTAACCATTATTTTGAACAAAATCAAGATGTAAATATTTTTTGTAATGCTTTTTGCATAAATAATCTTAAATTACAGCTCAATTTGAGCAAATTCCAAATTTGCGATTAATAATAATTAATCACAGAAAAACCTGCAGTAAATTCAAGGACATTTGATACCCATAGTGAAAATGTACATTAAAATATGAAGATACACATGTGAAAATGTACATTAAAATATGAAGATACACATGTGAAAATGTACATTAAAATATGAAGATACACATGTGAAAATGTAGAGGGCATGCGGTGGTCATGGTTGCTCATGGTGACGTGATGAAGTAGTCTCGCCTGCGACTTCTAAATTAGTTTTGGCCCTGTTGGTCTAATGGTCAAGACGGTGGCTTCTCCCATGGCCTCTAATCCCGCCTGCTACAAAAGCAAACATATGAAACTCATGATGTGAAATGTTGGGAGACCACACATGTCTGAGTAATATGAACAATCCATGTGAATCTTCACACGTGTCCAAAAAAAAGTATGTTTTTCCCACGTGACATTTGTCATGTGATTTGTTCACATGTGAAAGATTAATGTGAAAAATCACAGGTGCCTGAAAACCACATCTGACTCTTGAAAATGTTTTTTTTTAAGGGGAGGTCTATGGCAGTGTACTTTATGCTCAAATTAGTCCAGACAGTCATACAGTATGCCACATGTATCAATGGGCAGTGTTGTGTTGTATTCTCTGGCTAAAATCTCCAGGATCACTTAGCTTACCATCCCCAAATACAAAACATTGTATAAACTAAAATAGACCATAGAGCAGTATCTCATTGTAGTGACATCAGTTCCTGTGTGTGTGCATATGGTGTGTGTGTGTGTGTGTGTGTGCGTGCGTGCGTGCGTGTGTGTGTGTGTGTGTGAGTGTGTGTGCGTGCTTGCGTGTCCAGACTGACATGCAGAAGCTGACGGTAGAGGAGCTGAAGAGGCTGCTGTATGATACATTCTCCGACCACCTCACCATGAAGGATATCGAGAACATCATCATGACCGAGGAGAGTCACATAGCGAACCCAGGGGCCTGCCAGGTGGATATAGACAGTAAGGAACCTTATAGTACACGCTTTATAGTATACATGTTATAGTACACACTTTGTAGTACACACTGTATAGTACACACTTTGTAGTACACACTTTGTGGTAAACACTTTAACGTGTCTCAGGTTAATATGGACAGTAGAAGACCGATTGTACACTTTGATATACTTCCAGTATAATAGTTTAATTGAGAAAGACATCCGTGCTGAACAAAAACATAAACACGACATGTAAAGCATTGGTTCCATGATGCATGATAAAATATCCCAGAAATGTTCCATACATACAAAAAGCTTATTTCTCTAAAATGTTGTGCACAAATGTGTTTATATCACTGTTAGTGAGCATTTCTCCTTTGCCAAGATAATCCATCCACCTGACAAGTGTGCCATATCAAGAAGCTGAATAAACAAATGACATACTGTAGATGCACCGTGTGCTGCGGACAATATAAGGCCACTATAAAATGTGCCGGTTTGTCACAAAACACAATGCCACACATGTCTCAAGGTTTGAGGGAACATGCAGTTGACATGCTGACTGCAGGAATGTCCACCCGAGCTGTTGCAAGAGAATTGAATGTCAATTTCTCTACGATAAGCCATCTCCAACATCGTTTTAGAGAATTTTGTTGGGAAAAACTCATTCTGATTTTCTGGGCCTGGTTCCTCAGTGGGTGGGTATGACTTCCAAGTGGGTGGGCCTTTGCCATCCAAGGTCCACCTATGGCTGCACCACTGACCAGTCTTGTGAAATCCATAGATTAGGGCCTAATGAATTTATTTCAATTGACTAATTTCCTTATTTGAACTGTAACCCAGTCAAATTCTTGAAATTGTTGCATGTTGCATTTCTATTTTTGTTCAGTGGATTAACTGAGAGAGAGTAAAAGGTGAAAGATATGCAGAGTGGAAGTGGTGGAAAAATGCGTAGCCTGGAGTTGGCTGCATTGCCTATATAGTGGCTTGCGTAAGTTTTCATCCCCCTTGCCATTTTTCCTATTTTGTTGCCTTACAACCTGGAATTAAAAATGGATTTGTATCATTTGATTTACACAACATGCCTACCATATTTCTTGTGAACAAACAAGAAATATGACAAAAAAAACAGAACACTTGAGCGTGTCAATACTTTGTTGAGACACCTTTTGCAGCAATTACAACTGCAAGTCTCTTAGGGTTTGTCTCTATAAGCTTGGAACACCCTTCCACTGGGATTTTGTCCCATTCTTCAAGGCAAAACTGCTCCAGCTCCTTCAAGTTGGATGTGTTCCGCTGGTGTACAGCAATCTTTAAGTCATACCACAGATTCTCAATTGGATTGAGGTCTGGGCTTTGATTAGACCATTCCAAGACATTTAAATGTTTAAAACCACTCAGACTGAAACAGGTTTCCCTCAAGAATTTCCCTGTATTTAGTGCCATCCATGATTCCTTCAATTCTGACCAGTTTCCCAGTCCCTGGCGATGAAAAACATCCCCACAGCATGATGTTGCCACAACCATGCTTCACTGTGATGGTATTCTCGGGGTAATGAGAGGAGTTGGGTTTGCGCCAGAATAGCGTTTTCCTTGATAGCAAAAACCTAAATTGTAGTCTCTTCTGACCAGAGTACCTTCTTCCATATGTTTGGGGAGTCTCCCACATGCCTTTTGGCAAACATGTTTGCTTATTTCTTTCTACCAGCAATGTTTTTTTTTTCTTGCCACTCTTCCATAAAGCCCAGTTCTGTGGAGTGTACGGCTTAAAGTGGTCCTATGGACAGATACTCCAATCTCCCCTTTGGTGCTTTGCAGATTTGCAGCTCCTTCAGGTTTATCTTTGGTCTCTTTGTTTGCCTCTCTGATTAATGCCCTCCTTGCCTGGTCTGTGAGTTTTGGTGGGCGGCCCTCTCTTGGCAGGACTGCTGTGGTGCCATATTCTTTCCATTTTTTAATAATGGATTTAATGGTGCTCAGCGGGATGTTCAAAGTTTCTGATATTTTTTTATAACCCAACCCTGATCTGTACTTCTCCGCAACTTTGTCCCTGACCTGTTTGGAGAGCTCCTTGGTCTTCATGGTGCCACTTGCTTGGTGGTGCCCCTTGCTTGGTGGTGTTGCAGACTCTGGGAACTTTTATAACAGGTGTATATATGCGTAGATCACGTGACAGATCATGTGAGACTTAGATGGCACACAGGTGGACTTTATTTAACTAATTATATGACTTCTGAAGGTAATTGGTTGCACCAGATCTTATTTTGTGGCTTCATAGCAAAGGGGGTGAATACAAATGCACGCACCAATTTTATTTGTATGTATTTTTTTTCACCAATTTGGACTATTTTAGTGTATGTCCATTACATAAAATCCAAATAAAAATAAATTTAAATTACAGGTTGTAATGCAACAAAATAGGATGAACGCCAAGATTGATGAAAACTTTTGCAAGGCTCTGTCCACCAAACTCCTTAATATATTCTATTTTATCATGCTTCTCAGGTGCCAATGCATTTGTTATCTTGTTTGGAGCTAACTGAAATCAGAGCTGTAATCTAGGTAATTATGTATCGTACACACTGGTGTAAAAACACATCTCCAAGCAGTTTTCAGCCGTAATAATTGTGTTCATATACTTGTACATTTGGAGATGAGATTACAATGTAACTTGCCTCCGGTGTCAGATATGTGCAGAGCATCAAAATAGATTTTATTCAAAGGACTCACAGGTGCATGTCTCTCCTTCTTGATAATCTCTCACTTTCCTCCTTCTCTTCTTGTCTCCTTTCCCTGTCAAGCAGCTAGTCCAACGCAGCAAGTCAAGCAGACGTGTGTACGCAAGAGCCTGATATGTGCTTTTGCCATCGCTTTCATCATCAGCGTCATGCTTATCGCAGCCAATCAGGTGCTTCGGAGTGGCATGAAGTAGGCGGGGACGGCCATGGCCTCCTGACCCTCTGAAAGAGACTGCTGTAAGACACCTGGACAAATGACTGAGAAAAAACAGCTCAACAACAACAACAGACAATTAATCCACCATCTAAATAAACTGACAGAAAGGCATGGCTCTCATCCAAATGACTTCATGGGCATATTTCCCAACATGCTCCTTTATCTCCTTTCTGAATGGAACCCATTGAGACCCTTAACTACGGTGGCCTGGAGGTTGACCATCATCTGTGCATGAAGTGCATGGATTTAACCAGTCGTCTCTTGAAACATTTGTAGACCTTATTATCAGTGTATATCCATATGACTGTGTAACAAACAGAGGTGTGTCATTATTAACTTATTGTGAACCAACTGTGACCAACTTTGTTAATAGGGTCGCGGGTCAAGGGGTCAGTGGCGGGAATGAACAATGGGTTTTACATCTGTACTGTGTATCAAACAACAACAAACGAACAACAACAAACAAGTTAATATTTCATAATAAATGTATATTTCACAGTTCTGCATGATCAAAAGGGCTGTTTAGTGGACTACATGATCATATCGTAAAAGTCGTTTTTGGACAACTGTTCTTATTGACATACTGTGGACTATTAGCTTCACTGAGCACCCCATAACGACCACAACATATCTCACAGCCATAACGATCATGACGTATCTCACTGTCATAAGGATCATAACATTTCTCACTGCCATAAGGATCATAACATTTCTCACTGCCATAAGGATCATAAGATATCTCACTGCCATAAGGATCATAACATTTCTCACTGCCATAAGGATCATAACATATCTCACTGCCATAAGGATCATAACATTTCTCACTGCCATAAGGATCATAAGATATCTCACTGCCATAAGGATCATAACATTTCTCACTGCCATAAGGATCATAAGATATCTCACTGTCATAAGGATCATAACATTTCTCACTGCCATAAGGATCATAACATTTCTCACTGCCATAAGGATCATAAGATATCTCACTGCCATAAGGATCATAACATTTCTCACTGCCATAAGGATCATAACATTTCTCACTGCCATAAGGATCATAACATATGTCACTGCCATAAGGATCATAAGATATCTCACTGCCATAAGGATCATAACATTTCTCACTGCCATAAGGATCATAAGATATCTCACTGCCATAAGGATCATAACATTTCTCACTGCCATAAGGATCATAACATATCTCACTGCCATAAGGATCATAACATTTCTCACTGCCATAAGGATCATAAGATATCTCACTGCCATAAGGATCATAAGATATCTCACTGCCATAAGGATCATAAGATATCTCACTGCCATAAGGATCATAACATTTCTCACTGCCATAAGGATCATAACATTTCTCACTGCCATAAGGATCATAACATATGTCACTGTCATAAGGATCATAACATTTCTCACTGCCATAAGGATCATAAGATATCTCACTGCCATAAGGATCATAACATTTCTCACTGCCATAAGGATCATAACATATCTCACTGCCATAAGGATCATAACATTTCTCACTGCCATAAGGATCATAACATTTCTCACTGCCATAAGGATCATAACATTTCTCACTGCCATAAGGATCATAAGATATCTCACTGCCATAAGGATCATAACATTTCTCACTGCCATAAGGATCATAACATATGTCACTGTCATAAGGATCATAACATACCTTACTGCCATTGAAAAACCTATAACTCAGACGTGATGGGTGTTGTATTAGCATATCACTGGGAAATCATACAGTATTTGCTTGATATGTGACATATATGCATAATAACATTATAACAGAGATGTCTGCTCTGTACACGGGGAATATGATGAATGTGATGGAATGTATACACGGCTATATTAGGCAATACATCACAAGTATACATTTCACATGTGATATCGCTGGCTAGACATGTTCAATATAGAACTTTAGGCTCATCCATGAGGAAGCTCTGCTCTGGGGAATTGAAGCAGGAGCAATAACCTTCAATCCACTTCCATGCCTTGGTAGCTCCTTGTTGTCCTTGGAATGCAATACTCTTCCTATGGCGACTTTGAGCATACCATAGTAATATATTCTATCTTGTTTTTTAAAATTAAAAAGTAATGACATTCACACTAGATAAAAGAACCAGGAAGCACTTTCATCTTAAAGACACTTCTGAAACCAGGTTTCTATCCTATGTCTCATTCTGGGACACAGACTTTGCTATACTGATCATCAAATGGCCTGTGAAGCCCTGCAATAAAGCACTAATCCAACTCTGGGCAATATTTCCACCATTGCTGTTCCAGTGCTCTTTAGAGTGTTGTGCATGATTGCCAGTGACATCTTGGAATACTGATAATCTCTATACATCTGTATAATACACATTTTGACCAAAGCTATGAAAGTCAACCATTGTGTGGAGTAAATGGCTCACAGAATGGAAGGAGAGAGAACAGTAAAACAAGTAAATGGAAAGTACACCATTTTATAATGTAGTTGCCAAATAAAAGGGAAACTTGAATAGCTCATCAATATGTATTGTTGTTGGAATTCTAAAAATAGTCATGATGTCTTCTATTAGATTTGTTGTAAAGAAACTACTAGGACAAGTACAATACAATGCACTGGAGAGACGCAAAAACAAAGAACTAAAAGATAAATGCACTTCACTAAAATACTTACATCTGTTTTGGAGGCTGAGGACATTTATTTTGTAATGTAATGGAAGGTAGCCTAGTGGTTAGAGCGTTGGGCCTGTAATCGAAAGGTTGGTAGATCGAACAAGGCAGTTAACCCACTGTTCCTAGGCCTCATTGTAAATAAGAATTTGTTCTTATCTGACTTGCCCAGTTAAATAAAACCTACTGTATTGGACTATTTGGTTTCACATGATTGAGCACACCAATATTTTGGTGTTACAATTCAGCAGCCGGGTGATTGAATTATGATTACTGTCCTGTCTAAAAACAGTCAAGACAGACAACAATTATCTCATTTCGCTGAGCGTTTTGTTAAAAGCAGCAAGGTCGCAGTAAGGTTGCAGCAAGGTCACAGAGGACATAATACAATTGCACATTGTCAATTCACCGTACTGTAAACAAATAGCTTTGTTTTCATTTTGCACTTTATAATATGGCGTAGATGCACACAATGATAATACACCGCCATTATGATTGTGTTCAATTTCAAAACATACTGTACATGCATCTTGAATGGTTACAGTATTGTATATACATGTTCCTTACATCTTCAGAAAAAAGTAGTTAGAGTAGATGATAGATAACTGATATATGAACACACTTCATCTGTTGTTGGTACATATTGTATCAGCTTGGGTGACACTAAAATGTCAGCTTGGGTGATACTAATATGTCAGCTTGGGTGACACTAATATGTCAGCTTGGGTGACACAAATATGTCAGCTTGGGTGACACTAATATGTCAGCTTGGGTGATACTAATATGTCAGCTTGGGTGACACTAATATGTCAGCTTGGGTGACACAACTATGTCAGCTTGGGTGACACTAATATGCCAGCTTGGGTGACATTAATATGTCAGCTTGGGTGACACTAATGTGTAGCGTGGGTGACGCTAATATGTCAGCTTGGGTGATACTAATATGTCAGTTTGGGTAACACTAAATGTCATCTTGGGTGACACTAATATGTCATCTTGGGTGACACTAATATGTCAGATTGGATGATACTAATATGTCAGCTTGGGTGACACTAATATATCAGCTTGGGTGACACTAATTTGTCAGCTTGGGTGACCCTAATATGTCAGCTTGGGTGACACTAGTATGCCAGGTTGGGTGATACTAATATGTCAGCTTGGGTGACACTACAATGTCAGCTTGGGTGATACTAATATACCAGCTTGGGTGATACTAATATGTCAGCTTGGGTGACACTAATATGTCAGCTTGGGTGACACGAATATGTCAGTTTGGGTGATACTAATATGTCAGCTTGGGTGACTCTAGTATGCCAGCTTGGGTGATAATAATATGTCAGCTTGGGTGACCCTAATATGTCAGCTTGGGTGACCCTAATATGTCAGCTTGGGTGATACTAATATGTCAGCTTCGGTGATACTAATAAGTCAGCATGGCTGACATTTGGCTACAATGGTTAAATATCATTACTTTTGGCATATTCTAATGAGATCATTTTGCATTTTGAAATAGAGGGTGTTGAGAATGTTGTTCCATGACCTAATACTTTGCCTTATACTCTGAGACATGAAACACTCCGAGACATGTTTATTATCAAAGCAAAGCTATACAAAAATATAAAGACCAATCAAATATTTATTTTCTTTTTACAGATGAAACAAAACATATTGTATTGAAAATGTTGATAGTTTACTGAATGTTAAAGTTCTATTAATTATACTTTGATACTTTATGTCTCAAAAACGATGTTGTATTATCCACCCGCTGTGACACATGTTCATTGATCACACCATATGTACCTGTCTGTCTGTGGAATGGTATTTCACATAAATAAAAGTATATTGGCGCAATGCATCGATGTGTGAAATCCTTTCGATTCATCAATTCTACAATCCCAGTTGACAACTTTGTGGACTGTCTCTATGGACTGTGTCACAATACTGTTTGATATGATTTCAGATTGTAACTCAATATAAACGGATGGGCTTTGTTGGGTTCAGTGGATTTATAGATTGCTATTCCATCTGAAGTAGCATATTGGTTTCTCAGAGTCTCTGAGTCCAAGCTGTGCAATCTGTCACATGGTTTAAAACCGTAGGTAGCATCCCATTTTGAAGATGCTTACATTGCAGTTTAACTAGCGGGCACATTAACACAGATGATATGATAGTCAGTCCATGCTATCCTATGATGTACTGTATGTGTGGATCCCAACTGGGTATGATGCTAACTTCCTGTAGCCATGGATCCTCCACTGAGATGTTTGGGATCCTAACCCAGTATCATCACCAATCCTTCGGCTTCTTATCACCTTCATCCACCCCTTTGAACGTTCTGATGCAAGTCAGGCTGCTGGAAAACTACCCTCCAACAACACACACTTGGGAGATGTTAATTTACACTATGTGGTATTTGCTAGGCTCTTGATACAATGTGTGGAAATGTTAAACGACATCAGACATTTTTTATTGTGACTCATGCATCCAGTCATTTTGATGTCGTTTGCCATTTGGGAGAGGGGAGTGACATGTCTGAAGATAGTCTGCTGCATAGTTAAAGCATGGGTATGCAGGCTCGGCCTCAGGTGGGTTTTTTTGTGTTGATTTATTAGGATCCCCATGGCAACACCAATGGTGACTACTGGGGTCTGACACATAACGAAAAAACATTACAGACAAAAGACTTTACATACATTTAAAATATGAACATGTAGTGTGTTTGTGTGTGCCTCTATCAGTTCCACGTACATGTCAGTACATACACACAACAAGTAGGTGACATGGGGGAGAGGCGTTGTGTCATGAAGTGTTGCTTCATTTATTTTTTTAAACCAGGTTTGCTGTTTACTTGCGCTATATGAGATTGAAGAGAGTTTCATGCACTCATGGCTTTGTATAATACTGTACATTTCCTTTCATTTGTTCTAAACCTGGGGACTGTGAAAAAAACCCTAGTGGAATGTCTGGTGGGGTAAATGTGTGTGTCAGCGCTCCATTTCAGTTTACTATGCAAACAAATTGGAATTTCCAACAAATTGGTGTTTCTTACAAAAACAAGAAGTGATGCAATTAGCCTTTCTTAAACTCTTAGTCAATCAATCAACCAATCAATCACATTTATTTATAAAGCCCTTCTTACATCAGCTGCTGTCTCAAAGTGCTGTACAGAAACCCAGCTTAAAACCCCCCCAAAAAACAAATCAAATGTATTTATAAAGCCCTTCTTACATCAGCAGATATCTCAAAGTGCTGTACAGAAAGCAACGCAGCTGTAGAAGCACAGTGGCTAGGAACAACTCCATAGAAAGGCCAAAACCTAGGAAGAAACCTAGAGAGGAACCAAGCTATGAGGGGTGGCCATTCCTCTTCTGGCTGTGCCGGTGGAGATTATAACAGAACATGCCTAAGATGTTCAAATGTTCATAGATGACCAGCAGGGTAAAATAATAATAATCACAGTGGTTGTCGAGAGTGCAACAGGTCAGCACCTCAGGAGTAAATGTCAGTTGGCTTTTCATAGCCGATCATTCAGAGTATCTCTACCTCTCCTGCTGTCTCTAGATAGTTGAAAACAGCAGGTCTGGGGCAGGTAGCACGTCCGGTGAACAGGTCAGGGTTCCATAGCTGCAGGCAGAACAGTTGAAACTGGTGAAACTGGAGCAGCAGCACGGCCAGGTGGACTGGGGACATCAAGGAGTCATCAGGCCAGGTAGCCCTGAGGCATGGTCCTAGGGCTCAGGTCCTCCGAGAGAGAGAAAGAAAGAGAGAAAGAGAGAAAGAGAGAAAGAAGAAGAGAGAACGAGAGAAAGAGAGTGAGAATTAGAGAGAGCAAATTTAAATTCACACAGGACACCGAATAAGACGAGAAATACTCCAGATTTAACAGACCGGCCCTAGCCCCCCAACACACAAACTACTGCAGCATAAATACTGGAGGCTGAGACAGGAGGGGTCAGTAGACACTGTGGCCCCGTCCAACGATAGCCCCGGACAGGGCAAAACAGGCAGGATATAACCCCACCCACTTTGCCAAAGCACAGCCCCCACACCACTAGATGGATATCTTCAACCACAAACTTACCATCCTGAGACAAGGTTGAGTATTGCCCACAAAGATCTCCCCCACGGCAAGAACCCAAGGGGGGGCACCAACCCAGACAGGAAGATCACGTCAAGTGACTCAATCCACTCAAGTGACGCACCCCTTTAGGGACGGCACGGAATACCACCAGTAAACCAGTGACTCAGCCCCTGTAATAGAGTTAGAGGAAGAGAATCCCAGTGGAGACAGGGGAACCGGCCAGACAGAGACAGCAAGCGTGGTTCGTTGCTCCAGTGCCTTCCGTTCACCTTCACACTCCTGGCCCAGACTACACTCAATCATAGGACCTACAGAAGTGATGAGACTTCAATAAAGATTTAAAGGTTGAGACCGAGTCTGCGTCTCTCACATGGATAGGCAGACCATTCCATAAAAAATGTAACTCTATAGGAGAAAGCCCTGCCTCCAGCTGCTTGCTTAGAAATTCTAGGGACTGGCTTGCATAGTGTTAATATTAGACCTCTGATTACAATGAAGAGCAAGCACTTGCAGCACTTGACCCTATGAGTTGACAATAATCAAGATATGATCAAACTAGAGCCTGCGGGACTTGCTTTTTGGAGTGCGGTGTTAAAAAAACAGACCGTCTCTTTATTACAGACCTTTCCCCATCTTTACAACCATTGAATTTATATGTTTTGTCCATGACAGTTTATAATCTAAGGTAACACCAAGTAATTTAGTCTCCTCAACTTATTCAATAGTCACATCATTCATTACCAGATTTAGCTGAGGTATAGAACTTAGGGAATGATTTGCACCAAATACAATGCTGTTAGTTCCAAAACTGCAACTCTTTGTTACTTTATTAACTGTGGTTGCTGATGCGTATATGATTGAATCATCAGCACACATAGACACACATGCTTTGTTTAATGCCAGTGGCAGGTCATTGATCAAAACAGAAAAGAGTAGAGGGCCCAGAGAGCTGCCCTGTGGTACACCACACATTTAACATTAGATCATCTTCCATTAAATAAAACCTAAGTTATATTAGATATATAGCTCTGAATCCACGATATTGCAGATGTTGAAAAGCCATAACACATACGTTCTCAACAACAGAGTATCATCAATAATATCAAAGGCTGTACTGAAATCTAACAGTGCAGATCACACAATCTTCTTATTATCAATTTATTTCAACCAGTCATCAGTCATTTATGTCAGTGCAGTACATGTTGAGTGCCCTTCTCTATAAGCATGCTGAAAGTCTGTTGTTAATTGGTTTACAGAGAAATAGCATTGTATTTGATCAAACACCATTTTTTCCAACAGTTTGCTAAGAGCTAGCAGCAAGCTGATAGGTCTGCTGTTAGAACCAGTAAAGGCCACTCTTTACCACTCTTGGGTAGTAGAATGACTTTGGCTTCCCTCCAGGACAAATACTTTCCTCTATGCTCAGTTTAAATATATGACTGATAGGTGTGGCTATAGTCAGCTACCATCTTTAGTAGATTTCCATCTAAATTGTCAATGCCAGGAGGATTGTCATTATTGATCAATAGCAATAATTTTTCCACCTCTCCCACATAAACTTGACAAAATTCTAACTTTCAATGCTTTTCTTTCATTATATATTTTTTTATGCATGAGTACAATGGCTCACTGTTTGTGTCATGTATTGTCATGTTGTGTCCTGTTCCTGTTCTTTCTCTTCACCCTGTCTCCCTCTGCTGGTCGTATTAGGTTACCTTTTCTTCCCCTCTTTCCCCCAGCTGTTCCTTGTCTTCTCTAACTACCTCGTTCACCCCTTTTCCCACCTGTTCCCTTTTTCCCTCTGATTAGGTCTCTATATCTCTCTCTGTTTCTGCTTCTGTCTTTGTCGGATTCTCGTTTGTGTTACTCATGCCTGAACCAGACTATCGTCGTGTTTGCTGCAACCTTGTCCTGTCCTGTCGGAATCTGCCTGTTCAGCTAACCTTGTCCTGTCCTGTCGGAATCTGCCTGTCCATCTGAGCCTACGTGTGTTTCGTCATTAAAGAAACTCTGTTTTGTTAATTCGCTTTTGGGTCCTCATTCACGCACCTGACAGAAGAATCCGACCAAGAATGGACCCAGCGACTTCGGATCCTCTCCACTCAGCCGTCGAGATCCAGGGAGCGATGCTAGGCAGACACGAGCAGGAATTGTCTGCTGCTCGACATGCCGTTGAGACCCTGGCCACCCAAGTCTCCAACCTCACAGAACAGGTTCACCATCTCCGCCTCGATCCACCGGCCACTTCCAGGGCTTTCGAATCTCCGGAGCCCAGAATCAATAACCCGCCGTGTTACTCTGGGGAGCCCACTGAATGCCGCTCGTTCCTCACCCAGTGTGATATTGTGTTTTCTCTCCAGCCCAACACTTACTCCAGGAGCACTGCTCGTATCGCCTACGTCATATCTCTCCTTACTGGACGGGCTCGTGAGTGGGGCACGGCAATCTGGGAGGCAAGGGCTGAGTGTACTAACCAGTATCAGGACTTTAAGGAGGAGATGATACGGGTTTTTGATCGATCTGTTTTTGGGGAGGAGGCTTCCAGGGTCCTGTCTTCCCTATGTCAAGGTAATCGATCCATAACAGACTACTCTATTGAGTTTCGCACTCTTGCTGCCTCCAGTGGCTGGAACGAGCCGGCTTTGCTCGCTCGTTTTCTGGAGGGTCTCCGCGCAGAGGTAAAGGATGAGATTCTCTCCCGGGAGGTTCCTTCCAGCGTGGATTCCTTGATTGAACTCGCTATTCGCATTGAGCGACGGGTTGATCTTCGTCACCGAGCTCGTGGAAAGGAGCTCGCGTTCTCCGTTGCCCCCCTCTCCGCATCACTACCATCTTCCTCTGCCGGCTCGGGTGCTGAGCCTATGCAGCTGGGAGGTATCCGCATCTCGACTAAAGAGAGGGAACGGAGAATCACCAACCGCCTCTGTCTCTATTGCGGTTCCGCTGGTCATTTTGTCACTTCATGTCCAGTAAAAGCCAGAGCTCATCAGTAAGCGGAGGGCTACTGGTGAGCGCTACTACTCCTGTCTCTCCTTCAAGATCCTGCACTACCTTGTCGGTCCATCTACGCTGGACCGGTTCGTCAGCTTCCTGCAGTGCCTTGATAGACTCTGGGGCGGAGGGCTGTTTTATGGACGAGACCTGGGCTCGGGAACATGACATTCCTCTCAGACAGTTAAGGGAGCCCACGGCCTTGTTCGCCTTGGATGGTAGTCCTCTCCCCAGGATTCAGCGTGAGACGCTACCTTTAACCCTCACTGTCTCTGGTAATCATAGCGAAACCATTTCTTTTTTAATTTTTCGTTCACCTTTTACACCTGTTGTTTTGGGCCATCCCTGGCTAGTTTGTCATAATCCTTCTATTAATTGGTCTAGTAATTCTATCCTCTCCTGGAACGTCTCTTGTCATGTGAAATGTTTAATGTCTGCTATCCCTCCTGTTTCCTCTGTCTCTTCTTCACAGGAGGAGCCTGGTGATTTGACAGGGGTGCCGGAGGAATATCACGATCTGCGCACGGTGTTCAGTCGGTCCAGGGCCACCTCTCTTCCTCCACACCGGTCGTATGATTGTAGTATTGATCTCCTTCCGGGAACCACTCCCCCCCGGGTAGACTATACTCTCTGTCGGCTCCCGAACGTAAGGCTCTCGAAGATTATTTGTCTGTAGCTCTTGCCGCCGGTACCATAGTCCCCTCCTCCTCTCCCGCCGGAGCGGGGGTTTTTTTTGTTAAGAAGAAGGACGGGTCCCTGCGCCCCTGCATAGATTATCGAGGGCTGAATGACATAACAGTGAAGAATCGTTATCCGCTTCCTCTTATGTCTTCAGCCTTCGAGATCCTGCAGGGAGCCAGGTTTTTCACTAAGTTGGACCTTCGTAACGCTTACCATCTCGTGCGCATCAGGGAGGGGGACGAGTGGAAGACGGCGTTTAACACTCCGTTAGGGCACTTTGAATACCGGGTTCTTCCTTTCGGCCTCGCTAACGCTCCAGCTGTCTTTCAGGCATTAGTCAATGATGTCCTGAGAGACATGCTGAACATCTTTGTTTTCGTTTACCTTGACGATATCCTGATTTTTTCACCGTCACTCCAGATTCATGTTCAGCACGTTCAACGTGTCCTCCAGCGCCTTTTAGAGAATTGTCTTTTTGTGAAGGCTGAGAAGTGCACTTTTCATGCCTCCTCCGTCACATTTCTCGGTTCTGTTATTTCCGCTGAAGGCATTAAGATGGATCCCGCTAAGGTCCAAGCTGTCATTGATTGGCCCGTCCCTAAGTCACGCGTCGAGCTGCAGCGCTTTCTCGGCTTCGCGAACTTCTATCGTCGTTTCATCCGTAATTTCGGTCAGGTGGCAGCTCCTCTCACAGCCCTTACTTCTGTCAAGACGTGCTTTAAGTGGTCCGTTTCCGCCCAGGGAGCTTTTGATCTCCTCAAGAATCGTTTTACATCCGCACCTATCCTTGTTACACCTGACGTCTCTAGACAGTTCGTTGTCGAGGTTGACGCGTCAGAGGTGGGCGTGGGAGCCATTCTTTCTCAGCGCTCCCTCTCTGACGACAAGGTCCACCCTTGCGCGTATTTTTCTCATCGCCTGTCGCCGTCGGAACGTAACTATGATGTGGGAAACCGCGAACTGCTCGCCATCCGCTTAGCCCTAGGCGAATGGCGACAGTGGTTGGAGGGGGCGACCGTTCCTTTTGTCGTTTGGACTGACCATAGGAACCTTGAGTACATCCGTTCTGCCAAACGACTTAATGCGCGTCAGGCGCGCTGGGCGCTGTTTTTCGCTCGTTTCGAGTTCGTGATTTCTTATCGTCCGGGCTCTAAGAACACCAAGCCTGATGCTTTATCTCGTCTCTTCAGTTCTTCAGTAGCCTCCACTGACCCTGAGGGGATTCTCCCTGAGGGGCGTGTTGTCGGGTTGACTGTCTGGGGAATTGAGAGGCAGGTAAAGCAAGCACTCACTCACACTCCGTCGCCGCGCGCTTGTCCTAGGAACCTTCTTTTCGTTCCCGTTCCTACTCGTCTGGCCGTTCTTCAGTGGGCTCACTCTGCCAAGTTAGCCGGCCACCCTGGCGTTCGGGGTACGCTTGCTTCCATTCGCCAGCGTTTTTGGTGGCCCACCCGGGAGCATGACACGCGTCGTTTCGTGGCTGCTTGTTCGGTCTGCGCGCAGACTAAGTCCGGTAACTCCCCTCCTGCCGGCCGTCTCAGGCCGCTTCCCATTCCCTCTCGACCGTGGTCTCACATCGCCTTAGATTTTGTCACCGGACTGCCTTCGTCAGCGGGGAAGACTGTTATTCTTACGGTTGTCGATAGGTTCTCTAAGGCGGCTCATTTTATTCCCCTTGCTAAGCTTCCTTCTGCTAAAGAGACGGCACAAATCATCATCGAGAATGTTTTCAGAATTCATGGCCTTCCGTCAGACGTCGTTTCGGACAGAGGTCCGCAATTCACGTCTCAATTTTGGAGGGAGTTTTGCCGTTTGATTGGGGCTTCCGTCAGTCTCTCTTCCGGCTTTCACCCCCAGTCTAACGGTCAAGCAGAACGGGCCAATCAGACTATTGGTCGCATCTTACGCAGTCTTTCTTTTCGCAACCCTGCGTCTTGGTCAGAACAGCTCCCCTGGGCAGAATACGCCCACAACTCGCTTCCTTCGTCTGCGACCGGGCTATCTCCTTTTCAGAGTAGCCTCGGGTACCAGCCTCCGCTGTTCTCATCTCAGTTCGCCGAGTCCAGCGTCCCCTCCGCTCAGGCTTTTGTCCAACGTTGCGAGCGCACCTGGAAGAGGGTCAGGTCTGCACTTTGCCGTTATAGGGCGCAGACTGTGAGAGCTGCTAATAAGCGTAGAACTAAGAGTCCTAGATATTGTCGCGGTCAGAGAGTTTGGCTCTCCACTCAGAACCTTCCCCTTAAGACAGCTTCTCGCAAGTTGACCCCGCGGTTCATTGGTCCGTTACGTATTTCTCAGATCATTAATCCTGTCGCAGTGCGACTTCTTCTTCCGCGATATCTTCGTCGCGTCCACCCGGTCTTCCATGTCTCCTGTGTTAAGCCCGTTCTTCGCGCCCCCGCTCGTCTCCCCCCCCCCCCCCCCATCCTTGTCGAGGGCGCACCTATCTACAGGGTCCGTAAGATTTTGGACATGCGTCCTCGGGGCCGTGGTCACCAGTACCTAGTGGATTGGGAGGGGTACGGTCCTGAGGAGAGGAGTTGGGTTCCCTCTCGGGACGTGCTGGACCGTTCGCTGATCGATGATTTCCTCCGTTGCCGCCAGGTTTCCTCCTCGAGTGCGCCAGGAGGCGCTCGGTGAGTGGGGGGGTACTGTCATGTATTGTCATGTTGTGTCCTGTTCCTGTTCTTTCTCTTCACCCTGTCTCCCTCTGCTGGTCGTATTAGGTTACCTTTTCTTCCCCTCTTTCCCCCAGCTGTTCCTTGTCTTCTCTAACTACCTCGTTCACCCCTTTTCCCACCTGTTCCCTTTTTCCCTCTGATTAGGTCTCTATATCTCTCTCTGTTTCTGCTTCTGTCTTTGTCGGATTCTCGTTTGTGTTACTCATGCCTGAACCAGACTATCGTCGTGTTTGCTGCAACCTTGTCCTGTCCTGTCGGAATCTGCCTGTTCAGCTAACCTTGTCCTGTCCTGTCGGAATCTGCCTGTCCATCTGAGCCTACTTGTGTTTCGTCATTAAAGAAACTCTGTTTTGTTAATTCGCTTTTGGGTCCTCATTCACGCACCTGACAGTTTGTTGATAGCATTTCCTGCCTAAGTTTGCCCTCTTTGCTAATGAACTGATCATAAAAATTATTGGCAACAGCAAATGGTTTTGTGATGAAGAAGCCTTTGGATTAAATGAAAGATGGAGTTGAATTTGTTATTCTGCCCATAATTTCATTTAAAATACTCAAACTGTTTTTCTTTCTATCATTCTTTCTATTATTGATATTGGCTTCATAATACAGTTTATTCTTCTTTTTGTTGAGTTTAGTCACATAATTGCTCAATTTTCAGCAAGTCAGCCAGTCAGATGTGCAGCCAGAATTATTAGCCATTATTTTTGCCCCATCTCTTTCAACCATATCATTTTTCAATTCCTCTTCAATCCATGGAGCTTCAACAGTTCTAACAGTCCCTTTTTTAACAGGTGCATGTTTATCAATAATTGGAAGAAGACATTTCATAAATTCATCAAGTGCAGCATCTGGATGCTCCTTATTATTCACAAAAGTCAAAGCTACATATTTTGTTTGATTTCTTATACATTATTTTAGGCCCAGATTTTGTAACTTTGGCATTTCTGAATATAGCCACTATATTGTGATCAATGCATCCAATGGGTACGGATACAGCTTTAGAACAAAGTTCTACAGTAGTAGTAAAAATGTGATCAATACATGGGGATGATCTTGTTTCTGTAGTGGTTATAAACACCTTAGAAGGTTGATTAATAACCTGAACCAGATTACAGGCACTGGTTACACTGAGAAGTGTAAAGACTGACGCTGGGAGACGAGAAGCAAGTAAAGGGAGTGAACATTTAATGGATAACCGACAAGAAACAAACAAGGACAGCGTCTGGACAGAGGAAAACATAACGACATCAATGCTGACACGGGGAACAAACTGAGGAGTAAGACAGCTATAAAGGGGCAATCAACAAAGCAATAGAGTCCAGGTGAGTCGAAGACGCGCTGGTGCGCGTAATGATGGTTACAGGTGTGTGTAACGATGGGCAGCCTGGCACCCTCGAGCACCAGGGAGGGGGAGCGGGTGTGCCTGTCACCTGGACTGTTGGGCGCGCACCACCTCAATCTTCCTGTGGTCCATCTTCAGTTTCTTAGAGATAATTTCCCTCACTTTGTCCTCAGACTCCGTCCAGGTCTTATGTAGAGATTTTTCAATTCCGTCCACAACCATGTTGTTCATCGTTGATTGTCCATAGAGATAATCTGATTTCTCCGTCATTGTTATCATTGATTCACATACGGAACTGATGTCCTCTCTCAATGACTTAAAGATTGCTGTAATCTTGCCGTCCTCTTTTTTAAACTCATTGAGCTGCCCCTGGGATAACTGCAAACTGTTCTTCAGGTCCTGGACCTCTCTGGTCAGGTCGTCCATTTTATTAGTTGACTCCACCAGTATTTGGACGAAACCCTTGAAGCTATTTTCTTGTTGTTGTAACAACTCACAGGGGAGATTGAAAACAACAACAACAAACAGCAGGGATCTAGACAGCCACAAGCCTGGGACAATCCGCAGTCCAGTCACAATGGCTGGGTTCAAGCCCTCAAGAAAACCCTGCTAGCATGATAGGCAGCTGGCTAGCTGCTACGCATAACACCTCCTCAAAAATGGCCTTGGTCGGCAGGATCACTTGAGAGATAGCAGTAGTCCCAGCAACTGATGCCAACCACGTCGTGGGATTCAAACTCAAAAAGGTAGCTAGCTAGTAAATAACTTTTACAATAGATTTTCAAAACTTTCCAAAACAACAAACCGAGCTTCCCCTCGTTCCGCGTTCAACAGGAAGTGATGAAGGAGGATAGAACAATGAGATCGATAGAACAATGTGGTGAATGGCCTTATATGTGTTTACCTGTTAAGAAGACCTGGGCTAGCCTCATGATCTATGATATTCATTGCCCATCCGAGGGTTTAGGCCCAGCTTCTCCAAGTAATCTTTAGGGTACCATTTTAACAGCGCTAAAATATTACGGTGTAACCAAAAAGGTTTGTATTAATCAACCTACTTGTAGTGGGAAGAATTTCAACTCAGAACAGATAAATCTGTGTCGTCGAAGATGAGAAGGTGGCTATATATACAGAATATAGTGAACAGTATGTACTGTATACACAGAAAGTTAGAAATTATACCTTTGCTATATTTAAACCTACTGACCTTGAATCACACAGATATGTATTATTGACCTCTAATCACACAGATATTTAAACCTATTGACTCCTAATCACACAGATATTTAAATCTACTGACCTCGATTCACACAGATATTTCCTGGATGTGTTATTTCCCTCTGTACTTGTGTAAAATGAAAAAAGTAAAATGATGATGTCACAGTATGAATCAGAGTGACTTGGTGTTTCCGTCTTCCGTACAGGAGCAGAAAAAACATCCCATTTCCTTTGTAACAACATTAATCAATAGTTGCACCGATTGCCCCAAGGAATCTCCTAGTAATCAAAAGTACATATATGACATGACATTCATCTTTTTATTATTAGTTCTTATATATATTAGAGTCAAACATCTAAAAAACAACAATGAATGGCTGGGGCACCGCCATCACAACATATATTGGAGACAGTGATCTATGACGGCCTGAAAATGAATGTATAGTGTATGTTTTAACCCATTAAAGCTGCAGACGGACTCAAAAAACAACATACATCCCTTTGACTTCTTCATGATAGAACTAACTGTCAGCTAGCTAAGCTTGATGAATTGGTAAAAACCTTGGCTTAGATTCAATTAGATTGAGCATTTTTAAACAACATTGGCCAACATCTACATAGCAGATGTTTTGGTGATGTTGGAGGAGTAGGAGCCGGTGAGAGGCTGCTGTTGTGTGTCACAAACCAATCCCTTATTAAGTTCAAAATGGCACTAGAAAGTTAGAAATAATGACTCAAATGTCAAACCATTGATGTTTCCATGTCAATTTAAATGAGGGGATTTATGCCTGTCTGTCTAATTTGAGTGTTTGAACTTGTAACGCGGCTGCATGAAATTCTAACGTGTCTGATTGAATCTAGCCCCTAGGATAAGTGCAACATGATCTCACGAACTCAAGTCGAAATGAGACATTTATCCAATTGTCACATTTGCAAGGTCACAGCTACGGTGCACAAACATTGGAGAAATGGGAATGGATGATTATTTTAGCCTTGTAAAGCTACTCAACCAGGTTGGATACGTGATATGATGCCTGTGTTGTTTAGAAGACAATCCCCCAAGCCATATATAGCGTATCTCCTGGATTGTTTGAAGGCTCAATTACTCACGGCAGCTTTGTTTTCAGGCACCGGATTCAGAACCTGTATTGTCCCAGTAGGCAGAGGGCTTACTGAAGTTCAACAAATCACAGATGTCTCCCATGAATCCATGGGAACAACATATCGCTAGAGATGAGGAGAGACTAAAAGCTTTTTTTTGGGAGCCGAAAATACTTTATTTAATCTTTAAAAAGTTTGACTCATACAGTTCCTTTAGGCATATCTGATTTTTTATTAGACTTGAAACCCAGGGGTGGTCTACTGCATCTCAAAGGCTTTGTGCAGCACCACTGCCTAGCTCAAAGATCACATTTGGTCTTAAAATACACATTTACTAAACTGGAGATCTATAGAGCTTTGAAAAAGTACACTGTAAAAAAAAAAACACCCACAAAATCTATTTTTTTCAACAAATTATTATTAAGTAACTGGTTCCACAGTCTTTTTTTGTGTTTACTCAACTATTCGGTCGAAGTGTTACAGTAACTGAACTTAAAATGTTAAGTTTGCCCAAACATCGCTCCAATGTGAGAAAACGTAAGCAAGAATCTGGCAATTTAAAATAATGTGCTTGCGCAATTATTAAGTCTGTTGAACAAGTCATTAGAGTGCATTTAATATACGTCCTCACCTGGGATTTGAACCTCTAGGTTCATGGCATGCGGATCTTCCTACTACGCCACAAAGTCTTATTGCAGCTTCAGTCTACATCTATAGTACTTCTGATATCTCAAGGAGTGATATGTGTAATAGTTTTTCTTGAGTGTACTTTTAACAGAGCTGAGATTTACTTTGAAGTGCAAAGTGTAGCAATACATGCGTTCTTAAAGGTGCCGTGGGCTGAAAGTTGGTTATATAGCTAAACATGGTTTATGGTTGTGTAGCCTAAGGTGACCAGATTTTGAACATGAATATCCAAAATGTGACATTTGTGCAACTGTCACATCCTTCAAATTGCAAGGTCACAGCTTTGATGCACAAAATGTTTAGAGAAATGAAAATGGACATTTGATATTTCCTTGTAAAGCTAGCAACAAAGCTGGATAGGTGATGTGATAACTGTGTTTTTCAGAAGCCAAACATAGCATCTCTCCTGGATCATTTGAAGGCTCAGTTACTCACGGTAGATTTTTTAAAAGCCTCATGACTCAGAACCCGTATTGCACCAATCAGCAGAGGGCTTACTGAAGCTCAACATATCAAAGATGTCCACTGTGTATTCATTGGAACAATTTATGGCCAGAGATATGCGAGACTAAAAGCTTTTTTTGGAAGCTGAAAAGTCTTTATTTAAATACAAACAAAAAAAATTAAGTTTGACTCATACAGTGATTTTTTAAAACTTCTACCCCAGCCTCAATGGCAGGGGCGGACTGGTCATTTGGCATTTTGAGCAAATGCCACTGTGCTTATTTGCACAGTGGATACGTCTAACTTGATTTTTTTGCGCAAAATTATAATAATCTTGCTAATAATGGGGGCCTCTAGGAAAATAATGGGACAGTATTGGATCCTCAAGGAAAATAATGGGCCAGTATAGAGTCTCCAAACTTCTACCATTTAAGAATGATGGAGGCCACTGTGTTCTTGGGGACCTTCAATGCTGCTAAAATGTTTTGGTACCCTTCCCCAGATCAGTGCCTTGACACAATCCTCTTTGGAGATCTACGGACAATTCCTACGACCTCATGGCTTGGTTTTTGCTCTGACATGCACTGTCAACTGTGGGACTTTATATAGACCGGTGTGTGACTTTCCAGATTATGTCCTATCAATTGAATTTACCACAGGTGGACTCCAATCAATTTGTAGAAACATCTTGTGATGGAACATTTTAATAATGTGCTTTTCTAATAGCCAATTCCTTTATTCATGCAAATGACTGATTGAATGTGCCTAGGCAGAATCCTCACTATCAGTATCTGCAATTTGGCAGTACGCCCAGAACCTTGTTTTGAGAACAAAAGGAGAGAAGAGGCCTCGTGAGGAATTGGTCTGTCACATGCATAAACCAAACATGAATGAATAATTAATTATGAATGAGGAATAAGCAAAATAATGCAAATATAACTTGTCTGTGTAAGCAGTATAACAGAACTAACGGGACTGCCCTGGTGGAGCTCACTTCAGAACGGTACCTTATGCATTTAAGTTTGACTGTGATCTCTCCATGATTCATTTACGTTTGACTGTGACCTCTCCATGATTCATTTACGTTTGACTGTGACCTCTCCATGATTCATTTACGTTTGACTGTGACCTCTCCATGAATCATTTAAGTTTGACTGTGACCACTCCATGATTCATTTACGTTTGACTGTGACCACTCCATGAATCATTTAAGTTTGACTGTGACCACTCCATGATTCATTTACGTTTGACTGTGACCTCTCCATGATTCATTTAGGTTTGACTGTGACCACTCCATGATTTATTTAAAATTGAGTTCAGTTGAGCTTAAAAATATATATTTGATCCATTTTAGAATAAGGCTGTAATGCAACAAAATGTGGAAAAAATTAAGGGTCTGAATACTATCCGAATGCACTATATACGCCAGGTGTGATTTTTGGTCTCAGTGCGCCACTGCTCGATGGTGGTCTGTAGCATTTCAAAGGTTTTGTGCAGCAGCACTGGCTTGCTCAAATGATATTAAAGTTTGTGAAAAAAAGAGGAGAATACTTGGGAAAATTACATGCATCTGAAGCTGTGCACCACATCAGCGATGCATATCAAAACACAAATGAAAATGCCATGACGGAGAATGGTTCTCTTCTACTTTTTTTGACGACTACGTAATCAATGCAAATTCTCTAGAGTTGGACACACACACACACACACACACACACACACACACACACACACACACACACACACACACACACACGGGTGACGAAACGCACAAGTTGGAGTCAGAGTCTGAGCCGTCTCAGGTCTCTCCTCCACCCGTTCCCGAATCTGAGCCGCCGAAGCCTCCCACCATTAGCTCTGATATATTGAAAACCCTAATCATTGGCAAATCCATTACCTGCAATATTAGACTAAAAAAGAATCATCCAGCGATCATACATTGGGGGGCAGGGCTACCGGAGTAAAGGCTAATCTGAAGATGGTGCTGGCTGAGGCTAAAACTGGCGAGTGTAGAGAGTATAGGGATATTGTCATCCATGTTGGCACCAACAATGTTAGGATGACACAGACAGAGGTCACCAAGCACAACATAACTTCAGCGTGTAACTTAGCTAGAAAGATGTGTTGGCATAAGTAATTGTGTCGCTCCCAGTTAGGGGGAGTGATAAGCTATACAGCAGTGTCTCACTCAATTGCTGGATGAACACTGTATTCTGCCCCTCCCAAAAGATAGAATTTGTAGATAACTGGCTGTCTTTCTGGGACTCCCCTACAAATAGGACCAAGCCTGGCCTGCTGAGGAGTGACGGACTCCATCCAAGCTGGAAGGGTGCTTTCATCTTATCTATCAACATAGACAGGGCTCTAACTCCTCTAGCTCCACAATGAGATAGGGTGCAGGCCAGGCGGCAGGCTGTTAGCCAGCCGGCCAGCTTAGTAGAGTCTGCCACTAGCACAGTCAGTGTAGTCAGCTCAGCCTTCCTCAATGAGACCGTGTCTATGCCTCAATCTAGGTTGGCAAAACTAAACATGGCGGTGTTCGCCTTAGCAATCACACTGCAATAAAGACCTCCTCTATTCCTACCATTATTGAAAGAGATTGTGGTAATATCTCACATCTCAAAATAGGACTACTTAATGTTAGAACCCTCACTTCCAAGGAAGTAATAGTCAATTAACTAATCACTGATCATAACCTTGATGGGATCGGCTTGACTGAACCATGGCTCAAGCCTGCTGAATTTACTGTGTTAAATGAGGCCTCTTATCCTGGTTACACTAGTGACCATATTCCCTCCCTTTGTTTTCGTCTTTTGAGCTTCTAGTCATGAAATCTATGCAGCATACTCAATCACATTTTATAGCTATTGTTTACAGGCCCCCTGGACCGTATACAGCGTTCCTCACTGAGTTCCCTGAACTCCTATCGGACCTCGTAGTCATGACAGATAATATTCACATTTTTGGTGACTTCAATATTCACATAGAAAAGTCAACCGACCCACTCCAAAAGGCTTTTGGACCTACGCATTGCCACAGTCAAACCCTGGATCTAGTTTTGTAGATATATTAATATTGTGAATCTGAATGGTTTTCCTCATAATCCTGGACTATCAGATCACTCTTTTATAATGTTTGCAATCAAATTCAATTTTATTTGTCACGTGCGCCGAATACAACAGATGTAGTAGACCTTACAGTGAAATGCTTATTTACAGTGTCTTACCAATAGTGCAAAAAAGGTGTTAGGTGAACAATAGGTTAGTAAAGAAATAAAACACAACAAATAATCTGCTCAGACCCCAATCACGGATTAGAAAAAGCCACACTATGCATTTTTGGACAACCCAAAGACTCCTAGATGCCCTTCGAGACTCCCACCACCTACCCAAGGATGTCGAAGTACAAAAATCAGCTAACCACCTAACCGAGGATCTAAACTTCACCTTGCGTAATACCCTAAAATACCGTGATTGCAAACATTATAAAAATCTAAAACATTTGTCATAAAACATTTGCTTCCTGGTATACAGAAGATACCCGGGCACTGAAGCAAGCTTCCAGAAGATTGGAATGAAAATGGCTCTCCACCAAACTGGAAGTCTTCTGACGAGCATACTTTTCCAACCTAATTGAGGAGAATAAAAAAAGTGATGTTGAAGGGGTGTCCACATAATTTTATATATGTAGTGTATAAGAAAGACTTACTGCTATTATCCCACACAAATGCATTGAACAGCAGATTTACTACATGGAACAATAGATAGTCCCTTCCCAAAAAACTAAAGGAAGTTTGTTCTGAAGGGTCTATCCTATCTCTGAGACATAAGAAAGATCAGGAAGCTTTTTTTCCCCTCCAACCCCAGTTGTAACTAACCTGATTCGGCTTATCAACCAGCTAACTAGATTAAGGTTGAAGGGAAAACCTACAGGACGGTAGCTCTCCAGGAACAGGGTTGGACCGAAAACAAACAGGAGAGTAGCTCTCCAGAGTCTTGTTGTATAATTGTCCTAATTGTCCCTAGAATTTCTAAGCAAACAGCTGGAGGCAGGGCTTTCTCCATTTTTATGGAACTGTCTGCCTACACATGTGAGAGACGCAAACTCAGTCTCAAACTTTAAGTCTTTACTGAAGACTCTCTCTTCAGTGGGTCATATGATTGAGTGTAGTCTGGCCCAGGAGTGTGAAGGTGAACGGAAAGGCTCTGGAGCAACGAACCGCCCATGCTGTCTCTGCCTGGCCGATTCCCCTATTTTCACTGGGATTCTCTGCCTCTAACCCTACTACAGGGGCTGAGTCACTGGCTTACTGGTGCTCTTTCATGCTGTCCCTAGGAGGGGTGCGTCACTTGAGTGGGTTGTCACTGATGTGATCTTCCTGTCTGGGTCGGCTCCCCCCCTTGGGTTGTACCGTGGCGGAGATATTTGTGGGCTATATTCGGCCTTGTCTCAGGATGGTAAGTTGGTGGTTGAAGATATTCCTCTAGTGGTGTGAGGGCTGTGCTTTGGCAAAGTGGGTGGGGTTATATCCTTCCTGTTTGGCCCTGTCCGGGGGTATCATCGGATGGGGCCACAGTGTCTCCTGACCCCTCCTGTCTCAGCCTCCAGTATTTTTGCTGCAGTAGTTTATGTGTCGGGTGGCTAGGGTCAGTTTGTTATATCTGGAGTACTTCTCCTGTCTTATCCGGTGTCCTGTGTGAATTTAAGTATGCTGTCTCTAATTCTTTCTTTCTTTCTCTCTCTCGAAGGACCTGAGCCCTAGGATCATGCCTCAGGACTACCTGGCATGATGACTCCTTGCTGTCCCCAGTCCACCTGGCCGTGCTGCTGCTCCAGTTTCAACTGTTCTGCCTGTGATTATTATTATTTGACCATGCTGGTTATTTATGAACATTTGACCATCTTGGCCATGTTCTGTTATAATCTCCACCCGGCACAGCCAGAAGAGGACTGGCCACCCCTCATAGCCTGGTTCCTCTCTAGGTTTCTTCCTAGGTTTTGGCCTTTCTAGGGAGTTTTTCCTAGCCACCGTGCTTCTACACCTGCATTGCTTGCTGCTTGGGGTTTTAGGCTGGGTTTCTGTACAGGACTGAGATATCAGCTGATGTACGAAGGGCTATATAAATAAATTGGATTTGATTTGATTTGATTACCATTATTATATATATATTTGTTTTAAGTCTATAAGATCGCCGCCGACAAAAGTAGTGTTTCCATTACACACCTTACCCTCCCATTTTATAACACTTTCTATTTGATTGTACAGTATAACCAAACATTAGATAACATTAGATTAGATGACATAACACCATCAGCACCCAGAAAGCTGAAGAGCATCCATTATTGA
The DNA here is from genome assembly GCF_013265735.2 of Oncorhynchus mykiss. Classification (NCBI taxonomy): domain Eukaryota; kingdom Metazoa; phylum Chordata; class Actinopteri; order Salmoniformes; family Salmonidae; genus Oncorhynchus; species Oncorhynchus mykiss. Next base: position 74,030,188 of record NC_048575.1, on the reverse strand, counting down.
ATAGATTGAAGTTGACCATCTATTTCTCCTAATGTATCTAGAGCATTTGGTAATTTGGTATGGGTCATTTGGTATGGGTCGTTTGTTATGGGTCGTTTGGTATGGGTCGTTTGGTATGGGTCGTTTGGTATGGGTCATTTGGTATGGGTCATTTGGTATGGGTGTGCAAAAGGCTATGCCCTGTCTAGTCCTGCAAATTGCCTTCAGTCCCTTGAGCTTTAGATCACACCACAAATCATTATCACCTACCAATTGGTGTTGAGCACATTCATGCTATTTGTGTCAGCTAAATACACAAAGAAATGAAGAGCTACACCACGGCTGTGTTTTAGGGCTGTCATATATATCTGTCCAGGACAGAAACACATCAGTCTTCAATGCACAATCTGACAAGTTGTTCTTACTCTCTGTGTTTCCATGGACTGAGGAGAACAGAAGCTGCCGGTAGTACCAGGGTGCTAGCTGGTGATGTAAGCACCCAGATAAAAGAAAATACATTCAATGAAATAAAAACGAAGATATTAATATCTTCCAGCTACTGTAGCTGCCTCCTAAAAATCAACAAGCAGTACTAGTAGCTCATCAAATGAAAACATAAATCAAAAGTAATGTTCCTGGACGTTGTGTTCTGGGCTACTGACCCTTAACCTGGATGTTCTACTCTGGGCCACTGACCCTTAACCTGGACGTTCTATTCTGGACCACTGACCCTTAACCTGGATGTTCTACTCTGGAACACTGACCCTTAACATGGATTTTCTACTCTGGGCCACTGACCATTAAGCTGAACGTTCTGTTCTGGATGACCCAATAACCCAGAATGGAACAACCATCAAACTGTTTTTCTTCAAAAGTGCTTTTCTCTCCATCTTGATGGCAGCATTCGAGTGAAACTGAAAGCGTGAACCACTGCTTTAACCAGGGCAAGGTGACCGGAAACATGACCGAATACAGACAGTGTAGCTATTCCCTCCGCAAGGCAATCAAACAAGCTAAGCGTCAGCATAGAGACAAAGTAGAGTCGCAATTCAATGGCTCAGACACAATAGGCATGTGGCAGGGTCTACAGTCAATCACGGATTACAAAAGAAAACCAGCCCAGACAGACTGAACAACTTCTTTGCTCGCTTTGAGGACAATACAGTGCCACTGACACGGCCCACTACCAAAACCTGTGGACTCTCCGTCACTGCAGCCGACGTGAGTAAAATATTTAAACGTGTTAACCTTCGCAAGGCTGCAGGCCCAGACGGCATCCCCAGCCGCATCCTCAGAGCTTGCGCAGACCATCTGGCTGGTGTGTTTACAGACATATTCAATCAATTCTCATCCCAGTCTGCTGTTCCCACATGCTTCAAGAGGGCCACCATTGTTCCTGTTCCTAAGAAAGCTAAGGTAACCGAGCTAAACGACTACCGCCCTGTAGCACTCAATTCCGTCATCACGAAGTGCTTTGAGAGACAGGTCAAGGACCATTTCACCTCCACCCTACCTGACACCCTAGACCCACTCCAATTTGCTTACCGCCCCAATAGGTCCACATACAACGCAATCGCAACCACACTGCACACTGCCCTAACCCATCTGGACAAGAGGAATACCTATGTGAGAATACTGTTCATTGACTGCAGCTCAGCATTTAACACCATAGTACCCTCCAAACTCGTCATCAAGCTCGAGACCCTGGGTCTTGACCCCACCCTGTGCAACTGGGTACTGGACTTCCTGACGGGCCGCCCCCAGATGGTGAGGGTAGTTAACAAAATCTCCACCTCGCTGATCCTCAACACTGGGGCCCCACAAGGGTGCGTTCTGAACCCTCTCCTTTACTCCCTGTTCACCCACAACTGCGTGGCCATGCACGCCTCCAACTCAATCATCAAGTTTGCAGATGACACTACAGTGGTAGGCTTGATTACCAACAATAACAAGACGGCCTACAGGGAGGTGAGGGCACTCGGAGTGTGGTGACAGGAAAATAACCTCACACTCAACGCCAACAAAACAAAAGAGATGATCGTAGACTTCAGGAAACAGCAGAGCGAGCACCCCCCTATCCACAGCGACGGGACAGTAGTGGAGAGGGTAGTAAGTTTTAAGATCCTCGGCGTACACATCATGGACAAACTGAATTGGTCCACCCACACAGACAGCGTTGTGAAGAAGGCGCAGCAGTGCCTCTTCAACCTCAGGAGGCTTAAGAAATTTGGCTTGTCACCAAAAGCACTCACAAACTTTTACAGATGCACAATTGAGAGCATCCTGTCAGGCTGTATCACCGACTGGTACGGCAACTGCTCTGCCCACAACCGTAAGGCTCTCCAGACAGTAGTGAGGTCTGCACAACGCATCACCGGGGGCAAACTACCTGCTCTCCAGGACACCTACACCACCCATTGTCACAGGAAGGCCGTAAAGATCATCAACGACAACAACCACCCGAGCCACTGCCTGTTCACCCCGTTATCATCCAGAAGGCGCAGTCAATACAGGTGCATCAAAACTGGGACCGAGAGACTGAAAAACAGCTTCTATCTCAAGGACATCAGACTTTTAAACAGCTACCACTAACGTTGAGTGGCTGCTGCCAAAATACTGACTCAACTCCAGCCACTTTAATAATGGAAATATTGATGAACAAAATGAATCACTAGCCACTTTAAACAATGCCACTTAATATAATGTTTACATACCCTACATTACTCATCTCATATGTGTATACTGTACTCTATACCATCTACTGCATCTTGCCTATGCCGTTCTATACCATCACTTATTCATATATCTCTATGTACATATTCTCCATCTCTTTACACTTGTGTGTATAAGGTAGTTGTTGTGAAATAGATTACTCGTTGGTTATTACTGCATTGTCGGAACTAGAAGCACAAGCATTTCACTACACTCGCATTAACATCTGCTAACCATGTGTATGTGACAAATAACATTTGATTTGTTTTGAGTTCAGTGTGTCAAATTGGAGGGCCTGTTGTCCGGACCTCTGGCAGTCTCTATGGGGGTGCCACAGGGTTAAATTCTCGGGACTACTCTTTTCTCTGTATATAATCAATGAGGTCGCTCTTGCTGCTTGTGATTCTCTGATCCATCTCTATGCAGACCATTCTAGGTACGTCTGGCCCTTCTTTGGACACTTTGCTAACAAACCTCCAAACGAGCTTCAACGCCATACAACACTCCTTCCATGGCCTCCAACTGCTTTTAAATGCTAGTAAAACTAAGTGCATGCTCTTTAACCGTTTGCTGCCCGCACCCTCCCGCCCGACTAGCATCACTACTCTGGACGCTTCTGACATAGAATATGTGGACAACTGCAAATACCTAGGTGTCTGGTTAGACTGTAAACCCCCTTTCCAGACTCACATCTCCAATCCAAAATTAAATCTAGAATCGGCTTCCTATTTTGCAACAAAGCCTCCTTCACTCATGCTGCCAAACATACCCTCATAAAACTGACTATCCTACCGATCCTTGACTTCGACGATGTCATTTACAAAATAGACCCCAACACTCTTCTCGGCAAACTGGATGCTGTCTATCGCAGTGCCATCCGTTTTGTCACCAAAGCCCCATATACTACCCACCACTACGACCTGTATGCTCTCGTTGGCTGGCCCTCACTACACATCCGTCGCCAAACCCACTGGCTCCAGGTAATCCATAAGTCTTTGCTAGGTAAAGCCACGCATTATCTCAGCTCACTGGTCACCATAGCAACACCCACCCATAGCACGCGCTGCAGCAGGTATATTTCACTGGTCATCCCCAAAGCCAGCAGTTACTTTAGCCGCCTTTCCTTCCAGTTCTCTGCTGCCAATGAATGGAACGAATTACAAAAATCTCTGAAACTGAGTCTTCTCCCTCTCTAACTTTAAGCATCAGCTGTCAGAGCAGTTTACCGATCACAGTACCTGTACACAGCCAATCTGTAAATAGCACACCCAACTACCTCATCCCCATATTTCTTATCCTCTTGCTCTTTTGCACCCCAGTATCTCTACTTGCACATCATCCTCTGCAAATCTATCACTCCAGTATTAATGCTAAATTGTAATTATTTTCACCTCTAGGGCCTACTTATTGCCTACCTCCCTACTCTTCTACATTTGCACACACAGTACATAGATTTTTCTATTTTTATTTTCTTTTGTGTTATTGACTGTACGTTTGTTTTTGTGTAACTGTTCTAAATGAGAACTTGTTCTCAACTTGCCTACCTGGTTAAATAAAGGTTAAATAAATAAAAATTATAATAAATGAAACCATTTTAACTCTCATACATGCGCAACAATTTACCTGTTGTAAACCACAATCAATCCTGACCTCTCAAGTTTCCATACAGATCATAATGCGTATTCCCCAATCCAAGATGGGATAAAGCAGCAGTTTATTACCAATTACATAAACTTGCCTTCTGTCTCACTGAACACTACAGTGGTCAGATAGCCCTTTATTGTGTGTGTGTTTGTGTGTGTGTGTGTGTGTGTGTGTGTGTGTGTGTGTGTGTGTGTGTGTGTGTGTGTGTGTGTGTGCGTGTTTTTGTGTGTGTGTTTGTGTGTGTGTGTGTGTGTGTGTGTGTGTGTGTGTGTGTGCGTGTGTGTGCGTGTTTTTGTGTGTGTGTGCGTGTGGGTGTGGGTGTGCGTGTGCCTGTGCGTACACATGGATGGTGTGTATGGATGAGAACGCTAATAGTCCAGTCCAGTCCTTATAACCTCACAGAGTCCACAGTGGTTAAAAGCCCTGATGTTCTGATAATGATGGGACTGTTTTATTTTGACTGACCCCTCCGTTTGGACGGAGCAACACAAGGCCTTTCTCCTGTCCACACCATTTGAGATGTGGGATTTTTTCAAAATGTTTCTGCAAATGGTCATAGTGAAGTTCTCTACACACTACCTCAGTCCACTTCCCCTGCATATCATCTGACACACAGCCATCTTCAATGGGCTGCCACACAGCGATACAGTCACACAGCGATCCATCTTACCTTCACCCAGCTCCTTGCCAGGTTAACAAGCCACACTATTTACATTAGTGATATTTCTCACTATTGTCCCACATGTTCTGGTGCAACAAGCAAACTCGTTCCACATAGATAGGCTACCACCAAATCTGAAATATTTAGTCTTTAACTCAACCTTTAACTCTCCCCTGTTCCCTCACCCTTTAATTTCACAGGTCAGTGACTGTGGAGTAATCAACCGACTGCAAGGAAACCAAACAATGTTACGTTTCCAGCCAGGGGGAAATGTCACTCAATTTGACACGGGAGTCAGCACTGGATTGTTTGTGTTGAGGGGGATTATATTTTATTTCATCATTGGGATGAAAAATATGTTTGGAGAAAAAGGCTTGTCTGTATCAGTGTCTGTCAGCATATTTCTTAATAGTGGCGTGGGCTGGAAATGGTTTATGGTTGTGTAGCCAGAATTTTTATGGTTTGCTATTATAGTATTTTATGTTTGCCAAATGGTTCAAGTCTTCTATGTCCAAAAAATGGAAATCAACATTGCATTATTTCAATGGAATTAACAATATTAGCAGGACATAATAATACTATTGGATGCTATAAATTATAATATTGTTACGAGTATGGCAACATACAAGGATGTACCATACAGATATATATTTTTTTGCCTATCACGTCCCATTTGAATTCCTATCGTGTTGTCATCGTAAACACATGACAGCTGGGCTACAAGCTGCTGTGGGCTATCGACATATGTTTTGTCTCATCCATCTTACATTTATTTGCAGCGTCATGAATTTTCATGAACGCTGACAGACTCTGCGTCATGTTGCCGATGTCTGACGTCCTGTCTGTCTGTCGTTGGTGGAGAAGTGAGTACATTTACATGCAGGGCACAGTCATGGACCACAGCCAAGATGGGAATTGAATCAGAAGTCACCTAACTTCTTGCTGTGATTGAATCAATGCTACTCTCTCTTTCCCCAGGACGATGTAGCCTTTGGGTTAGAAATACTAATTGGAAAATTTGATATTCATGGAATTATAATTGAGCATTGAAATGTTTCTTTTCTGAGAAGCTAACAAAATAATGTGAAGAAATGTAATGTCTGTAATACCCCTGTTACTAGCCGTAACTCTAACACTGGCCACTAGCCATAACTCTAACACTGGCCAGTAGCCACACCTCTAACACTGGCCAGTAGCCACAACTCGAACCCTGGCCAGTAGCCACACCTCTAACACTGGCCAGTAGCCACAACTCGAACCCTGGCCAGTAGCCACAACTCGAACACTGGCCAGTAGCCACAACTCTAACACTGGCCAGTAGCCACAACTCTAACACTGGCCAGTAGCCACAACTCCAACACTGGCCAGTAGCCACAACTCTAACACTTGTCAGTAGCCACAACTCTAACACTGGCCAGTAGCCACAACTCTAACACTGACCACTAGCCATAACTCGAACACTGGCCAGTAGCCACACCTCTAACACTGGCCAGTAGCCACAACTCGAACACTGGCCACTAGCCATAACTCGAACACTGGCCAGTAGCTACACCTCTAACACTGGCCAGTAGCCACAACTCAAACACTGGCCAGTAGCCACAACTCTAACACTGGCCAGTAGCCACAACTCGAACACTGGCCAGTAGCCACAACTCTAACACTGGCCAGTAGCCACAACTCTAACACTGGCCAGGAGCCACAACTCTAACACTGACCAGTAGCCACAACTCTAACACTGGCCAGTAGCCACAACTCTAACACTGGCCAGTAGTCACAACTCAAACACTGGCCAGGAGCCACAACTCTAGTACTGGCCAGGAGCCACAACTCTAACACTGGCCAGGAGCCACAACTCTAACACTGGCCAGGAGCCACAACTCTAACACTGGCCAGGAGCCACAACTCTAACACTGGCCAGGAGCCACAACTCTAACACTGGCCAGTAGTCACAACTCGAACACTGGCCAGTAGCCACAACTCTAACACTGGCCAGTAGCCACAACTCTAACACTGGCCAGTAGCCACAACTCTAACACTGGCCAGTAGTCACAACTCAAACACTGGCCAGTAGCCACAACTCTAACACTGGCCAGTAGCCACAACTCTAACACTGGCCAGGAGCCACAACTCTAACACTGGCCAGTAGTCACAACTCAAACACTGGCCAGGAGCCACAACTCTAGTACTGGCCAGGAGCCACAACTCTAACACTGGGCAGGAGCCACAACTCTAATACTGGCCAGGAGCCACAACTCTAACACTGGCCAGGAGCCACAACTCTAACACTGGCCAGTAGTCACAACTCAAACACTGGCCAGGAGCCACAACTCTAGTACTGGCCAGGAGCCACAACTCTAACACTGGGCAGGAGCCACAACTCTAACACTGGCCAGGAGCCACAACTCTAACACTGGCCAGGAGCCACAACTCTAACACTGGCCAGGAGCCACAACTCTAACACTGGCCAGGAGCCACAACTCAAACACTGGCCAGGAGCCACAACTCTAGTACTGGGGGATATTTTACTGCATTAGTTTTAAAGGTCTGTGGAATGGAGTGTACGCCTACAATGTCAACCACCACTCAACCTCTTCATGAATTGACTAATTTACTTGTGGAATGGGGAATACATGAAATGGATGCATAATACAAGCTATCAGCTCACAACAAGGCCGAGATGCTATCAAGTAACAACATACAGATTTCTTCCATTTGTGCTTGTGCGCAGTTAAGATATTTTTGAGGGCACAGTTAAGTAGCCAGAAATGCGTAGGCATATACTAAAATCATAACTGACACGCAGATCTTTAGAAATGGTGGTATCAATTGTAAATTATGTTTATCTGACAAATATACATGAAGAATAATTCTAGGCTACTTAAGGGAATCAAAAAGAGAAAATTGGGGGTGCACATTTTTCCTCAGGGCAGCCTTTCTCTGGCTGATGTTATTGTGTTGCCTACACACACAGCAGTTGGAAACTGTTTGATCTGTTAGAACATCTAATTTTAATTCAGAAAGATGGATGAGCAAGATTTATAGAGTGAGTAGTGGAAATGCATTATAGCTGAGGCAGGTAGACTACAAGTAGGAATCAGGGATGCAGACAGAGGAGGATGAAGTAGGCCTACAGCAACAAAATAAGTTAGCCCGACTAAGTAATCATTATTTGTTATACAGTCTACGCTTGTTATTGCCTTTGAAAATAAAAACAGGACATGCATTTTGGGGAAATGCTCTAAATTGCAAGTTGTTCAGTTGAGTTTATTTTCAATACATGAAACCAAAATTGCACTAGCCTACTGGGCGAAATAATTAAAATATCATGCCTACCAATTCCCAATTTAATCAACCTCTGGCTATCAGATTACAACAAGGTTTACAAGGCAGAGCTCAAATGCCTACATCAAATTCAAAGCAATCTGCGCACTCCCTAAACGGTAGACCGACAAAGCAAACTGACAAGGTCTCCGCTTTCTAAACGTGAGATAAAGGCACCAGACTGGAAGCTTCTCCATAAGGACACACACTTTTTTAAAGCTAATTTACCGCAATTTGTAGAACAGCTGAAATGAGCTAAATTGACTCCAGCCATTATCACCTTGTTGCTGTAACTTCATTCACCTCAGTCGATAGGGAATTCAACATTCTACAAACACATCATACAATAAATAATCAGCTGCCTGCTACCCACTAGCTCAGCACCGGGATTAAACTCTAGTTTCATGTCATGTCAAACAGCAGTTACCTAGCCAATGCCATGTACTACAGCCATTTTTACCTCTGCAATGTGTTGAGAAAAAGTCCCGCTGTTCCCTGTAGCTGCATCTAACTGAAACCTCTCTGTAGATCTATCCAAAATAACACCAATGCGTTTCTATGGGTTTATTTTGGTAGTAAACTTGTCGCCTGCGTTCCCGCCATTGTTTGGGCGCAGACATACACATCTCGTCATTATATACAGATCTCTGCTCTCCATAAAGCCAGACAGCCATACAAACAGCCTTCACTCCTAAAGTCTGCCCCTTTTACCGCAGAATTGCATATTAAATTGGGATATGAATGATTTTAGTAGCCTATTTAAAATTGTTGGTGTTGAGTATGGTCATGGCGACTGCCATACCCGGCCGTACCCTGCTATGCCCTGCCATGACCAATTAACACCCCTGGCAATTACCTTATATTTTGGATATAGTTCCTAAATTATATCAGTTCTTTTTTACTGCCCAGTCAAGTGGTTAGGAAATCTCCTCTCCCTAGCTACTGTCACTTACAGAAGATCATCAATCATAGACTGTAAATCTCCATTAGTCCTGCCAAACAATCATTCGCATTGGTGTAATGACCTGCTGCACCTGTTTCTCACTCACAGGTGTACAAGCTGAGTTTAATAGACCCGGCTCATGTTCAGGACACGAGATGGAAAATGTTTTGAATGTGGGAAAAGAAAGTACCTTTTCCATGTCCATACATTTTGCCTCTGTTATGTGCTTATTGTAAATGACCCCACATGCAGTTATTTGTAACAGATGCAGACCTTCCAGAAGAGAGAAGAGCTCCATCAGCCAAGGTTTAAAAATAATTTTTCCTCTTAAGAATCTGAATTATTTTGGTAGAAAAACCATTCAGTCAATTCAGAAGTTCTTTGGGAGTATACAGTAATACGTTCCTTTGATTTTAATGTGAGTGTCACGGGGTGGAATGTGACAGGTTCTAAGTCTGGATTGAGCAGGCAGAGTGAAGCAGTGGCAGACATAAGGACAGTTAACATTAAAAAAAAGTTGCAATCAAAGTTGAAGCATGTTCTCGGTTCACATTCTTATTTCAGTTCCGTAAATCATTGACACTTCGTATAATTGTATTATACTTTAAGCTTTCCAAACCAAGCTATTTACAACACGACAAACCAAGCTATTTACAACACGACAAACCAAGCTATTTACAACACGACAAACCAAGCTATTTACAACACGACAAACCAAGCTATTTACAACACGACAAACCATGCTATTTACAACACGACAAACCAAGCTATTTACAACACGACAAACCAAGCTATTTACAACACGACAAACCAAGCTATTTACAACACGACAAACCATGCTATTTACAACACGACAAACCAAGCTATTTACAACACGACAAACCATGCTATTTACAACACGACAAACCAAGCTATTTACAACACGACAAACCATGCTATTTACAACACGACAAACCAAGCTATTTACAACACGACAAACCATGCTATTTACAACACGACAAACCATGCTATTTACAATACGACAAACCATGCTATTTACAACACGACAAACCAAGCTATTTACAACACGACAAACCATGCTATTTACAACACGACAAACCAAGCTATTTACAACACGACAAACCAAGCTATTTACAACACGACAAACCAAGCTATTTACAACACGACAAACCAAGCTATTTACAACACGACAAACCAAGCTATTTACAACACGACAAACCAAGCTATTTACAACACGACAAACCAAGCTATTTACAACACGACAAACCATGCTATTTACAACACGACAAACCAAGCTATTTACAACACGACAAACCAAGCTATTTACAACACGACAAACCAAGCTATTTACAACACGACAAACCAAGCTATTTACAACACGACAAACCAAGCTATTTACAACACGACAAACCAAGCTATTTACAACACGACAAACCAAGCAAAAAGCGACATAGTCCAGCAGGTAAGGAACCATCTCTTCATACATTCTAGTTTATCATACTAACTCTATTTTAGCCATCACATGCTCTTCTAAAAGGGTCCGCCATGCCTCCAGACTGCATCACTTCCTGTGGGCTGCCGCCAACAAACACAATACAGAGGTCTTTAAATACGTGCAGCTGAAGTCACATGACCAGGCAATTAATCATGCCATTCAAAAAGTTGAATTACGTTTGTCTAAAAACACCTGGAAGCACCTGGATGATCATCAAGACTCTTGTAAGAATGTTGTATGGACAGATGATTCAAAAGTAGAACTTTTGGACGACGTCGGTCCCATTATCCCTATTGAGATGTTGTGGCAGGACTTGAAACGAGCAGTTCATGCTAGAACACCCACAAAAGTTGCTGAGTTACAGCAGTTTTGTATGGAAGAGTGGGCTAAAATTCCCACAAGTATTTGGCTGAAGTCACTGCAGCTAATGGTGGCACAACCAGTTATTGAGTGTAAGGGGTTAGTTACTTTTCACACAGTGGAATTGCATAACTTTGTTGATTAAATAAATAAAATAAGTATCAATTTGTTGGGGGGGTGTTGTAAATTCAGGTTCCCTTTCTCTAATATTAGGTTTTGATTGAAGATCAATTTTTCATTCAGTATTAAAAAAAAATGCAAAAATGTAGAAAATAATAAAGGGGGGAAATAATGATTCACGGCACTGTATGCAGTTGACAGATAGTGCTTTTATTAGATATTAGCTAGTCATATTTTGGAGGTGATCTTCTCTGCCTGAGAAAAAAACATATTTAGAAAAAGGCAGCAGGGGGATGAAATGAGGACTGGCTCATTGTAACGGCTGGAACGGAATAAATGGAATGGTTTGATGTGTTTGATACAATTCCATTTCTTTAGTTCTAGCAATTACGATGAGCCTGTCCTCCTAAATCTCTGCCGATCAGCCTCCTCTGCTTCCCAATAACATTAGAAGAAGATATTGTAATATTATTTCTAGAGACAGATCTATACCTCTGTGTCTGTATGAAACAATGGGATGGGTTGAAACGACTCACATTGGAAAAGGTTTAGAAAACTAGTCTTACATATTTACTTTGATTTTTCTTTGTTCTATACTTTATAAACACTAATGTTGAGCTACACGTGTGTCCCGTCTGTTACGCTTCGGCAAATAAAGAAAATGTCACGTCCACACTGCATCACTGTAATATGTGAGGAGGCTACAGTCACACTGCATCACTGTAATATGTGAGGAGGCTACAGTCACACTGCATCACTGTAATATGTGAGGAGGCTACAGTCACACTGCATCACTGTAATATGTGAGGAGGCTACAGTTACACTGCATCACTGTAATATGTGAGGAGGCTACAGTTACACTGCATTCCGGAAGAAGTCAGTCCCCTTGACGTTTTCCACATTTTGTTACAGCCTTATTCTAAAATGGATTAAATCATTTTTTTCCTTCATCAATTTTTGCTCAGTACTTTGTTGAAGCACCTTGGGCAGCGATTACGCCGTGAGTATTCTTGGCTATGACGAAAAAACTTGGCACACCGATATTTGGGGATTTTGTCCCATTCTTCTCTGCAGATCCTCTCAAGCTCTGTCAGGTTGGATGGGGAGCATCGCTGCACAGCTGTTTTCAGGTCTCTCCAGAGATGTTCAATCAGTTCAAGGCCACAAGGACATTCAGATACATTTCCCGAAGCCTCTCCTGTGCTGTCTTAGCTGTGTGCTTAGGGTTGTTGTCCAGTTGGAATGTTTCTGCGGTCCCCAGTCTGCGGTCCTGAGTGCTCTGGAGCAGGTTTCATCAAGGATCTCTCTGTACTTTGCTCCGTTCATCTTTCCCTCGATCCTGACTAGTCTCCCAGTCCCTGCCGCTGAGAACATCCCCACAGCATGATGCTGCCACCACCATGCTTCACCGTAGGGATGGTGTCAGGATTCTTACGGACATGGTAGGGGGCGAAGAGCAAAGAGTTCAATTTTCATCAGACCAGAGAATCTTGTTTCTCATGGTCTGAGAGTCCTTTAGGTGCATTTCGGCAAACTCCAAGCGGGCTGTCATGTGCCTTTTACCGAGGAGTGGCTTCCGTCTGGCCACTCTACCATAAAGGCCTGATTGGTGGAATGCTGCAGAGATGGTTGTCCTTCTGTAATGTTCTCCCATCTCCCCAGAGGAACTCTGGAGGTCTGTCAGAGTGATCATCGGGTTATTGGTAATCTCCCTGACCAAGGCCCTTCTCCCACGATTGTTCAGTTTGGCTGGGCAGCCAGCTCTAGGAAGAGTCTTGGTGGTTCCAAACTTCTACCATTTAAGAATGATGGAGTCCACTGTGTTCTGATGGAGTCCACTAACCCTAGTCTCAACCCTACACCTAACTCTAAACCTAACCCTAGTCTCAACCCTACCCCTAACTCTAACCCTAGCCATAACCCTAAGAAATGTTCTGATGTACACATAATTTCCATTTTTAAGTTATTTTACTGCGAGTAATGCTGTTTGTTTTTCATCTTTGACGCTTTGGGGGCCTGCAGTACATAGAAGGGAAGGGTTGAAAGGATTTCAGAACACATCACATTTGCATGTCTGAAATTATTGTGTGTGCGTGCGTGTGCGTGTGTGTGCACATGTGCCTGTGTGTGTGTATGTGTGTGTCTGCGATCGTACGTGCATGTGTGTCTGAGTGTGTGAATCAAGCTGTGGTTGAATCCATAGGAGATCTATTAGACCAGATGTGTTGTCTCATCGTGAGGAATCCTCTACTGGTTTCGTCCTCAAACCACACGCTCATCAAAACGTCAAGCTCCTTCTGCTCCCTCTTTTCAAAATATAACAATCTATATCACAGCTGAGAGTCCTCAGAACTCAGCTCAAATGGATCACAAAACTACACCAGCAAAACTACACCAGCAAGACAAGCATATGGTCACTATTCAACCTAGTGTTGAATATGTCTTTGTGCCCCATCCAGGACAGTCTTTGGAATATGTATTTATGCCCCATTCAGGACAGTCTTTGGAACATGTATTTGTGCCCTATCCAGGACAGTCTTTGGAACATGTCTTTGTGCCCCATCCTGGACAGTCTTTGGAACATGTCTTTGTGCCCCATCCTGGACAGTCTTTGGAACCTGCTAGTGTACTGTAGTTTTGTGATTAATTTGAGGTGAGTTCTGACTCTGAGGACTATCAGCTGTGATATAGATCAATCCAAGATAAGAGCAGTAATAATATGCTCATTGATTGGTGAGCTGCACTAGTTGGGACAGTTGTCCAGAAAGTAGCAGTGGCACTGCAGTAAATGGTTAACTTAAATGAACATAATACACCAAGGTAAATACAGGCATAAAAAAACACTAAAAATCATTGCAAAAATCGAAATACTATTCACGAAATAGATAAAAAAAATTGACGCTCAGTTAGCTCATGCATGGCAATATCAACGAGCCCAGCTGCCCCACTCTGCTGTCATATTCATAATGCAGAACCCTGAGTGGCCATTTAAACCACTGACTAAAGGAAGTGAATTAGTCTGAGCCCTGGCATTCCCCTAACACAGGCAATCTCCCGCCGCCAATCTTCACCTGCATCCCAATACATAAGAGGATGGTGTCAAAATCTATTTATTATCTCTGAGCTCAGTGGTAGAGCATTAGAGATGGGATAGAAATAAAGAGTTGGCTGAGAAAGGTGTCCATGTTTGGTATTGTCTATACTGAGATTGTGCCTGTGACATATGCACCCTACTAGTTGTAAAAATAGTGGAATACATCAGTGGAGGCTCCTCAAAGGAGGAAGGGGAGGACCATCCTACTCAGTGAATTACATAAAAATCAAAATAGAGGAACATTAAAAAAGCTATCCTTTTGTAATAAACAAAATATATTCACGTCACCAAATGACTGATTAAGTCACACTGTTTTGCAATGAAGTTCTGCAGTAGCCTCAACAGCACTCTGTAGGGTAACACAATGGTGTAGCTGGAGGAGAGCTAGCTTCCTTCCTCCTCTGGGTACATTGACTTCAATACAATACCTAGGAGGCTCGTGGTTCTCACCACCTTCCATAGACTTACACAGTAATCATGACAACTTCCGGAGGACGTCCTCCAACCTATCAGTGCTGTCAGTATGAATTAACATCTTGTGCATCCATTCAAAGGATCAGAATTAATCTAGTACTGAAAGCATAAGCTACAGCTAGCTAGCACTGCAGTGGATAAAATGTGTTGAGTAGTTAGTCAAAGAGAGTAAAATACTAATTAATTTCTTCAAAAATGAAGGTGAAGTAGCAGGGAGAGAGAGAAAGATAGAGCAAGAAAGAGCTAGCTATATTTCATATATTTTTCACTTACTTAGCTAGCTAATAGAGCTAATTTAGTCTACTCAACAACCTGACAAACAGGGAGGAATGCTATTTATGTAAGCTAAGCTGGCTAAGGTTATCCAACACTGCAAGTCTTCCAAGTCAAGGTAAGCTTTTGTGTTTATACATTTATTGCTACAGGGGCCAGCCATGGATTGGATTTGGTTTACTTGCGCGTTAGTTCTAGTTTGTTGACAATAACGTTAATATGGTGACAATGATGTGGGCTGTGTAGCAGTTTATGGTATGAAGATTTGGTTTGGAGAGGTTTTTAATCCTGGTCACAGACAGCTGTTGTGTTGTGCACTGAAGTCCACAAGCAAAGGGACAAGGTGAGATGAGGAGAGCAAATAGATGCAAAAAGGAATTATACGAGCAAAGTGGTGCTATGAAAATGAACTGTGTGCGGGTGATCAGGGGTGCCTTCATTCACAGGGAGACCATGAGGAAAATGGTATTACATAGGACTACATTTCATAAGCAGGGGTTGGATTTTTAAATAGGCTATATCTGTCAAAAGCCCCTTCTAACATGCATCAGTTGTCCTGATTTTCAAAAGGCGCATTGTGATCTGATCGTGATGAGATATTCCTGACCACTTCCAGAGCTAGTCGAAGATGCATCTTATACGGATATCCTTGAAGTGTAAACTGATACAGACAAAGAAATCTTTTAAATTTGGCCAAAGTCACGGTTGTCCCACCCTCTCAAAAAAACACACTCAGATCCAGGAGGCTGTTGTTTCTCATCAGGTTTCACACAGCTCTCACAGCACCGCCACCACATGTCCCAGGGATCACATTTCTGATTACCTTCAAGCTGCACCCAATTATAATTAAGGAGAAGACAGGTCTGCTACCTCAGAAGAGGGAGAGAGAGTGAGAGCAAGAGAGAGAGAAAGAAAGAGAGAGAGAAAGAGAGAGCGCGAGAGAGAAAGAGATGGAGAGAGGAAGAGAGAGAGAGCGAGTGGGAGAGAGAGAAAAGAGAGAGAGAGAGAGAGAGAGAGAGAGAGAGAAAGAGAGAGAGAAAGAGATGGCGAGAGAAAGAGAGAGCGGGTGGGAGAGAGAAAAAGAGAGAGAGAGAGAGAGAAAAAAAACGAGAGAGAGAGAGAGAGAGAGAGAGAGAGAGAGAGAGAGAGAGAGAGAGATGACCGTACTCTGCAGGGATATTAATAAAATCCAGAAGAAATACAATAAAAAGTATGCTGGGTTCCAGACAGAGAGAGAGACACTCAGACACTCGCAGGTCCATTTCAAAGGGAGGTGAAAGCACAAGGAGAAACAATATATTTGATGAGGTAGTGAACAGGCTTTTATTCACCACACTCAGCCAATGAAAGGCAATTTGATGAGAATCCTGAGAAGCCGGAGTGGCCTGTGTCTAAGATAAATCCTGGAACTCCTTAGGGAATTGTGTAAACTTTTTTTCTCACCACGGTTTCTACTCCATATTCCTTTTCAATGTCAAATGGTGTTCAAACATTGTAAACATGATTCAGGAGAAGGGCAGGGAGGGCAGGGTCATCTGTTGAGCAGTTTCTCTGGAATAGAGAGAACATGAGGAAAATGCTATTACACAGGACTACATTTCATAAGCAGAGGTTGGATTCAATAGGCTATATCAGTCAAAAGTTCCGTTCATACCTGGTTCTAACATGTGTCCATTGTCCTGATTTTGAGCCCTAGGAGGCTAGGACCATGCCTCAGGATAACCTCAGGACTACCTGGCCTGATGACTCCTTGCTGTCCTCAGTCCACCTGGTCGTTCTGCTGCTCCATTTTTAACTGTTCTGCCTGCGGCTATGGAACCCTGACCTGTTCACCGGACGTGCTACCTGTCCCAGACCTGCTGTTTTCAATTCTCTAGAGACAGCAGGAGCGGTAGAAATACTCTGAATGATCGGCTATGAAAAGCCAACTGACATTTACTCCTGAGGTGCTGATCTGTTGCACCCTCTACAACCACTGTGATTATTGTTATTTGACCATGCTGGTCATCTATGAACATTTGAACATCTTGGCCATGTTCTGTTATAATCTCCACCCGGCACAGCCAGAAGAGGACTGGCCACCCCTCATAGCCTGGTTCCTGTCTAGGTTTCTTCCTAGGTTTTGGCCTTTCTAGGGAGTTTTTCCCAGCCACTGTGCTTCTACACCTGCATTGCTTGCTGTTTGGGGTTTTAGGCTGGGTTTCTGTACAGCACTTTGAGATATCAGCTGATGTAAGAAGGGCTTTATAAATACATTTGAGTTGATTTGTCAAGAGGTTTAGAAAATCAAAAAACGTATTGTGATCTGATCATGATTAGATCTTCCTGACCGCCAGGGCCAGTCGAAGATGCATCTTATCCTTGAAGTGTAAACGAATACGGACAAGAAAGCTTAGACATTTGGCTAACGTCACGGTTGTCCCGCCATCTAAAAAAAAATCACACTGGACAGTTGAATTACGATCATGGTCTTCATTAGAAACTATGCGCCTACTGTTGTCAGATGCCACTGTCCAATACCATGTCCAGCTCAGAATAAAATAGGCATATTATATTATATAGAAATAAAGATATGCGTAAAGAGATATCATCCAGAATGAGAGAAAAATGGTTATCATGTTCCCACGTCCAGTGCCAACGCAACATTAAATATTTAAAAACATCGGCTACAGTAAGGGAATATGACTGTAATAGCAGAACTGATCTCAAGCTGTATTAGTGATCCATGGGACAGACTATGATGGAGTCACTGCAGAAGAGCGCAGTACATGACAAGTGTATGGTCAGGTATAATATGAATGCCTAATGTTTAGATCTAGTTTTTCTATTGTGTTATTGACTGTGCGTTTGTTTATGTTTAACTCTGTGTTGGCCAGGTCGCAGTTGTAAATGAGAACCTACCTGGTTAAATAGAGGTGAAATAAATAAAAACAAGTCAGAATGAACGGTGGATGGGTGGTGAATAGTCTTTTAGCATTTTCCAGCTTTCAATAAAGTGCAGAAGATGTCCAAACTGATGCATAACGGCGCATAGCTTTCTGGAAGCATGAGCGAGGCCACTGTCCAATATAATGTAGGCTTCAAAACGAAGGACTCTTTAAGCTACTTCTAGATGTACACTTTATTCCTTTATAAAGCCATTTGCTTTACATGTGTGCTCCTTTGCCCTTTTTATCGATTGCACTTTTTATCGATTTCCCCCCCCCCGTGAGTCTCGCAATAGGTTATCATATTGATGTTCCGTCAGCGAATTATCACTGGTCAATTATTTGGCGGAAACTAAAACAGGGTCGTTCTGCCAGCTTGTCACTTTTTTCCCTTTGGTACTGTTTAGCCCTATGCTAAAGGTTATTGCAATACAAGATTACAATTATATAAAGACAACGTATATAAACATCCATGCGAAAAGAACAACCCTGTCCAGACCTATTTGGACATTGCTTTGCGCCATTCAGAGACTCACTTTGTAGTCTACTCTGTAACGGAACATGTTTCTGTTTTTAGGTTACATTAGGAGCTAAGAGTCATTTTTATTTATAATGTGCAATAATTGTATTTTGTAAACACATCCAGATACTCAGCTAATTTGTGTGGTGACTATTTTAGGGATGGGAGAGCTTCTCCTTAATACTTATTTGTATGGCTGTGGACAGCTCGAGGTCATAGGGACAGTAGCCTATTACGCCCAGTCTTACATCGTTGCATAACAAAAGTAGGCTGTAATGATGAGAGTATAAAAGTATTGACTTTAAAAGTGTGCTATTTTCTCTCAATTGATGCAGCTTATGCCACAATAGGGGTGCAAAGCAGGTTGGAATCATTTGCATACAGGGAGGGGCCATTGAATCTGGTCACAATATGAACGAAGATAAGAGACCCATTTTATTACCATGTGTAGATGCCACAAATCTCGATCAGATAGTGATCAGATCGATTTGATGGGCTAGAGAGAGATAAGCTTGACTCGAAACACATTGAGGCTGTGATTTCTATTTAGTGATATATAATCATTTTGTTATTTGTAGACAACCTTTAGGATTGGTGGTCAGGTACAAGGTTGCTTGTATGCTGGTTATTAGATGTTTTTAGTTGAAATGTGTTGTTGAAAGATAACTTTTAAATCTTGGAAGAGAACCACTCCTTCTCGAACAAATAACTTGTTGTCTGGTGTACAGGATGGTCATTTAATTCATGTTAATTTGAGATGTGTTATCCAGCATATTTTCAAAAGTGCTCTTTTAAACTGTGCTGCCTTTGTTCCTGTCTCCTTACAGCTCCTGACAGCTTCTGACCAACTTCTGACAAACTCCTGACAGCTCCTGACAGCTCCTGGCAGATTCTTACCAGCTTCTGACAGCTCCTGACAGCTTCTGACCAGCTTCTGACAGCTCCTGACCAACTTCTGACAAACTCCTGACAGCTCCTGACAGCTTCTGACCAACTTCTGACAAACTCCTGACAGCTTCTGACCAACTTCTGACAGCTTCTGACCACTTTCTGACAGCTCCTGACAGCTTCTGACCAGCTCCTGACAGATTCTGACCAGTTTCTGACAGCTCCTGACAGCTTCTGACAGCTTCTGACCAGCTTCTGACCAGCTCCTGACAAGCTTCACTTGTATAGACAATCAGAAAGGCTCTCTAACCAGTATCTGTGCATCATGACACTTTGTGATTATTCTGCCTGACAAATTGGGACTTTGCAACACTTTTCAGTTTATTACTAACCCCTCTTATGGCCATTTAGTGCCACCATGTGGTTCTAATATGTTATGACCATCACTACTACCGGTGTCCAATAATATTTTTTACACGTGTTTTATATCTAGAAATGAAAACACAACAATTATAAAACAGTGCATCAACTCATCTTTTCATAAAGATGACAAAATCCAGCATTATATTTTGAACATCATGGAACACTTCAAAAGCTTCCTCCCTCTTTGGAAAATCATTTCAAGGCTGTATTCACCCCTACGACTTTACCTCCAGATCATACCCCATCTCCCAGTCCCTTCAAGAACTCTCTTCCACATTAAACTATTCACCCCTACGCCTTTCCCTCCAGATCATACCCCATCTCCCAGTCCCATCCATCCCAGTCACAGTGTTCCTGGTTGTCTCTCTGTGCTCTATCAGTGGCTGTGAACGTTATTGGTGTGTGGTGGCATGGGCAGAACAGTCCTCCCATAATATGGCATGCCGAAGGCTGGGCTCTTTCCCGCTATGTGGAGGTGGTGATGGTGGAGGTGATGAAGGTTTTCCACCTCCCCAAACTGCCTGAGGTGGAACAGCAGGGTTAACTTCCTGGTCATGGCCCTGAGGGTGAAGAAGAAGAGGAAGAAGCAGAAGAAGCAGAAGAAGAAGGGAGAGAGAGAATAGGAATATATTACATATCATGACTGTCTCTGAACAGATGCCACGACCATTGAGAGGTAAACATATACTTTTTTCTGCTGTCCACGCTCTGCATGAGATTGGTTGATTCCACTGACAGTATAAGTCTACATCAGCTTTCCATAGACACTCCTCTGTGATGGCTCCTATATGGCTCAGGTTATAGAGCATGGCACTAGAAACGCCAAGGTTGTGGGTAAAAGCATCTGATAAATGGCATACAGTACTATACAGTACATCATCCTACCTGAGGGCGAAGAAGGAAGCCAGGAGCTCTGAGAGGATGAAGAGAAGGTAGATGGAGTGGACGGCCCTCTCCAGAGGGAGGATGATGATGTCCTCGTCAGTCAGGAAGAAGAGTAGAATGGGCAGCTGGAACAGGAAGGATATCAGCCAGAACCCAGCCAGCTCTGGCACCTGATCACAGAGGGAGGAACACAGAGAAAGAGACTGAAGCGACAGAGTGGAAGAGACAGGGAGAAAGAGACATACACACACAGATGTATGAAGACACACACACACACAGTCAGACACTTAGTGTTGCGTCCTAGCCAAGTGTGCGCGCAGTGGGAATGTTTACACACCTACTCACACAGGGTACTTAAACAGGCAGTGTATCAGATCAGATATTCATTGAGTTTGTGGGAAAGGGGTAGACAGTGAAGGAGAGAGGGGGAGAGGAGAAGCGTTTCCAGAGAGGAAGTTAGATTCAGTTACCTTCTCTTTGAGGTTTCCGATATAGCCCAAATAGAGCCTGGTCATTTCACAGATGGTAAGCAGAACCACTCCAGTCACAAGTAGAGCCTGGTAGTACCCAGGCAGGTAATACAACTATGACAAGAAAGACATATTGTATTATTGATCTGGGTATTCCATACATAATAAATTGAGAGTTGGGAAACCTTGGGGGAAACCTCTGAAGTCAGTAGGGAAAAAGTCACCTTTAGATCCAGCATGAGAACAGCAGAGACCCACCAGCATGGGAAATAGAATATGTTGAAGTACAGGATCATCTGAAGGGGTAGGTGAGACACCAACTCATTGACTGGAATATAAAAACATAAAACTATTTATATTTGAAGTTTCGCAATTTGAATTATACAAATGCTTTCCTGAATATCCAAAAATATATCCAAAAATATATAAAATACTTTCCTAAAACAAAACAAAATCCCCAATAATATTTGACACAGGCATTATACAGCATACAGTACTCCATATATTGTAGCAGGCAACAGGCCTACCTGTTTTATCATCCTGGTCCTTGTTGTAGTCACTGCTAAAGTCCCCTGTCCTGTTGTTAGTGAACACGGATCCACCGACAGAGGCCAGGCCCATCCGGAGGTTCTGGGGTATGGGGGAGTAGAACACAGGCATTGTGGCCCAATACAACCATGTACCGCTACCACTCTGTGTGTGTCCAGAAAAATGTATGCTATTCTTAAACTAATAGAAAATAAATTGGTGTATAGAAACAGAAGACAGAGTGTGTGTGTCC
The DNA here is from genome assembly GCF_013265735.2 of Oncorhynchus mykiss. Lineage (NCBI taxonomy): Eukaryota > Metazoa > Chordata > Actinopteri > Salmoniformes > Salmonidae > Oncorhynchus > Oncorhynchus mykiss. The sequence goes on along the minus strand of NC_048575.1, from coordinate 74,008,218 downwards.
CTGATTGAGGACTACAGGGATTAGTCAGTTAACCAGACAGCAGCGTCTACTAATCAGATTATCGGAGTGGTGGGAGGAGGAAGACAGAGGATTAGCACCCTTGACAGACCTAGGAGCGTGTCTCTGTCTCTGTATTCACTATGTTATTATTAGGGTTTAATATGTGGGAGGAGAAAGTATGATGGCAATCAGCGGTTTTTAGATGACAAATGAAAAAATTAATAAGGAGAAAACTGAAAATATACTGAACAAAAATAAAAATGCAACATGCAACAATTTCAATGATTTTAGTAAGTTACAGATGAAGAAGCCAGACATGGAGTCCTTGGATGGCGTGGTTAAACGTGGTCTGCGGTTGTGAGGCTGGTTGGACGTACTGCTAAATTCTCTAAAACAATATTGGAGGCGGCTTTTGCTAAAGAAATGAACATTCAATTCTCTGGAAATACAGTGCCTTGCAAAAGTATTCGGCCCCCTTGAACTTTGCGACCTTTTGCCACATTTCAGGCTTCAAACATAAAGATATAAAACTGTATTTTTTTGTGAAGAATCAACAACAAGTGGGACACAATCATGAAGTGGAACGACATTTATTGGATATTTCAAACTTTTTTAACAAATCAAAAACTGAAATATTGGGCGTGCAAAATTATCCAGCCCCTTTACTTTCAGTGCAGCAAACTCTCTCCAGAAGTTCAGTGAGGATCTCTGAATGATCCAATGTTGACCTAAATGACTAATGATGATAAATACAATCCACCTGTGTGTAATCAAGTCTCCGTATAAATGCACCTGCACTGTGATAGTCTCAGAGGTCCGTTAAAAGCGCAGAGAGCATCATGAAGAACAAGGAACACACCAGGCAGGTCCGAGATACTGTTGTGAAGAAGTTTAAAGCCGGATTTGGATACAAAAAGATTTCCCAAGCTTTAAACATCCCAAGCAAGGAGCACTGTGCAAGCGATAATATTGAAATGGAAGGAGTATCAGACCACTGCAAATCTACCAAGACCTGGCCGTCCCTCTAAACTTTCAGCTCATACAAGGAGAAGACTGATCAGAGATGCAGCCAAGAGGCCCATGATCACTCTGGATGAACTGCAGAGATCTACAGCTGAGGTGGGAGACTCTGTCCATAGGACAACAATCAGTCGCATATTGCACAAATCTGGCCTTTATGGAAGAGTGGCAAGAAGAAAGCCATTTCTTAAAGATATCCATAAAAAGTGTCGGTTAAAGTTTGCCACAAGCCACCTGGGAGACACACCAAACATGTGGAAGAAGGTGCTCTGGTCAGATGAAACCAAAATTGAACTTTTGGCAACAATGCAAAACGTTATGTTTGGCGTAAAAGCAACACACCATCCCCACTGTCAAACATGGTGGTGGCAGCATCATGGTTTGGGCCTGCTTTTCTTCAGCAGGGACAGGGAAGATGGTTAAAATTGATGGGAAGATGGATGGAGCCAAATACAGGACCATTCTGGAAGAAAACCTGATGGAGTCTGCAAAAGACCTGAGACTGGGACGGAGATTTGTCTTCCAACAAGACAATGATCCAAAACATAAAGCAAAATCTACAATGGAATGGTTCAAAAATAAACATATCCAGGTGTTAGGATGGCCAAGTCAAAGTCCAGACCTGAATCCAATCGAGAATCTGTGGAAAGAACTGAAAACTGCTGTTCACAAATGCTCTCCATCCAACCTCACTGAGCTCGAGCTGTTTTGCAAGGAGGAATGGGAAAAAAATTCAGTCTCTCGATGTGCAAAACTGATAGAGACATACCCCAAGCGACTTACAGCTGTAATCGCAGCAAAAGGTGGCGCTACAAAGTATTATCTTAAGGGGGCTGAATAATTTTGCACGCCCAATTTTTCAGTTTTTGATTTGTTAAAAAAGTTTGAAATATCCAATAAATGTCGTTCCACTTCATGATTGTGTCCCACTTGTTGTTGATTCTTCACAAAAAAATACAGTTTTATATCTTTATGTTTGAAGCCTGATATGTGGCAAAAGGTTGCAAAGTTCAAGGGGGTCGAATACTTTCGCAAGGCACTGTAGCTCTGGTGGACATTCCTGAAGTCAGCATGCCAATTGCATGCTCCCTCAAAACTTGAGACATCTGTGGCATTTTGTTGTGTGACAAAACTTCACATTTTAGAGTGGCATTTTATTGTCCCCAGCACAAGGTGCATCTGTGTAATGATCATGTTGTTTAATCAGCTTCTTGATATGGCACACTTATCAGGTGGATGGATTATCTTGGAAAAGAAGAAATGCTCGCTAACACGGGTGTTAACACATTTGAGAGCAATACATTTTTTTTTTGTGCATATGGAACATTTCAGGGATCTTTTATTTCAGCTCATGAATCATGGGACCAACATTTTACATGTTGCGTTTATATTTTTGTTTAGTATACATAAAACCAATGAAACAGTACCCTGTAATAGGTTCAGGATTAATGAAGGTAATCTTTTAAGTCAACATTACCTTTTTGGTACGCTAACTGCTGTCATTACCTGCTGAAACTCTACTGTACAGCGTTTTATTTGGATGGAAGACAGACAGCATATTATACCACAGAGTCAGCATGAGACACATTCTATGTAACTTGTTTAAACTTTTATTGACAAATGTATATTTTAAAAGAGACAGTGTGGTAGGCTCTGCTCTGTATAGCTGCACCGAGTCGTTTGTTCTCAAATTAGGGTCTGGCTCATGTTGTGACCTTGGGACCCCTCTCATCATCTGTGACTGGATGCAGTGACAGAGTCTGGCCACCAGATCTTATTGTGCTCACAACTCGTCCCTGGGGGCTCTCAGGGGAAAGTGTTGAAACTCCTTTGGCACCTCCTCTCCCTTCTGAGATCTCTTGTAGAAACCCAGAGAGTCCAGCAGGCTACTGATCTCATCCACCTTCATCTTCTTCACAGGGACAGTCTGATACAACACATACAACATGCTTACATTCAGTACAGGCAAGCGACCATGATAACCATACTAACTATAATAACCATAATAACTATAATGACCATAATAACTATAATGACCATAATAACTATAATGACCATAATAACTATAATGACCATAATAACTATAATGACCATACTAACCATAATGACCATAATGACCATAATAACTATAATGACCATAATGACCATACTAACTATAATAACCATAATAACTATAATGACCATAATAACTATAATGACCATACTAACCATACTAACTATAATAACCATAATAACTATAATAACCATAATGACCATAATGACCATAATAACTATAATGACCATAATGACCATACTAACTATAATAACCATAATAACTATAATGACCATAATAACTATAATGACCATAATGACCATAATAACTATAATAACTATAATGACTATAATAACTATAATAACCATACTAACTATAATGACCATAATGACCATACTAACCATAATGACCATAATAACTATAATGACCATAATAACTATAATGACCGTAATAACTATAATAACTATAATGACTATAATAACTATAATAACCATACTAACTATAATGACCATAATGACCATACTAACCATAATGACCATAATAACTATAATAACTATAGTGACTAAAATAACTATAATAACCATACTAACTATAATGACCATAATGACCATACTAACTATAATAACCATAATAACTATAATGACCATAATAACTATAATGACCATAATGACCATAATAACTATAATAACTATAATGACTATAATAACTATAATAACCATACTAACTATAATGACCATAATGACCATACTAACCATAATGACCATAATAACTATAATGACCATAATGACCATAATAACTATAATAACTATAATGACTATAATAACTATAATAACCATACTAACTATAATGACCATAATAACTATAATGACCATACTAACTATAATGACCATACTAACTATAATGACCATAATAACTATAATGACCATAATAACTATAATGACCATAATAACTATAATGACCATAATGACCATAATAACTACAATGACCATAATAACTATAATGACCATAATAACTATAATGACCATAATAACTATAATGACCATAATGACCATAATAACTATAATGACCATAATAACTATAATGACCATAATGACCATAATAACTATAATGACCATAATAACTATAATGACCATAATGACTATAATGACCATAATAACTATAATGACCATAATAACTATAATGACCATAATAACTATAATAACTATAATGACTATAATAACTATAATGACCATACTAACTATAATGACCATAATGACCATAATAACTATAATGACCATAATGACCATAATAACTATAATGACCATAATAACTATAATGACCATAATGACCATAATGACCATAATAACTATAATGACCATAATGACCATAATAACTATAATGACCATACTAACTATAATGACCATAATAACTATAATGACCATAATGACCATAATAACTATAATGACCATAATAACTATAATGACCATAATAACTATAATGACCATAATGACCATAATGACCATAATAACTATAATGACCATAATGACCATAATAACTATAATGACCATACTAACTATAATGACCATAATAACTATAATGACCATAATGACCATACTAACCATAATGACCATAATAACTATAATGACCATAATGACTATAATGACCATAATGACCATAATAACTATAATGACCATACTAACTATAATGACCATAATAACTATAATGACCATAATGACCATACTAACCATAATGACCATAATAACTATAATAACCATAATAACTATAATGACCATAATAACCATACTAACCATAATGACCATAATAACTATAATGACCATGATATCCATAATGACCATAATAACTATAATAACCATAATAACTATAATGACCATAATGACCATACTAACCATAATGACCATAATAACTATAATGACCATAATAACTATAATGACCGTAATAACTATAATGACCATAATGACCATAATAACTATAATGACCATAATGACCATAATAACTATAATGACCATAATGACCATAATAACTATAATGACCGTAATAACTATAATGACCATAATGACCATAATAACTATAATGACCATAATGACCATAATAACTATAATAACTATGATGACCATAATGACCATAATAACTATAATGACCATAATAACCATAATGACCATAATAACTATAATGACCATAATAACTATAATGACCATACTAACCATACTAACTATAATAACTATAATGACCGTAATAACTATAATGACCATAATGACCATAATAACTATAATGACCATAATGACCGTAATAACTATAATGACCATAATGACCATACTAACCATAATAACCATAATAACTATAATGACCATAATAACTATAATGACCATAATGACCATAATAACTATAATGACCATAATAACCATAATGACCATAATAACTATAATGACCATGATATCCATAATGACCGTAATGCAATAGGTTCACAAAAGACACAGAGGATTTATTAACATCACATTCTCTTGAACTGTTTCAGACTACACTGATATGCTCTTGTTTTTTCCTTGCATAATGCCTTCTTCAATTAGTTATTTATCCCTCCCTAATCTTGCCACGCTTGAGTCAAGCTCAGGAAAATAGATGTTATTTCCCCAAGCATTTTGCTGATAATCTTTGTCTGACACGTACAGTAGGTGACATGTAACACCTTGAATGGGAATCCATATCTAACCTGAACAACCTCATCCTTATCATCATAGAAGATCAGACGTGGATTCTTCTCCTCTCCTGAATCATATTCCAGGTTGTGACTTCAGTGGAAAGGAGGATCAAGGAAAAAACATGTACAGCCGATATCCTGAAGACAGATTAAACCCAGTCTTGGACTAAACATCTATTTCTAAGAAGATTCTCCATAAAGCATTCTCTGATGTTCATTCCCTGATTCTCCAGTTTAAGTCCAGGACTAGGCTCAATCTCTGTCTGTAGAATACAAGAACAATCTACTTCTGGATATATTTCCACTGAGGTCAAACATCATTAAACATACTTAAACACTGACACATGATGGTTTCAAATAATTATGTTTCCCGAAGGCCTGGTTAGACACACTTGTGGTTTGAGGCCAATTCATGCTGGTATAAAACTGGGCTGTCGCTAACACAAATTGTCTTGTTTATCTGGGAGGTTGTGAGAAAATACAAAAAGGCTTTGTAACCATATGAGGTAATGACAACTCAGTACAGTTCAATGCAGACTTGATCTGACAAGAAGCGATCAGCCTGTTACAAATCTACATAGTAACCACAATAAAATGCTACTGCAATGCCCATAACTCTATCTGAAACCTCCACAGAAACCACAATAGAAGGATACTACAATGCCCATCGCTCCATAAGGAATGTATAGAGCTCAGGCATCTTCTTGATGGCTCATCCAACTACACTTGGAGCCTGAGGGAAAGAGGAACAGACAATGAGCATTCGTCATTCACCACGACCACCATGTGAAATGTGCTTCTCTGCAGTTAGATTAAAGATAGCGTAGCCTCCATGTGTTAGCAATAAATATGTGTCCTGCTCCAAGGTATGACGTTAAACCAAGTACAGTCATTTCACTAACTGAATCACCACATCGGTAAGACTTACCTTTAGTATGCCCTTGGCTATTACAGGTCTCTCTTCAATAGCTGTATCTGTGACATTTTCTTCCGTCATTCCTGTGGCAGAAAAGGCCAGCGTGAGCAACAAAAAGATCCACATGTTCGAGCCTAAACTTTGCTTCTTGAGTATTCAGTGGAGTTCTTTCGACAAATGACACAGAAAATTACCTTGGGGGTGACACTAGACCCCTATGCTCAGGTTGGACTGAACCAGGATGCAGGGCTGAGGGGGGAGAGGGTCCCTTGAATTTTTTTTCTCCTATTTTTTGGGGGGGGGGTTGTACTCAATGACAGACATAATGGGGAATTGTCACCAGATGGGAATAGTACTTGTTCTATTTGCAATGGATTGGATATAAATAAAGATGTTAATGAACACTTTCTGTCAGGATTGAAACCCCCTGACTAACTCCGCAAAAGGTCCTCTGTCTCTGTAGTGGTCCACGTAACTCTTCAGCACACCTGTGTCCTTATCACCTTTTCCCAGTGCAGGAAGCTGGTGAAAACGCACCTCATGGCACACTGCAGTACATTTACTACAACTTGTTATACCTATATGTATGACGGTAAAATACATGCTGAACCGTGTACTACAGAGAACTTTCTCCATTTCCCCACAAATAAATAATACATTAAATGGAACAACAGTAGAACAACAGTATAGCTGCAGTATGTCAGGTTAAAGTAAATGGTTACATTAAATAAGCATGCCTTTAATCCTAGAAGTTTTCCTTAAAATGCAGTCCAATCCCATGACACAACAATGCAGTACATGACAAAAGACACGTGTTTTTTCATAGTAAAACCTTTGCTTTGACTCTGTCTAGTAATCAGCAGAATGTACACTAGGTCACCCCTAGGGGGCACTAACAACTGCTTCTTATTTCCTGGCAGAATTTGCGGGTAAAATGTACTTCCAAATCCTAGCCACAGACAATTATGTTTCCAACAAAAATAAACCATGCCGGATTGGAATGCTGAAGCAAAACCATCTATCTTCCTATATATTTCCAGGCTTGGTCCTTAGAACTTGAGGTTCAGTCCCTACACTTGAACCTCAACGTGTGAAAGCGATGATGTGTCAGATGACAGAGCAGTCCCCAATTTAGAAGAGTTTAACAGAGTTTCATCCCCTTGGCTGTGGCTGTAAATCCACAGCCCAAACCGAACAGAACGGAACAGGCCCCTTCCAGCACGACCTCCATTTGGAAAAAGAGTTTACAGCTTTGTCTTATAAACCCAGACGTGTTTCTCACCATGTACATTTTCCAGACAAAATTGAGCATCAGAACAATCAAACTACAACTAATTTCATAAAAGAGAAAGAAGGGGGAGAAAGAGAGAGAGAGAAAGAGGAGAAGAAAACAGAGTGAGAGAGTAAGAAAATAAGAGATGGTGAGATAAAGAGAGTGAGAAAGAGAGAGAGAGAAAGAGAAAGAGAGAGAAGAAGAAAACAGAGAGCGAGAGAATAAGAGAGAGAGAATGAGAGAGTGCGAAAGAGAGAGAAAGAATGAGAGAAAGAGAGAGAGAGAGAGAGAGAGAGAGAGAGAGTGAGAGAGAAAAGGTGAGAGAAAAAGAGAGAGAAGATAGGGTGTGGTATCCTTGGCATGCCTCTGTGAGACTAGTACTGTTTATGTGTAGATGCACACCATATGTACTCTCCCTGTGTGTGTGTGTGTGTGTGTGTGTGTGTGTGTGTGTGTGTGTGTGTGTGTGTGTGTGTGTGTGTGTGTGTGTAGTGTGAGACTACAGTGAAATACAGCAGGTCACATGGTGATCACTAATTCATGTGATAAGACAGGGAAAGAATGCAGTTAAGAGTCATACCCAACATACACACCCCTCCATTCATATCATATCATACACAAACCTTTCATATAATGTCATATATCCTGTTCCCCATTCAACATACACACACCTCCATTCATATCATATCATTCATATGACCTTTTCCCAGAGCAGGATGCTGATGAAAACGCAAAACACACACAGCGTATGCACACACACACACATCCATTCATACAGTATCATGTCATATCCTGTTCCCCATTCAACATACACACACCTCCATTCATGTCATATAATACACACACCTCCATCCATATCATATCACACACACACCTCCATTCATGTCATATAATACACACACCTCCATCCATATCATATCACACACACACCTCCATTCATGTCATATAATACACACACCTCCATTCATATCATATCATACACATACCTCAAATCATATCATATCCTGTTCCCCATTCAACATACACACACCTCCATTCATGTCATATAATACACACACCTCCATTCATGTCATATCCTGTTCCCCATTCAACATACACACACCTCCATTCATGTCATATAATACACACACCTCCATTCATGTCATATCCTGTTCCCCATTCAACATACACACACTTCCATTCATATCATATCATACA
>NC_048575.1:73811585-73994085 GCF_013265735.2 Oncorhynchus mykiss | reverse complement strand
GTCCAACTGAATGTATTCAACTGAAATGTGTCTTCCGCATTTAACCCCTCTGATTCAGAGAGGTGCTGCCTTAGTTGACATCCACAGCGCCCAGGGAACAGTGGGTTAACTGCCTTTGTCAGGAGCAGAATGACAGATTTCTAATTCATCAGTTCATCTATTCAATCCAGCAACCTTCGGGTTACTGGCCCAACGCTCTAACCACTAGGCTACCTGCCACCCCCTTCAATGTCTGCTGACACTTCAAACCCCACATGTAGCTTAATTACGTTATTGCAGACTTATTTTAAACACTGCATAGCTACATCATAATAGACATAAGTGATTTAGAAAATGAAAGTAAAGTGTTGACAAATGTCTATCTGGGACGTCATGCAATCTGGTTGTAGTCAACCAACAATGGCTACAGAATGTCAAAATGTTTTTATTTAAGTGTGGTGCCATTGTAAAGGAGTTTTGGGCAATATTATACAATTATAAATCACGAAACGAGTAGATGGCACTGGAAATATATAAACACACATGGGATCCCAGTGCTACTTCCTTATGGTGATACACTGACCTCAGCATGGGGTGGTTAGTGTGTGTGTGTGTTTGTGTGTGTGTGTGTGTGTGTGTGTGTGTGTGTGTGTGTGTGTGTGTGTGTGTGTGTGTGTGTGTGTGCGTGTTTGTGTTTGTGTGTGTGTGTGTGTGTGTGTGTGTGTTTGTGTGTGTGTGTGTGTGTGTGTGTGTGTGTGTGTTTGTGTGTGTGTGTGTGTGTGTGTGGTTTAGGGAACGGCAGTTCCATTTCCAGTAAAGGTAAACTCATAAACTCTACAAAAAAAGAAACGTCCTCTCACTGTCAACTGAGTTTATTTTCAGAAAACTTAACATTAAATATTTGTATGAACATAACAAGATTCAACAACTGAGACATAAACTGAACAAGTTCCACAGACATTTAAAAAATTGTCCCTGAACAAAGAGGGCGGGTTCAAAATCAAAAGTAACAGTCAGAATCTTGTGTGGCCACCAGCTGCATTAAGTACTGCAATGCATTTCCTCCTCATGGACTGCACCAGATTTGCCAGTTCTTGTTGTGAGATGTTACCCCACTCTTCCACCAAGGCACCTGCAAGTTTCCAGACATTTCTGGGGAGAATGGCCCTACCCCTCACCCCCTAGCCCTCACCCTCCAACAGGTCCCAGACGTGCTCAATGGGATTGAGATCCGGGCTCTTCACTGGCCATGGCAGAACACTGACATTTCTGTCTTGCAGGAAATCACGCACAGAACGAGCAGTATGGCTGGTGGCATTGTCATGATGGAGGGTCATGTCAGGATGAGCCTCCAAGAAGGGTACCACATGCGGGAGGAGGATGTCTTCCCTGTAACGCACAGCGTTGAGATTGCCTGCAATGACACCAGCTCGGTATATGACGCTGTGACACACCGCCCCAGACCATGACGGACCCTCCACCTCCAAATCAATTCCTGCTCCAAAGTACAATCCTCGGTATAACGCTCATTCCTTCGACGATAAACGCAAATCCGAGCATCACCCCTGGTGAGACTAAACCGCGACTCATCAGTGAAGAGCACGTTTTGCCAGTCCTGTCTGGTCCAGTGACGGTGGGTTTGTGCCCATAGGCAACGTTGTTGCCGGTGATGTCTGGTGAGGACCTGTCTTACAACAGGCCTACAAGCCCTCAGTCCAGCCTCTCTCAGCCTATTGTGGACAGTCTGAGCACTGATGGAGGGATGGTGTGTACCTGGTGTAGAACCTTTTTCAACACCAAAGGTTTCTATCGGGGAACCAAAAATGGTTCTCCTATGGGGACAAAGCCTTTTTTTCTAGAAGTGTGACATTCTTTGTATCCCCTTAGGTTAGAGGCCTTGTGTATATCTTAACCTGTACTGCCCCCTCAATGTTGAAATACTCTGCTTTGTCCAATATGTCAGCCTACAAGTAGTACATGTCAAACAGTGGAGCTCACTCTAATACCGATAACTTATGGGGAGATATAAAACATGTTCTACACGCATTCTAGCCGCCAGAAACATTTATATTTTCAACTCCTTTCAAGTGTAACCTTACCCCAGTTTCATTTCTGCTTTGCATTGCAAAAATATTTGCATTTTTTTCCCTCACCCATAAATTTATTTCTTCCACTTTTTTTGCAGCAAAGGCTGAAATGGCTACCAGATGTGGATGCAATCTGTTCCTGTTACCATGGTAATGCAGGCTACTGAATAAGACATCCAGGTTATAGGGCTGTTAGCTTGGCTGACTCACTGCAGCTCTAGTTTTTAAGGCCTAGTTGCTGTTTCTATAGACCTGGTACAATAAACACTCTTAGAAAAGGTGCTATCTAGAACCTAAAACGGTTATTCGGCTGTCCCCATAGGATAACCCCTTTTGGTTCCAGGTAGAACTCTTTTGGTTCCATGTTTAACCCTTTTGGGTCCAGTTAGAACCGTTTCCACAGAATATTCTACATGGAATCAAAAAGGGCTCTAATCAGAACCAAAAAGTGTAATCCTATGATGACAGCTGAAGAACCCTTTTGGAATTCTTTTTTCTAAGAGTAATATGGGCCAAGATCCAAGTTCTGTTTAGACGGGCAGTCAACTTGTGGTTGTAGTTCCCACGTATTTTATTCGCCCCCAAACGTTTAAACTGCCAAACCTAGAAGATATTCTGCATGGTTCTTTTGTTTTTCTTAATGCTGTTGCTGACAATTTGCACAAGAAGCTTTGATCATCTGAATAAAGAGAGAACAAATATTTTCATATTTCTCTAAACAATGTTTCACTTTGGATGGAATCGCAACTCAGTCCAAAACCACAACAATTTAAACAGGAATGTTTCAGTACGTAGAAAAAAAGTCATTGTCTAATTTCAACTAAAGAATGGTATTTTAACTGGCTGAGTTACAAGAAAAGACGTAGAACACTATCTGCACACTTACTAGTACAAAAACATTGTGGTTGAAAGTTAGATTGCGCATGTCATTCTCAAAGCCACTGACAACATGCCAATATGCCTTCTCATTCCTTTCTGTCTCATAGGGCATGTTGAGGGAGAGCAACTGTGTGACAGATGTTGCAATTCTAGGCTGAGAACCTCCACCATCTGCAAGTTACACGACAGTAAGTTCTACTCAGGGCCATGTATTTACATGTAACTTCATGGCTCTGTTTCTACTGACAGTAAGTTCGATAGCATTCTAACATTCAGTAAGTTCTACAACATTCTAACATTCAGTAATTTCTATAGCATTCTAACATTCATTAAGTTCTACAACATTCTAACATTCAGTAAGTTCTATAGCATTCTAACATTCAGTAAGTTCTACAACATTCTAACATTCAGTCAGTTCTACAACATTTTAACATTCAGTCAGTTCTACAACATTCTAACATTCAGTCAGTTCTACAACATTCTAACATTCAGTAATTTCGACAACATTTTAACATTCATTAAGTTCTATAACATTTTAAAGTTCAGTAAGTTCTAGATTACATTTTATTCTGTCAATTCTATAAACATTCCAATGTTCTGTAAGTTGGTTTATAGAAGCAGGTACCCACGTGCCATCTCCTCATTGGTTATACCCACGTGGGTGATTGAAAGACGAACTGTTTTGCCGGTCGTTGTGGTAATACTATGAAAGTTTAGATGCCGATCACCTACATAAGTTCAAAGATGAAAAAGCCTGGAAGGAGGAGAGATGACTAGAAACGATTCGGTTGGCCGTTTTATGTGTGGATTAATTGTCGGAGTAAAGGACATTTGCATTTCAGGTAAAGTAACAACTCAATGTTTATATCCCAGGACAAATTAGCTAGCAAGTGCAAGCTAACTAGCTAAATTGCCATACATGTTTAATGCTTTTCGACCTGTCCCCAAATTAATGTAATTGGTTCAGAGTTTGTTTTGATAATTTAACCTGCGTGTTGTGATCGCGTTTGGTGTAGGGTGGCAAAATTAATTCATGCACGATGGCGCACGTGCGCAGACGGTTTGGGTTCTGTGTTACTGTCACACCCTGATCTGTTTCACATGTCTTGTGCTTGTCTCCACCCCCCACCAGGTGTCTCCCATTTGTTCCCATTATCCCATGTGTATTTATACCGGTGGTTTCTGTTTGTCTGTTGCCAGTTCGTCTTGTCAGGCCTACCAGCATGTTTTTCCATACTCCTGTTTGTCTAGTCCTCCCGGTTCCGACCTTTTCTGTCTGCCCTGAGCCCACTTGCCATACCATTTTGCCTGCCCTGACCTCGAGCCTGCCTGCTGTCCTGCACCCATCTGACTCTGACCTGGTTTACAAACTTCTGCCTGTCCTTGACCTGCCCCTTGTCTATTAATAAATATCAGAGACTCTAACCACCTGCCTCCTGTGTCTGCATTTGGGTCTTGTCCTGTGTTGATCTACTAATGTTCAGTAAGTTCTATAACATTCTAACACTAAGTTCTAGATAACATTCTACACTGTCAGTTCTATAACATTCTACTCGGTCAGTTCTATAACATTCTACACTGTCAGTTCTATAACATTCTACTCAGTCAGTTCTATAACATTCTACACTGTCAGTTCTATAACATTCTACTCGGTCAGTTCTATAACATTCTACACTGTCAGTTTTATAACATTCTACTCAGTCAGTTCTATAGCAGTCTACACTGTCAGTTCTATAACATTCTACTCAGTCAGTTCTATAACATTCTACTCTGTCAGTTCTATAACATCCTACTCGGTCAGTTCTATAACATCCTACTCGGTCAGTTCTATAACATTCTACTAGGTCAGTTCTATAACATTCTACTCAGTCAGTTCTATAACATTCTACACTGTCAGTTCTATAACATTCTACTAGGTCAGTTCTATAACATTCTACTAGGTCAGTTCTATAGCAGTCTACACTGTCAGTTCTATAACATTCTACTCAGTCAGTTCTATAACATTCTACTCTGTCAGTTCTATAACATCCTACTCGGTCAGTTCTATAACATTCTAACACTAAGTAAGTTCTAGATAACATTCTACTCGGTCAGTTCTATAACATTCTACTCGGTCAGTTCTATAACATTCTACTCTGTCAGTTCTATAACATCCTACTCGGTCAGTTCTATAACATTCTAACACTAAGTAAGTTCTAGATAACATTCTACTCGGTCAGTTCTATAACATTCTACTCGGTCAGTTCTATAACATTCTACTCGGTCAGTTCTATACCATTCTACTCGGTCAGTTCTATAACATTCTACTAGGTCAGTTCTATAACATTTTACACGGTCAGTTCTATAACATTCTCATCTCAGTTCTATAACATTCTACTCGGTCAGTTCTATAACATTCTACTCGGTCAGTTCTATAACATTCTACGCTGTGAGTTCAATAACATCCTACTCGGTCAGTTCTATAACGTTCCACTCTCAGTTCTATAACATTCTACTCGGTCAGTTCTATAACACACTACTCGGTCAGTTCTATAACATTCTACGCTGTGAGTTCAATAACATCCTACTCAGTCAGTTTGATAACATTCTTCTTTGTCAGTTCTATAATGTTCTACTCTATCAGTTCTGTAACGTTCTATTCTGTCAGTTCTGTAACACTCTACTGTGCCAGTTCTATAGCATTCTACACTGTCAGTTTAACATTCTACACTGCCAGTTCTACAACATTCGACTCGGTCAGTTCTATAACATTCTACTCGGTCAGTTCTATAACGTTCTACTCTCAGTTCTATAACATTCTACTCGGTCAGTTCTATAACATTCTACTCGGTCAGTTCTATAATGTTCTACTCTGTCAGTTCTGTAACATTCTATTCTGTCAGTTCTGTAACATTCTACTGTGCCAGTTCTATAGCAGTCTACACTGTCAGTTCTATAACATTATACACTGTCAGTTCTATAACATTCTCGTCTCAGTTCTTTAACATTCTACTCGGTCAGTTCTATAACATTCTACTCGGTCAGTTCTATAACATTCTACTCGGTCAGTTCTATAGCATTCTACTCGGTCAGTTCTATAACATTCTACTCTGTCAGTTCTATAACATTCTACTAGGTCAGTTCTATAACATTCTAAACTGTCAGTTCTATAACATTCTACTCGGTCAGTTCTATAACATTCTACTAGGTCAGTTCTATAGCATTCTACTCAGTAAGTTCTATAACAGTTTAGTCTCAGTTCTATAACGTTCTACTCCTTCAGTTCCATAAGTAAATACTTTAGTACTTTAGTTTTCTTGCCACATGGACAGGTACAGTGAAATGCCTTTCTTATAAGCTCTTTTCCCAACAGTGCAGTAATCAATGTCAACATATAGTACTCTAAAATAAAGTATAACAAAAACACACATCGAAATAAGAAAAACATGACCAAGTATGGCATCAATATACAGGGTCAATTCCAATAACATATTTACAATGTGCAGGGATACTGGAGTTGTAGGGGTAGATATGTATAGAGTTAACGTGACTAGGCATGAGGAGTAGCATCGGGAGTAGTAGTATATACACTACAAGTATGTGGACACATGCTTGATCATTCCAAAATCATGGGCATTAATATAGAGTTGGTCCCCCCTTTGCTGCTTTAACAGCCTCCACTCTTCTACGAAGGCTTTCAACTAGATGTTGGAACATTGCTGCGGGGACATGCTTCCATTCAGCTATAAGAGAATTAGTGAGATTGGGTATGCTTAGGGTCCTTGTCCTGCTGGAAGATGAAGCTCCGTTCAGTCTCAAGTCTCTGGAAGACAAACAGGTTTCCCTCAAGAATTTCCCTGTATTTAGTGCCATCCACCATTCCTTCAATTCTGACCAGTTTCCCAAACATCCCTACAACGTGATGCTGCCACTACCATGCTTCACTGTGGGGATGGTGTACTTGGGGTGATGAGAGGTGTTGGGTTTGTGTCAGACATAGAGTTTTCCTTGATGGCCAAAAAGCTCAATTTTAGTCTCATCTGACCAGAGTACCTTCTTCCATATGTTTGGGAGTCTCCCACATGCCTTTTGGTGAACACCAAATGTGTTTGCTTATTGGTTTCTTTAAGCAATGGCTTTTTTTCCGGACACTCTTCCGTAAAGCCCAGCTCTGTGAAGTGTATGGCTTAAAGTGGTCCTATGGACAGATACTCCAATCTCTGCTGTGGAGCTTTGCATTTCCTTCAGGGTTATCCTTGGTCTCTTTGTTGCCTCTCTGATTAATGCCCTTTATGCCCTCCTTGCTTGGTCTGTGAGTTTTGGTGGGCGGCCCTCTCTTGGCAGGTTTGTTGTGGTGCCCTATTTTTTCCATTTTATTAATAATGAATTTAATTGTGCTCCGTGGGATGTTGAAAGTTTCAGTTTTTTTTTATAACTCAACCCTGATCGTTACTTCTCCACAACTTTATCCCTGAGCTGTTTGGAGAGCTCCTTGGTCTTCATTGTGCTGCTTGCTTGGTGGTGCCCCTTGCTTAGAGGTGTTGCAGACTCTGGGGCCTTTCAGAACAAGTATATATATATATATATATACTGAGATATACACTGCTCAAAAAAATAAAAGGGAACACTTAAACAACACAATGTAACTCCAAGTCAATCACACTTCTGTAAAATCAAACTGTCCACTTAGGAAGCAACACTGATTGACAATAAATTGCACATGCTGTTGTGCAAATGGAATAGACAACAGGTGGAAATGATAGGCAATTAGGAAGACACCCCCAATAAAGGAGTGGTTCTGCAGGTGGTGACCACAGACCACTTGTCAGTTCCTATGCTTCCTGGCTGATGTTTTGGTCACTTTTGAATGCTGCCGGTGCTTTCACTCTAGTGGTAGCATGAGACAGAGTCCACAACCCACACAAGTGGCTCAGGTACTGCAGCTCATCCAGGATGGAACATCAATGCGAGCTGTGGCAAGAAGGTTTGCTGTGTCTGTCAGCGTAGTGTCCAGAGCATGGAGGCGCTACCAGGAGACGGGCCAGTACATCAGGAGACGTGGAGGAGGCCGTAGGAGGGCAACAACCTAGCAGCAGGACCGCTACCTCCGCCTTTGTGCAAGGAGGAGTAGGAGGAGTACTGCCAGAGCCCTGCAAAATGACCTCCAGCAGGCCACAAATGTGCATGTGTTTGCTCAAACGGTCAGAAACAGACTCCATGAGGGTGGTATGAGGGCCCGACGTCCACAGATGGGGGTTGTGCTTACAGCCTAACACCGTGCAGGACGTTTGGCATTTGCCAGAGAACACCAAGATTGGCAAATTCGCCACTGGCGCCCTGTGCTCTTCACAGATGAAAGCAGGTTCACATGTGACAGACGTGACAGAGTCTGGAGACGCCGTGGAGAAAGTTCTGCTGCCTGCAACATCCTCCAGCATGACCGGTTTGGCAGTGGGTCAGTCATGGTGTGGGGTGGCATTTCTTTGGGGGGCCGCACAGCCCTCCATGTGCTCGCCAGAGGTAGCCAGACTGCCATTAGGTACAGAGATGAGATCCTCAGACCCCTTGTGAGACCATATGCTGGTGCGGTTGGCCCTGGGTTCCTCCTAAAGCAAGATAATGCTAGACCTCATGTGGCTGGAGTGTGTCAGCAGTTCCTGCAAGAGGAAGGCATTGATGCTATGGACTGGCCCGCCCGTTCCCCAGACCTGAATCCAATTGAGCACATCTGGGACATCATGTCTCGCTCCATCCACCAACCATTTGAGTGTGACTCCCGAATCCAGACCTCCATGGGTTGATAAATTTGATTTCCATTGATAATTTTTGTGTTATTTTGTTGTCAGCACATTCAACTATGTAAAGAAAAAAGTATTTAATAAGAATATTTAATTCATTCAGATCTAGGATGTATTTTAGTGTTCCCTTTATTTTTTTGAGCAGTGTATATACTGAGATCATGTGACACTTAAATTGCACACAGGTGGACTTCATTTAAGTAACTTCTGAAGGTAATTGGTTGCACTAGATCTTATTTAGGGGCTTCATAGCAAATGGGGTGATAACAAACGCACACACAACTTTTCATTTTTTTTAACATATTTTGAAACAAGTAATTTTTTAGAATTTCACTTCACCAATTTGGAACATTTTGTGTATGTCCATTACATGAAATCCAAATAAAAATCCTTTTAAATTACAGGTTGTAATGCAACAAAATAATCAAAACGCAGTTTGATGAATACTTTTGCAAGGCACTGTACACCAAACTCCTTAATATACAGTTGAAGTCAGAAGTTTACATACACTTAGACATTAAAACTCGTTTTTCAACCACTCCACAACTTTCTTGTTAACAAACTATAGTTTTGGCAAGTTGGTTAGAACACCAACAAAATAGGAAAAACACCAAGGGGGATGAATAATTTAGCAAGGCACTGTATTTAACATATATGATTATTTGTGAGTGTGTGTAGTCAGTATGAATGTGTGTGCGTCTTATGTGTGTGTGTGAGCAAATTAAGTGTTTGTGTGTGTGTGTTTGAGTTTCTTTGTGAGTGACTGAGTGTGCATAGAGTAAGTACAAAAAATATGGGTGGCTGGGCCTTCCTTTCACACCACCTGACATATTGTAGAGGTCTTGGATGGCAGGGCGCTCAGCTCTGATGTACTGGACTGTCCGCATCACCCTCTGTAGCACCATTCCATTGAGGGCGATGAAGTTGCCATACCAAGCAGTAATGCAGCCAGTCAAGCTGCTGTCAATGGTGAAGCTGTAGAACTATTTGAGGAAAATCTTTTCAACTCCTGAGGGGGAGGATACGCTGTCGTGCCTTCTTCATGACTGTGTGCTTGTGAGTGGAGGTGTAACAGTATAATTTTTAGACCGTCCCCTCGCCCATACCCGGGCGCGAACCAGGGACCTTCTGCACACATCAACAACTGACACCCACGAAGCATCGTTACCCATCGCTCCACAAAAACCACGGCCCTTGCAGAGCAAGGGGAACCACTACTTCAAGGTCTCAGAGCAAGTGACGTCACCGATTAAAACGCTATTTAGCGCGCACCGCTAACTAAGCTAGCCGTTTCACATCCGTTACAGAGGGACAGTTGAGAGTTAACTCTTTGGGATGTGGTGAGTTAGTATGACAGACTTTAGCCCTGTTTATACCTGGTTCTAACATGCAGCCTTTGTCCTGATCTTGTCCACATTCTTATTGTGCCCCATTTTTAGAGGATTAAAAGACAAATTGTGATCAGATCTTATAAGTGTAAACAGACAAGATCAGACTAGGTTAAGATTAGGATAAGATCAGGATGAAGGACGCATGTTAGTGGCAGGTATAAACAGGGTTTGTATGTGGTAGGTAGTGGAGGGAGGGCCTATTCTAGAAAGGTCATTACATTAAAAAAACATTGTAGAAAATCCATGTGTCAGTCAAGACAAATTAAACTGCTGTTTTTTTTCGGTTCCGTCTGGGGTATGAATGGATCAGACTCTCTCTTTGTAGTCACAGTGTGGTCTGAAGCTGCGGTCGACCTCTGTGTCATGTCTTGACCGTGCCCTAGTTCGCAGTCTAGCTGAGCTTGGGGGGGGGGGGGGGCTTTGTTTAGTCTGTTACTCACACACACCAGTTAAAAAACATGTAAGTGGAGCAACATGTCAGGCCCAAGCAAACGGCCCAGTCTTCTGGATTCAATTACACGACCGCATGATCCATCCATACACTCCTCTACACAGCCTTCTGCCTCGGTCCCAGCAAAATCCCTCTCACCTCCAAAAGAATACAAATATGCAACGTGTGATTCATTAACTCTAGGCCCTAAACACAGAGTTCCCACTGTTATCCCCATGAAAGAGGCTCTTGTCCCCCCCTCAGGAGGAGCGCAGCAGTGGGCCTAATGGCTATTTTGGCTCTTTAATGATCCAGTGTGAAAAAGCCTCTGGATCCTCTTCGTCTTCAGGAGAGCGGTGGCCAGGAGTCACCGGAAACTGTAAAATATCCTTTATTGCTGCAGGGATGGATGGTTTCTAGATGGGGGAAGGAGCTATATGGCTGGTTCTGAAATCAATACATCAGGGCAGCTGTGAGATGTTTGTGTCATGGGAATGGAAAGTGATACTCTTTTCACACACAAAAGGTTGACTGAGGTATATGTTCACAGATTAATGTGAGAGAGGTGAGAATTTCCACATAGCCACTACATGTATCGCTTTTATTTCAAAGTAAAAGTAAAGACAAACAACTGAAAATCTAATCAGACAAACAGAATGACGAGTTACAACCGTATCGCTGATAATGTTTCTGCAGCGTTTTGAGGCCCTGCTTACAAATATGTACTGTAGCCTGTGAAAGCAGGCAGAGGCCAGTCAGTCAGATATAAAAATATTTGTTTCCTGCTTGCTTAAAATGGCACTTTATAATCACACAACTTGTATGGTTTCAGTTACATGTACTTAATAACAGTGGTGACACAGTAATACATGTCCTGTACAATACTTTGAAGTTTTGATATTTTATATTTCCTAAGGACAAAAGGATTAAGAAAAGTCGATAAGATAAAGAGAGAAGGATATAGGTTTCCATATAATTTCACTCTGCTTCATAAAGTTTAGTGTTAAACTAACAACATCCACAGAGAAAGGGGAAATGACAAGCCAAGGAAGTACTCATACCGTGGCTGCAGAGAACCTGACACAAAGAAATCAAATGTAACATGAAAGCCAGTTCATTGACACATACAGAGTAAAGTAGCAAAACAATTTATATAAGCACAGCTTACAGACATATACAATTATACTTTCACATGTAGAAAAAAATAACTGATAAAAGAGGAGACTGGCTGTATCGTTGAAACCCACATTTAAAAAAAATGGAAACAAGCAATAACAAATGTGTAGGAATCGTAGGCACTCAAATAGCTTTTCAAACTGTGAAAGTGAAATGTAAGTTTGAATCCACAGCATAAACCACTGTCACTCATGTACTATAGTATGCACATGTCATTTTATTTGAATATGTTTTATTCATATCCCATACGCTCTAGTTCTGTGAGCTTCCTCTTGCAATGTAGTTACTATCATATGCATAAAAACACACAACTATATTACTGTAGCTATCCCCCTAGAGTCTATTGACACACCGGTGCATCAATCTAATTACCACGATAAAACAAATCCCCATCAAAATCCTTCAGTTTAAGCTAAAGAAATCCGTTCTTGCATGGGCTGCGTCTCAGCCCACCACATCCGCCTATGACGGCCTTCCTCTTCTGTGGTGGAAGGTGGCTACAGGTGGCTACAGTGGTGTTTGTCAGACCATGAGACATCCCGAAAATCGGACTTCTCATGAAAACTGCTGTAGAGTCCACTCTATGGATATATGCGACTCCCACGAACACGATGGGGGTCTCTGTTTTGCTCTACGACCCCCACGGGACTCATCTGAATGTAACCGGTACCAGTTTTTTTAAAAATGAATGGAAATATGGAGGTAGTTGTGTGACTACCCAAAAAAAGGGGTTAAATATGTGTAAAAAATATATATTTTATATATTTCCTGAGCTTTCTTACATCTCAAAGATATAGGACAGACACTATAAAACCTTATTCAATTTTTTCCATTTATGAATGTGTTATTGAATGCGTTTCTATGGGATTTGGTACTAAAGGCCAAATTCTATATTTTATCAAATACAAATACCTAAAATTTTAAATCAAATAGCTAAATGAGCTAAATGGTATGACCATTAAAACAATTAGATGTCAACTTATCCTATTGCAGCTGGTTGCCTTCCAATTGTACATTCTACTCGTGAGCTGAATTTGAACAAGCTTGTTGAGTAAATGTACAAATGTACATTTGCTCAAAACCACACCCATCATCATATTTCCCATGTCTTAGACTGATTACAGTAAGACACAATGCATTCCTTTGGGTCTAGGATAGGGTGATAATTAGATAATTAGCTTCAATTAAATATATGTTTTTTTTACCTTTATTTAACTAGGCAAGTCAGTGGGTTAACTGCCTTGTTCAGGGGCAGAACAACAGATTTTTCCCTTGTTATCTCTGGGATTTGATCCAGCAACCTTTCGGCTACTGGCCCCATGCTCTAACTACTAGGCTACCTGCCGCCCCAATTAGCTGGCTTTGATAAACTAATTTACCACACTTCAAGTTGGGACAAAGTAAACTTGGCATAAAACCAATATAACATGTCTAGACTAAAGTCATGCAATAGTGAATTAAACCACAGGAAGTTACTGACTTGAAGTATCAAATCGTTTGTGTTGTATTTCTTCTGCTACGTAATATTTCCCAGTAACAATGAATGGTACCATCAGACATCAGTGGTGTAATCTCTTGGCAAAATAGCAGAAAAGTCATGCACAACAACGTTGCATGTGAAATGATAAATAATCGTAATTTTTCTGAAAGTATTAAATTATCTTGAGGTGTAAGACAAGGATGTTCTTTATTGCTTTTCTATTTATTATCGCAATTGAAATACGTGCCATAGCGAGTGTTCCACTATACCATGCCTTTATAAATCAGAGAAGATGTGGCTACTTAGGGCCTTCCACTGAATAATAATGCACTAATGTATCTGAGCAGAAGAAAAGGGAGGTATCAGTTCACAACCAAAAGTTGTTTGTCTGACCAGACTGACTCCATCCATGATCACTGCCTTTTTATAGGGAAACTTCCACAATGCCTTCAACCTTAATAGACAACATTGTGATAAGACCAGATGACTAATCCATCATTACATTTTTAAAATGTTTTATTTAGCAAGTCAGTTAAGAACAAATTCTTATTTACAATGACGGCCTACACCGGACAAACCCGGACGAAGCTGGGCCAATTGTGCACCGCCCTATGGGACTGCCAATTACGGCCAGTTGTGATACAACCTGTAGTCACGCCTCTTGCACTGTAGCCATTGTTTCATGCCCTTTATGAAACATTATGCAAGGATGTTCTTTATTACTTCTTGATACGGAGCGTTGCTTACCCGTATGTGGGCGAGATTGAAGGAAGGATTTGGAAAGAACCTAAAAGTATGGCATTTACACGCTATTCGATAAGCACAAGGAAAAAATTGCTTAGCATTTTTTTTGCTGGTTTTACTTCTAAAAAGAGAGCATATCCAAAAGTTACTCTTATTTTATGTGGAAAATGTATTACACTGCTCTGAAAACTTACCAAACTATTCCTGAGATATTTACTTATTAGAAACGATTTGAATAGAAACGATTTGAATATCAAACTCACAAAAATTATAACACAATAAAATGTGTTAATTGTGATGGAAATTGTAATAGAGCCATTTTGAACCAGATTTGTTTTTTTTTATGAAGACGACACCCCCACACGTGATGATATTGAAAAATTGCAGAATGTCCTCTCAAAAGGGACAACAGGACCTAACACAGTGTATGGCCTTAGAGATACAGACCACAAACGAATAACAATTAGAGAGGACATAAAATAATTGCAGTCTCACGAGGCCATAGCTCTGTTAGGAGAAGAATGACAACGTAATGCTTCCTTAACAGTTCGCTTGACTTCAAAAAGCTAATTTGTTTTTCAACAAACCATGACTGACAAAATTGTGAAAGAATGTACTCTCTGAAGACACTAAAAAATTAAAATGGTTTGTATTCGCTATTACGCAACATATAACAACAAAAAAGGACAACAAAAAGAGGCCAACAACCCCGGTATGGAGTGTAGTGGCTAATTTAAATCAAACTGAAAACTATTGTACTTGTATTCTCAGTACCATGGTTCAACTTAGCCTTACTCCACCTCACATTGCATAAATTTGATTGCATCACACAGAATAGAGGAAAAATGTTTTTAAATTATAATGATACAATGATGAGATTCTTACATGAATACTTAGTTGTGAGCATTGGAGAAACATGGAGGAAATTAAATATGATTGCTTGCCACTGTCAGCATCCAGTTATGTTTGGCGTTGTAGTGGAAAACGGATACATCGCAGGTTTATGAAAAGAGTCCATGAATTTACTTTCAACATCAGTCAACGTATTACTAGTATGGTATACAGTTCAATAGATTACAAACCCACTCCAATGAGAAGAACCACAGTTTAAAAACAAGTTCCACTTACTTTCCGCTGATTCTGGACACACAGCACACACACGCGCAAAAATAATACATTCCTTTGATGAACAACCACCAAGTCCTTTTGCATGTCTCCTTTGGAAGAAAAGTCATTAATTCACCATTGTCACCATTGTCCTGTCTGTGAGAAACCATTTTTAAAAACTGTCTATTTGACGATCTGCGGTGGCATAATCGCTGTCTTTGTCGGTGTCTTAGTTTCCAGAGTAGTATCCAAAGTCCCGTCCTTGCCTTTCTTTCGGGGAGGCTTTTTGATGGGGGTCTTCTTTAGCGTGGGGTCACCCGCACCACCAAAACCCTCTACCACTCTAGAGCCGTTCAAGTCCTGCTTCTCCGGGCTCTTGGGGGCGACCTCGGGGGTAGCTGGGTCCTCAACACCCACCATCTTCTGGAGGCTGGTGGTAGTAGGCAGCAGAGGCTTGTTGGAGCCCTGGTGGCCTGGTGTGGGAGCGGTGGTCCGTTTGGCCTTTTGCGGAGGGGTGGGCTTTTCCCGGTCTCCTCGGCCCCGGAGGATCGGGGTGGACAGGCCGTTAGTCTTTACCAGGCCTGTGCCCTCGTTCCGGGTGATGCTCTGAGTCTTCTCCTTGAGCTGTGCGGCCAGGAGTGTGGCGGCCTCTGAGTTCATGTGTGGGTGGATCACTTTGGGGCTCTTGGGCGCCTCCTTGGGGATCTCCACAGCGGCTGCCTTCTTATCGGAGTTGTGGAAGTTGCCGATCTTCTTGAGAGCGTTTTGCACCACCCCATTGATGTGCTCCATGTGGTTCATGTTCTCTCTGGACCTCCCCACCCAGTGGGCCTTGTGTTTGCTAGGGGAGCCATTGACCACCGTCCCTTTTTCCTCTCGGTTGCTCTTCTCCTTGGAATTCTCCTTCAGCCTCTGTTCGCTCTTGGCTGGGCTGTTGCTGGAGCTCCTGGTTGTCTTCACCTTGGGAAATGTTAGCCCCTTGTCCCCCTGGTTCGGCTTCTCCACCTGGAGAGTGGTACCCCCGTTGTTCCCATGGATCCACGACACCTTGGGTTTGGTGGAGGGGTCCGGCGGGCGTGGTTTGGTCCTGGTCTTTCCCCCCGGGGACGGTGGTTTCCTTTTACCCTTGACCTCGATGGTGACCATGCTGTCGCCCCCATCTTCTTCCTCCTTGGAATTCTTGGAGAGGTGTGCAATGCGGGCATAAAGAGCCCCAATGGCTGACTCAGAACTGCTGGTGGAGCCCTCGCTGTCTGAGGACTTGAGGGGTGCTTCACTCCAATCCTGGGGTTTGTAGGTGGTGGCGCTGGTGTCTTTTAGGGAGGTATACCCACCTGTATCATCCTCACTGTGGAAGGCTGCTGCTGGCATCTCAGCCAGAGGGGGACTGCCCTTCACCTTATTCTCATTCAGCGACTCTATAGGACAGGAAGAGAGAACATGGATGAGAGTCAGGTTTAGATTGGATGGTAATGGTGGTCAGGAAATACAGTATGACTGCATCATCAGGGATAAAGGATGTAGATGTGAGGCATGTTTACAGTATTTAGAATGTGTGGTCATTATAAATACAGAATTAGAAC
This sequence comes from Oncorhynchus mykiss, assembly GCF_013265735.2. NCBI lineage: Eukaryota > Metazoa > Chordata > Actinopteri > Salmoniformes > Salmonidae > Oncorhynchus > Oncorhynchus mykiss. The sequence goes on along the minus strand of NC_048575.1, from coordinate 73,977,452 downwards.
ATGCTGTATCATACAGTATCTCTTCTTACTGCCATTTGAAAATAATATCAAGCGATATTGAGACCTCCAAGAATTATTAAAGATATTCTACGGTACTTTTGTGCTCCCGAAAACATCACATATGTGCAGATAAGTGTGCCACACCAATTTCTCTCTCTCTCTCTCTCTCTCTCTCTCTCTCTCTCTCTCTCTCTCTCTCTCTCTCTCTCTCTCTCTCTCTCTCTCTCTCTCTCTCTCTCTCTCTCTCTCTCTCTCTCTCTCTCTCTCTCTCTCTCTCTCTCTCTCTCTCTCTCTCTCTCTCTCTCTCTCTCTCTCTCTCTCTCTCTCTCTCTCTCTCTCTCTCTCTCTCCACCTTGCAACCTCATTGGAAAACACTGAACAGGTTTCTTGCTAGCTGTTATTCAAATGGCAAGGGGTGGAACCTCATTGGCTGGAACTCAAATTGCTATGGGTCAAAGCTTGCAGTACTCAAAATTGCGAGCACAGCTTCCAGAAAACAGTCACTTTCAAGCTAGGGATTCATAGCTAATTGAGGTAAGACAGTAATTCTGCTCATAGGATGTATGTATGAATTACACATTGACACATTCAGCCCAAAGCGGGAGGTTTAAATACTTACTTGGTCGCCAAAGTACCGGAGTACCGGTCTTTAACTAAAATTGTTTCTGGGAAATCTAACTTCCCAAACAATACAAAAAACTGGTGGGCATGGATATTTTCCAACAAACTGCAAGGAGTGAGTCATGAATTGCACATGTGCCATTTTCTAAATTTACCATTACATTTCCTGTTCATGCTTTTGCAGCCACACTGTAAAAAGCAAATATAACCAATTGCTTGAGCATTATTGAGCATTATTCTGTCAGGAAAATAAATTGAGCTTAATGTATGAACGTTTGTTCAGTCAACAAATTTGCTCACATGTATAAATGTATAAGAACTATAAGAATAAAAAAAAAAAACATATGTTTCCCTTTGGAAGGTTACACTGTACTTCGGTTCAGCTATGCTCAAATGTTGAGCAAACTCACAATCCTATTGCAGCTGGTTGCCTTACAATTGTACATTAAACCAACACATACTACCTGAGGTGAGCTGAATTTAAACAAGCTTGTTGAGTAAATTTACAAATGTATGTTTGCTGAAACCACGCCCATCATCATATTTTACAGCATTCTCTATTGTAGGTAATAATTTGAACTTTATTTTTTATTATAAAAAAATGACACATGGGGGAAGGAACTGGGCTCAATGGCACACGATAAGGAGAACTTACTTTCCTATTCATCTAATTAGCTTTCCAGAGGTGTGTGACTCACAGCACCCTTGTGACAAACAAATCCCACTCCAAGAGAGTGTTAGTACGTGTGAGTGTGCATGCATCCGTCCGTGCCTACATGTGTTTATTTGTGAAGTTGCCGTGTCAAATCAAATCACAGTGTTTGTTTTTCTGTCCTGATCACTTCATGGGGTTTCACATTGTTTAGACGGGGCCACCTTCACTGTGTGTGTGTGCATGCGTCCGTGTTTGTGAGGGTGTGTTTGCTTGTGCGTGCGTAATTACTCACCTTCATGGGGAACACAGTACACAGGGCCATCATCACTGGGTTCCTCTTCGAAGGAATCAAACGACTCCTGGGAGGACCAGGAGGAGGGGCTGGGCAGCTCGGCTACAGAGGGGGGCTCGATGAAGCTGCAGTTGAATGTGTTCTCAGGGTGGTGGGCTACTGGAGGGGTTAGGACACAGAGAAACAGGGTCAGAGAAGGAGGGGGAAGGGAATGGGACTACCTAACAAGAACAACAGATGGAGATGTGGGGTTTGTTGGGGTTGTAATGAAAGATAAAGGATGGCTTGAGACAAAGTTATGTTTGAAAAGATATAAAACTATTGTGTGATGACGGGAATGATCAAGTCTTTGATTTGTGGGTGTGCATTGCACATTTTAATATCTGGTCTATCTATTTTTTGAGCAAAAGCATTTACTGAGAAATTAGCTAGCGAATGCTATTTTTCCTAAATGTAGGTTCTCCCTCCCTCCCTCCATGTTGGTGTATTCTGCTGACCCTTCAGTCTGAGGACAGCTGTGATCTGTTTGTGACGCCTGTGGTTGCTCTTCTCCTTTCCCCATCTGGCAGTGGACTAACTGACTGTGTGTGACTGGGCGTTAACTGGACACTGACCACATCAGATTCGTCTACCCGATGACACATGAGCCCATCCATTTGTTCTCCGCTGACGCTAAGCTAACCCTAAACCATGTTTCGGCTGAAAGATCCCCACTAACTACTCTGAGTCTCTATGTATTGGATTTGATTTATTTGACAGTTTGAAACACAATTCCGCCACACAAGCAGATTTACTGCATGTAAAATCATCGAGGAAGAACCAATAAAGTTTTACAACATATTTCCATTTTGGTCCTTATTGTGGTATAAGATATGGTTGTGGCATGGACGTCGTCTTCCAAACTGTAAAACAACTGACTTCTAGTAACAACAACATGGCCAGGTGTAGTACAGCTACAACTAAATGACTAGCAGGAGATGTGTCAACACAAGGGCAGCAGAATTCTATTACTCTCACAACGCTAGTGAAATCAGGGGACTTTATTGGTGGGAATTTCCACTGACAGCTGAGCTTATTATAAGGATATCCAGCAGACTGCACAGTCTAGGAATGAATACCTCGGATATTGTTCCTGGAAAAATTGCAATACTACTGTACAATGGTGAGTGGATGATCATATTAAAGGAACTTGACTTGATGTAGATTACATTGGTTGGATTGTAGTAGCAATGGCAGTAAGTTTGAAACAATAAACTGTAAACAATACCCACCCAGATATTTATCCAGGAAAATAACTTCATAGCTGCTTTTCTTCAAGACAAAAAAATATACATACATACATACATACATACATACATCTGACTGTCTTTATGAGTGGTTTGCACTTTCTCTATTGTAGCAGCCCTTCTGTGATAGACTAAAGAGAACAGACAATACCGATGCAATGTGGGTAGCAGAGTGGCCCTAAACTCACTCAAACTCATAACCAAATGCTGTACTAGACTATAGCAGACAGACAGTACTGGTGCAGTGGCCATTTGGTATAGCATAGGACGAGGGGAGGCAACTAGGTGGTCGGGGGGTCGGAACATAATTATAATTTGTACATTGCATATTGACCACAACTAAGCCCAAAAAGAGGTTGCATTTAAAAATAAATCATTTCCTACCCTGGTTACATTGAGACACGATCAAATATATCTCTTTTTTTATTTTATTATCGGGAATACTTTTCTAAATTATTATTTTTTAAATCTGAATTCCTGGTGATTTTACAGTCTTCTTATTTATTTATTTTTTTTACAAAAACTAAAATCATAGTTTTACTAAAAACTTTGGTGGGCGTCGCCTGTTGCCGGCCCCTGGTATACACTCTTAGAAAAAAGGGTTCCAAAAGGGTTTTTCGGCTGTCCCCATAGGATAACGTATGAACCGATAAGTAGAACCCTTTTTGGTTCCGAGTAGAATCCTCTGTAGAAATAATACACTGTTCTTCAAAGAGTTCTCCTATGGGGACAGCAGTAGAACCGTTTTAGGCTATTTTTAACTATATTTTTTCTATGAGTCTAGGGTCTATTGTAAAGTAACTAGGCATCCGTTATCTTAACGCAACAGTAAACAAACAACTGCTGTCCTTGGATGTTCACACCAGACTAAATGTCCAGAGCCGCATTCATTCTTGAGAGAGAGACAGGACGCCACTGAAAGCCCAAAGGCCTGCCTACACAGAGGCCAACATTGGACAACCGTACCCCAGCTGCACAGTCCTATAATAGCTGCCTGTCAGGCCAACAGCACTGGAGCAGGTGGTCCCACTCTACATCACTTTTCACAGGGAAGCATTCGGACATGTAACTGCATCCCAAATGGCACCCTATCCCCTATAAAGTACACTATTTTTGACCAGAGCCCACACACAGAGTGCCACGGAATGGGAATGGGGGAAGCCAGCCGAGGTTCAGATAGCTAGCTATAGTATAGGGCATGGAATGACAAAGTCTAAGCAGTTTGGAGGTTTAATAAGTAGAGGAGTGGGATGGGGGAACGTTTACATATTGAGAAGCAGAGGAGCGGAGGAGCTATGCAAAAGACAGAGCAAACATTTTCTTCCTCGTCCTCCTCCCTCTGTTTCTCTTTCCTTTTATCTTGGGATGGGTGAGAGTTTGTGTCTGAAGGAGCTAAATTACCTATGCAAAAACAGCACACATGATTTCTTCCTATTTCTCCCCTGTTCCTCTTTCCTTTTCCACATCTGTTGTAGTGTGTTGACCCCAGTGTGGATAAATCATAGGTCTGACACAGGTTGGGGTAAATTTGGCCACTTCCTGTTTTGAGTCCAGTGGGCCTCCTGCGGAATGTTGCAGGGACTGAAGGAGCCCCTGGGAGGGTAGAGTTTCAAAACGCTGGCAGGCAGGCCACGCTTCTGTAGGCAGGCAACGAGGAAAGCAGAGCAGAGTGGCCTGGCTCTGGGGAGGGAGGGAGAGGCTGACCAGTTTATCCCCCTTATGAACAAGAGGATAATCTATAAGCTTCAGTGGGAGAATGACTGTAAAATGAATTGGGTTGTCGTTTAATAGCTGTGTGTTGTCATGTATTCTTGAATGTGAGGGAGGAAACTTAAGAGATAATTGGTTTTGGCTTGGACCAAAAACTCTATTCTACTCTCTGAAATTCCCAAAGTGGTAGTTTGTTCTAGTTGATTGCAACCCAGGCATGGCATATGCTTTGTATATACAAGAATGAAAGGGCTTGTTTGTTTGAAAGGAGGTCGGACGCTCTGACTTTTAACAAATGCAATTTCTAAAGCCTCGGGCCGATTGTTTATAAGTTACAGTAAACTTTGAGGGTGTTTAAAAAAAATACTGTTAATGTGCCATGACACAAGACAAGTCTCTGACAAAGACAACACTGTTCCAGTGTGTGTTTCTATGCAGGCGTGATGAAGACAGCTGTTAGCTGAACTAGTCCGCTGAAGAAGAGAAGAAGCGCATGCTACTCATTGTGAAAGAGAGGAGAAGTGAAACAAGGTCACCACTGTTTAACTCCTTCATCACCACTGGTGTTTCAAAGGCCTTTAAAAGGTGTAATTTACTCTGTAGAGTGACTACAATGATGTCCACACATAGGGCACTTCTCCAGCCCTTCAAAATATACTATACTCAGACCATCCACGCATTCAAAGGCAGATGTCCATGATTCAATTGATCTCCTACATAGCAGAGCCAATGCATCCTGGCCAACGCCAATTCAGAACATGGACTGTCTTAATATTCCAGAAGGCATCTGGGTAGAAAGGGAAGAGTTATTCAGTATGTAAGCCATGTGTAATGTCCTTAAAGCTGACCTGAGATGGGTCCTGACAGACAGACAATCCAAACCTCCCTCCCTCCACACACACACACAGACAGACAGACAGACAGGAGCTACTCTCCACATTACTAATAACACAGCAGCCTTTGATAAGGTATCACTCAACACCAATCAGACGTACCGGAGCACCACACCACTACACTGACCCTTTCTGTCTCAGCCTTCATCCCACTAGAAGAGGAGCTCAGGAGAGAGGAAGTGAGGGGTTGTAATAATATGAACACTTGGTATTTAAGAGGTGCCAAGAATAATAAGGCCCGCAACCATTGCATTCCTCTCAGATGAAACCCCAAACCCATTTGGCAGCTGCAGTACACTTTTCAACCCTATTTATTGTCTGAAAACCACTCAACATAGTCACAGAGACAGGTCACAGAGCAAAGGGAAAATTAAAATGCTCTCTCTCTCTTTTGCTGAAGAGATCGAGGTTTGTAATGACTAGAGACACAGAAACTATTAGGTCATCAAGAGACATGAACTAAGGAGGTATAAGGACAGCAACAGTGGCTCTGTTCGTGTCCAAAATGGCACTTCTTTTCACCAGAGCCCTTAAGAAATAGGGTGCCATTTGGGACACAAAAGCAGCCTCTGTCTTGGCATGATGAAGGCCTATCAGGGAGGAGGGATTAGGGCTTACCGACTACTTTAGGCAGCTTCTGCCGTCTCAGTGGGATCCGGGGGAGTTTGGTGCTGATTCGGCTGAATCGTCCACACAGGATCCGCCTGGCTTTTTTACTGTTGGTAGAGTTGTCTTGGTCAGGACTGAGGGAAAGAGGGAGGGTGACGCCATGGAAAACATACTAAATTACTAAACCATACAAACCGATTCAAATGTGGGTGAGGTTCATCTACATTGACACGCTTGCAGTACGAGCTACATGCCATGGGCCACTTGAAGAAAAAGACCACACACTGACCCATTTTGGATTTGGCAACATAAGATATACTGTGCAGGATCTTTAAACTCGGTTGGAACCTATAAAAAGGACCCACAGTCTTTCCTGATCAGGTATCACGACCAGAAAAAAACTCATGGCCCTAACTATACTGTATGTACTGTAATACTGTATATCAAAAAACCCATAACCCTAACTATACTGTATATACTGTAATACTATATATCAAAAAACTCATGGCCCTAACTATACTGTATATACTGTAATACTATATATATATAATTGCTGTCATAATAAAAATATTGTAATTCCATTTGTGCCTTTTTCCCCCGACATTGACGATACAAGATAAAAGGGTAAAAACTCTAAAGGATGTAGCCCTCTGCTATTTTAACAAGGAATGGCCCTCCATCCCATCATGCGGCCTCACCCTACACCAGGCCTGTGTCTGTCACTCACTTCTGGTGGTGTTTATTTCTGAAGAGGCAGCAGCAGCAGAGGAGTGAGAGGAGGACAATGAGCAGAAAGAAGACCAGGGTTCCCGCAGCGATCACACCCATCCGCTGGTTAGGCTCTGAAACAGCAGACAGACAGACACAAGCAGGGGTTTATGGGTGTGACACACCGGTACAGATTGCCAGTGCCAACCAGAGCCATCTGTATATATCTGGTGCTGAACTCCAAGAACCAAGACTCTGGAGCTGAAACTCAAGCGTCTGTACCATGATGTGGGCATTGAAGAGATATCCAATAGAGTTAAGTAATAGATGTTAAATTCAGCCATGCATGCAACAGCCCTCCTCTCTAAAAATCACCAGTCTCTTTATCCATCTCCTGTTGTGGATCCACTTAACTGACTTCTAGAAGCATCCACTGAACCCTATCCTTCACTCACTCTATTACCCCTCTGCTACGATTCCCTTTACTCCCATAATTCCTTCATGATTTAGAAGCACTCTCCCTTTCTAGGCTGGTTACACATACAACTCAGTGTCTCCCGACCCCTCCAGTCTCAGCCTCCAGTATTTCTGCTGCAGTAGTTTATGTGTCGGGCGGCTAGGGTCAGTCTGTTATATCTGGAGTATTTCTCCTGTCTTATCAGGTGTCCTGTGTGAATTTAAGTATGCTCTCTCTAATTCTCTCTTGGAGGACCTGAGCCCTAGGACCATGCCTCAGGACTACCTCGCCCGATGACTCCTTGCTGTTCCCAGTCCACCTGGCCGTGCTGCTGCTCCAGTTTCAACTGTTCTGCCTGCGGCTATGGAACCCTGACCTGTTCACCGGACGTGCTACCTGTCCCAGACCTGCTGTTTTCAACTCTCTAGAGACAGCAGGAGCGGTAGAGATACTCTGAATGATCGGCTATGAAAAGCCAACTGACATTTACCCCTGAGGTGCTGACCTGTTGCACCCTCTACAACCACAGGGATTATTATTATTTGACCATGCTGGTCATCTATGAACATTTGAAAATCTTGGCCATGTTCTGCTATAATCTCCACCAGGCACAGCCAGAAGAGGACTGGCCACCCCTCATAGCCTGGGTCCCCTATAGGTTTCTTCCTAGGTTCTGGCCTTTCTAGGGAGTTTTTCCTAGCCACCATGCTTCTACACCTGCATTGCTTGCTGTTTGGGGTTTTAGGCTGGGTTTCTGTACAGCACTTTGTGACATCAGCTGATGTAAGAAGGTCTTTATAAATACATTTGATTGGCACGCATCTCTAGGCCTATGGAGCCCTGATCAAAAGTGGTGCTCTGTAAAAGGAGAGCAATTTCAGACGCAGCCTTAAATCACCACAGACACACTGCAGCCAGATGGCACCGTCACTAACCTAGCAGTTAGATAAATACTGGTGGCCCCTGGCCCTCTATGCCCCTCTGCTGTCATAGAGGCTATGGAAGAATGGTTGTGTGTCCTTGGTGTGGCATGTTCACAGCTGGATAAAGGAAGGGACTGGCCTGGCACAGCTGAATGGCCTGACCCAGTGACATCCTCGCCGCTTCCCAACATGCCCATTTGCCGAAACCTCTGGTGACCTCGTTTCCTCTCCTCCCGCTATCCCATCTCTTTTCCTCCTCCAGTTCTCTCTCTCTCGCTTACGCGCTATTCAATCTTTATCACTCTCTTTGCTTTATTCTCTCTACCATCCTCCCTCACTCGCTCTCCATTTCTCTCCCTCTATCATCCTCCCACTCTCTCTCCCATCCTCCCTCACTCTTTCTCTCTCTCTCTCTCTGTACCATCTTCCCTAACTCTCTCCCTCTTTCTCTCTCTACCATCATCCCTCACTCGCCCTCTTTCTCTCCCATCCTCCCTCACTCTCCCTCTCCCATCCTCCCTCACTATGTATCTTTTAACTCTCGCTCTCCCTTTCTTTCCCCTTACTTTCCTTCTCTCTCACCTTCCTCCGTCTCTCCCTCCTACCACCCCCCCACCCCCTGACTCTCTCTCTCCGGCTGGATAGGAACAAGGCCAACAAACACAGTCGTAACAAAGGACACCAGGCATTCTGGAAAGGCCATCAGGCCTCCTTCATGTTAACTCTACTACAGTAACCTGAATAAATGTGTGTTAGTGCTTGCTGTCACCGTCCAACTCACAGACAGAAATGTGCTGTTAGCAACTGGCTATTTAGACATTTGGGACCTTCATGTAGATTGCACACATTTTATATGATCTCTATGGTCGCGTGTAGGCAGGGGTGAGCTTTCTTTACATCCTACATTCCTTAAAAAAAATCTACTATATGTTTTTTAACACTAGAAGCACCAGGTTTTTTTTAACACTAGAAGCACCAGGGGTTTTTAACACTAGAAGGACCAGGGTTTTTTAACACTAGAAGGACCAGGGTTTTTTAACACTAGAAGGACCAGGGTTTTTTAACACTAGAAGGACCAGGGTTTTTTAACACTAGAAGGACCAGGGTTTTTTAACACTAGAAGGACCAGGGTTTTTTAACACTAGAAGGACCAGAGTTTTTTAACACTAGAAGCACCAGGGTTTGACGCCCTTAGTACTCCGCTAAGAACACCTTTTTTACATCTTAATATTCAGTCTTGCGGCGTGGCTGCCTTCAAAAACAACAACCTAACGTTCTCCCAGATCTGGAAAAGTGAATGAGGAAATAGAGAGCGGTTTCCTTACGTAGGTTGCAGGCCCCAGACACTGGGTTACAGTTGTTGTCGTGACAGGTGCAGGTCTGGACACAGTTCACTCCATACTGACCCATCTGACACGTCATGTTGCAGCTAGAAGACAGACAGATACAACATCTTAGTGACTGAGACAGGTGCATTGAAATTGACAGGGAATAAACTAGTAATGTACTACAATGACTATATGAAGCTCCCTCTGCACTGACTAACTACTTCTACTGGCGCTGACTGAATAATGCTTTCATGTATAGGATCTTAATTTGATCACTCTTTTGTTGCTGAGAATTTTCCTGGAATGCAGATTCACAGAAAACCCACACAAACAAGGTTATATTAAAAATGTAATGTAGCCTACTTTTTGCCAAATAATAGCCTAACCACCGATCAAGCGACATTATGGACTAAACGTTCAAATCCTGTGCTGCAGGATTATTTTACTGTGACAAAAGGGGTCAAATTAAGATCCTACATCTGTACGTACAAAAATGAGTTTTTCCCAACCACTAGTGACCTGGGCACTAGAAATATGTTAGGGTCTAAAGGGTTTCCTGGTTCGGCCAGGTAATCAGGAAACCTCTAGGCGTGAAGCATGAGTGAGTACAAAAAAAAAAAAGTTGAACATTCTGTCTGAGTATTGTAGACATGAGGGGAGGCGTAAACAGGATGCTTTGATGCGAGAGTCATTCTCATGACTTACTATGTCCCGTAAAATCCTGGGTCACACAGGCACTCTCCGGTGGCAACGTGACAGACGCCGTTAAAACAGTGGCTGCAGTCATTCTCACAGTTATCCCCATAAGTCCCGTTGGGACAACGCACCTCACACCTAGAGGACAGGACAGGATGGGACACAACAAGAAGCAATATTGATTATAGTCATTGTAATGATAAAAAATAACAAAGAAAATAATGAGTCTCAGAGCCATAAGCGATGCATGCAAGCACAAGTTCAAACCTCTGATGTAGTGACTATAAGACAGAACCTACGTAAATCACATACTGAAAAGTACTGTGTACACTCAGAACATTAGCACAGCACGAGCGCATTGGTTAGTACAAGTTCAAATCTTAGAAATTATTCTTTCAAGTGCTTGAAATGGAAATGCAAAAAGTATGTGAATGATATGTTGGCATGAGAACAAGTGGACAACATGACTGCACTAAACAATAAAGATAATGTGTTTTTCCACATCATCTGTCGACATGAAATGTTATTTGAAATTCTACAAAGTTAAATCCCCATTAGGGCAATAAATATTTAGTCTCCTACTAAACAACTACAATGAACCCTAATGGAATGTGAACATGTGTGTCTGTGTGTGTTTGTCTGTGTGTGTGTGTGTGTGTTTGTCTCTGAGTGTGTTTGTCTGTGTGTGTGTGTGTGTGTTTGTCTCTCTGTGTGTGTGTGTGTGTTTGTCTCTGTGTGTGTGTTTGTCTCTGTGTGTGTTTGTTTGCACACACACACACACACACACACACACACACACACACGTTTGTGTACCCCTGTCCGTGGTTCCAAGTGTATACAAGAGGCCTCTCACCTGTCCCCGATCCAACCGGGGTTGCAGTGGGAGCACTTTCCGTCGATGCGGTTGCAGAAGTGGCCGTCTTTACACGGAGGACACACATCCAGGCAGTTCTCTCCGAAGAAGCCTGACAGGCACATCTGGTCACACTTGGTCCCGTTCCAGCCCCTCTCACAGGTTACACACCTGCCCTCAGTTATCTTACAGGGCTGCTGCCCCTTACAGTGCCCACACCTGGGGGGGGAGAGAGAGAGAGACATTAGAACACCTGGGGGGGGGGGGGGGGGGGGGGGGGGGAGAGAGGGGGACATTAGAACACCTGGGGGAAGAGAGGGGGACATTAGAACACCTGGAAGGGGGGGAGACATTAGAACACCTGGGGGGGGGGGGGGGGGGGAGAGGGGGACATTAGAACACCTGGGGGGAGAGAGGCCGAAAGAGGGGGAGGCATTAGAATAGAAGTGGAAACATTGGTTGTGTGAAAAATGGCACCGTATTCCTTAAGTAGTGCAGAGAGAAAGTATTGCACTATATGGAAATAGGGAGCTGTTTGGATGAAGCAGAGTCTCATCACAATTTGGGAGCAGCATGACTACTCGATGACATTTGTCAGTGTTGGTAATATCTCATAGTTTTAGTGCTGTCAAAACAATGCCTTATGTGTAAGACAACACTTGATGATTTGCTACATTTGGGACCCGTATACATATTCAATGTGTGTAGTACAGATGTAGGATCTTAATTTGATCACCCTGATGCAGAACTTTTAATGTATTTGAGGTTTTAAAAAGGCTTCTGAACTTTGTAATTTCCACTTTTACATTTTATACCTGATTTTCCCTTAAGAAAAATGTATCAACTCCTCCAAAATTGTCCATTAATTATAATCCACATAATAATTCACATGTCCTGTTGCAGCAAACTGGCTCAAATTAAGATTCTACACATGTACCTATCCTTAGAATATCAATAACACTGAGGTTAGAGAGGTGTGGGAAAGTTGCTACATTGCGGTTGTACAGTCGTGGCCAAAAATATTGGCACCTTTGTACTTTAGTAAAATAATGCACCATTTCTTCCAGAAAACCATTGAAATTAAAACATATTTTGGTATCCACATACTGTATGTATGCGCTTGGTGTGCAGTTGAACAAAACAACAACAAACAAAAAAATCTGAATAATATAGTAAGCTTATTCCACAAAGAAATCCTAAAATATCCCGGACAATATTATTTGAACCTTCTAGAAGTAGTTTGAAATAATTAAATTTCAAGCATGTGATTCTCCTTTACTTTGGAAATGAGCTCACCTGTGGTGAGTTGCAGGTGCCTGCAATATATAAATCATTAAAATAGGAGGTCAGACACAAGATTGTAGCTAAGCATGGACAATCCGAAGGCTACAAATCCACCTCCAGAGACCTTGAAGTTACTTTTCCACTGTACGTATCTAGAAGTTTAAGGCCCATGCCGCTGTAGCCAACCTCCCTGGACGTGGCCACAAGAGAAAACTTGATGGAAGATTGCAGTGAAGGATTGTTTGAATGGTGGAGAAAGCACCTCGGTCAACTGTCCCACAGATTCAAGCTGACGCTCAGACACAAGGTAGGACAGTTTCAACGCACACCATCGTTGCCAACTCAATGAAAGGGGGTTATATGGTAGGGGACCCAGGAGGACCCCACTGCTGTGAGAAAGACATAAGAAAGCCTGAATTCAATTTTCCAAAACACACCTGAACATGCCCAAATCCTTCTGGGAGAATGTCCTATGGACAGATGAGACCAAATTAGAGCTTTATGGTAAAGCACACCATCTCTCTGTTTACAGAAAATAAAAACGAAGCAATACAAAAAAGAACACCTTCCCTACAGTCAAACATGGAGGTTCAGTGATGATTTGGGGTTGCTTTGCTGACTCATGTTCATGTCATCATGGAAATACCAAGGCATTTTTGAGCGCAATGTCGGACCCTGTGTCAAGAAAGCTGGGTCTCCGTCGAAGGAAGGTCATGGTTCTTCCAGCAGGACAAGACCCCAAACACACTTAAAACAGCACTCAGGAATGATTCAAGACAAACGCTGGACTGTTCTGAAGTGGCCAGCAATGAGTCCAGATCTAAATCCCATTGAAAACTTGTGGAGAGATCTGAAAACAGCAGTTAGGAGAAAGCACCCTTCTAATTTGGGAAAGCTGGAGCAGTTTGCACAAGAAGAGTGGGCCAAACTGCCAGTACAGAGGTGCAGGAAGCTCATCAATGGCTGTAGGAAGCACTTGATTGCAGTTATTTTTACCAAAGGCTGTGCTACCAGATATTAAGTCTAGAAATTTGCCATTTCTGTTTATTTTCTGATTTAAATGGATATATTAAGTTCTGAATCAAAACAAAGGTTCTGTAATATTAACAGTGAAATAAAGAATTGTGGAGACCAAATACTTGTCAATTTCGTGGTGTCCAATTGGTAGTTACAGCCTTGTTTCATCACTGCAACTCCCGTACGGACTCGGGAGAGGCAAAGGTCGAGAGCCGTGCGTCATCCGAAACACAACCCAACCAAGCCGCACTGCTTCTTGACACAATGCCCACGTAACCCGGAAGCCAGCTACACCAATGTGTCGGAGGAAACACCGTACACCTGGCGACCATGTCAGCATGCACTACGCCCGGTCCGCCACAGGAGTCGCTAGTGTGTGATGGGACAAGGACATCCCTGCCGGCCAAACCCTCACCTAACCCGGACGACCTGGGCCAATTATGCGCCGCCCCATGGGTCTCCCAGTTGCGGCCGGCTGCGACAGAGCCTGGACTCGAACCCAGAATCTCTAGTGGCACAGCTAGCACTGCGATGCAGTCCAATTTCAACTTATTTTTAGGGAAAATTGTGAGTTACCTGAAAAAAGGGTGCCAATATTTTTGGTCACGACTGCATAACACCAGTTCTGCAGACCCTGAACAAGGTTATCCACTTCAATTGAATGGCTTCAGCATATTGGATGATTATTATGAGATAATGTGAACACAAATTCCCCAGTATTTCCCTATTAAACTGTTGCTCTGACCTAACATGTTGAAGATACAGTGCCTTGCGAAAGTATTCGGCCCCATTGAACTTTGAACCTTTTGCCACATTTCAGGCTTCAAACATAAAGATATAAAACTGTATTTTTTTTGTGAAGAATCAACAACAAGTGGGACACAATCATGAAGTGGAACGACATTTATTGGATATTTCTAACTTTTTTAACAAATCAAAAACTGAAAAATTGGGCGTGCAAAATTATATCTTTATGTTTGAAGCCTGAAATATGGCAAAAGGTCGCAAAGTTCAAGGGGGCCGAATACTTTCGCAAGGCACTGTATGTTAGGAGTTATCAGCTGGAGCTTATGTCAATTCATATTTTCAAAAAACACTGTATAATATAGATAGAATATAATTTGGATTTGAACGTTAAGATCCTTAGCAAAAATAAAGAGAAACTTGTGCTTTAGGATCATTGGCTTTTTATGTTTCACATCTGTTACATTTTCCTTCAAAATGTATGTTCCCTATTCTGTTGGAATAATACTCCCTCTCCAGTGAACTCAAATGTTTCCCTCCAGTGTTTTGGTTCCTCACCTGTTCTTGCAGTTCTGTCCATAGAATCCAGCGGGACACGGTTCCCTGCAGAACTTCCCTCGGTACCCCGGCGTACAGGTACACGAGCCGTCCGCCTGGTTGCACTTCCCATGGATACACTGACAATACCTCTCGCACCGTTGGCCCCAATGTCTCTCCTGGCACTGGCACCGACTCGTAAACTGCTCGCATGGTGAGTTATTGCAGTTACACTGGATGGCACAGTTCCTCCCCGACCAACCTAGACTACAGTTACACCTTCCTGTGTTTTGGTCACAAACAGAGTTGAGACTGCAGTAGCAGTTGTTAGCGCACTGAGGGCCCCAGAAGCCAGGGTGGCATGTGCACGAGCCCGTGTCCTGGTCACACTTGCCCTTCTGGCAGAGGCAGGGCTTCTCGCAGTTGGGCCCCCAGCGGTTGGGGTTGCACGTGCACTTGCCCGTCATGTCGTCACAGTGGCCGTTGGGGAAGCACTGGCACTTGCCCTTGCAGTCGGGGCCCCAGAATTGGGTTGGGCACTCTGGGGCAGAAGGATAGAGACCTTTTCAGATGATCACTGGAACTTCACAAGTCAAGGAATATAATGTAGAATGGCTTCAACATGTCCCTTCTGTTGGTTTAGGACAGCATATTCAACACCATTTATTCAGAGCTGACAGTTCAGTTTCATTTCAACTACTAACTGTAACATAATGGTTCCCTTGACAATGAAAGTACAAGTCAAGGCCATGAAAGTGATTTGAATATATACGTTTCAAATATAGTATCACAAAAGCAAGTTGCTTACTTGTATCACAACTGGCTCCGAAATATCCATGGCGACAGCGACATTCATTGGGCCTGACACACACCTCATTCTCCTTACAGGTAAAGTTCCCTACACAAAGAGCTGGTGGGAGGAGGTGAATATTGAATTATTATTAGCAATATCCACAACATGAAAACCTACCATGTTGTAATACTTTGTTGTGATGTTACTGATACATTACAAATGTGAATATGAAGAGGTATGGAAATACTGTGTTTTGATGTTGATATGTATACATACGTGTCAAACATTCATTGCCTAGCTGCCCCCACCCGCTGCAGCATACCAAGCCTGGTGACCTGAAACAGAGGGGAAGAAAATGGAGCGTGTCAGAGAGGAAGAAGATAAGACAGGAAACACTCAGTGTAGCACAACAACATGCCACAGCCCTGAACCGCCACCATCACCACTTCCAATACCATCTCCAACACCACTACCACCACTGATACCAACACCACAACTACTACCACCACCACTACCCCCACCACCACAACTGCTACCATCACTACCACCACCACCACCACCACCGATACCACCACCACAACTATCACCACCATTAAAATCCCCACCACCACCCCCATTACCAACACCAGCATCAACTACCATCCCCCTACCAATACTACCACCACTGATACCATCACCACTATCACCACCACCAACAACACTACTACCACCATCACTACCATCACCACCATCACTACCATCACTACTACTACCACCATCACTACTACTACCACCATCACTACTACTACCACCACCATCACTACTACTACCATCACTACTACTACCATCACTACTACTACCATCACTACTACTACCACCACCTCAAAATAGTATTTGTTTTCATTTAAAAACTTTCAGTGTTTCATTGAGCCTGTAGTGTCAGATGGACAGGGTTTTGCACTAATCTATTGGTTCCATTGCGCCAGGCAAGCTACAGCTAAAATATCTTAAAGAAAACAAATACTGTTTTAAGATGACCCCACGTCTAGCCAGAAAGTAGTGGGGAGTGTGAGTTTAGAGAGGCATGGCGGTCTAGTTGGTGGCAGCAACACCGTGCACTGCACTGATCTGATCTCTCCTTTTGCTTCCACACCACTGACCTCCCAGAGGACCCATCCACACTTTTCCTTCCTCTGAAGGGTTGGGGATGGCATTCTGCCTTCAGTCAGACACAGGGAGTGCACGCATACACACACTCACCAATAGAGAGACACACACTTTTTTTACTCTAAAACTACGCCAGCTTATCTCCTCTGTTATGTCTCAAAGCTACTCCTGTGACACGGAGGTAGGCTGAGTTTGAGAGATTCTTTACAATTCTGGATTTAAAGGTATGCAAACATGGCTCAAAAGCTGTGCAGTTTACTTTAATGCCATGAACCTTTGTAAACTATGAACCAGGTCCACTCTCAGTGAGGTGTTTCCAAGGTGGTCAATGGTATCTGTGTAATGTAGATAAATCACATTTTTTTGTTCATGTACGGGGTTGAACCCATCTGACCTTCGACACACAGTTCAATCCATCACAGCTCTGGAGAAGACCGATTTTTTTATTTGTGTGAAAGATGTGGTTTTGAAATAAAGTAGGCCCCACATTTGTATTTTTGTAACTCCTATATTTGTTATTTGCCACTTCGAAGGGCGTCTAGTACTGAACTCCTCATTCAACATTATATTCGTTTATTGAGACTGACAAAATCAAAATTCCCACTTTTTTATGGGTTTGCTTTGCATTTCTCACTTTCCCATGGTAATTTATGATGCACTGAATACCGACAAACAATGTTGTGTGAACAGACATTGTTGATGTTGTCAATGGCCCATTTACAGTCAGCGAACTGATTTAGAAACATCCAGCTACAGTAGAGCTGATTTACCTACGCACAGCTACAGTAGAGCTGATTTACCTACGCACAGCTACAGTAGAGCTGATTCACCTACGCACAGCTACAGTAGAGCTGATTTACCTACGCACAGCTACAGTAGAGCTGATTTACCTACGCACAGCTACAGTAGAGCTGATTTACCTACGCACAGCTACAGTAGAGCTGATTCACCTACGCACAGCTACAGTAGAGCTGATTTACCTACGCACAGCTACAGTAGAGCTGATTCACCTACGCACAGCTACAGTAGAGCTGATTTACCTAAGCACAGCTACAGTAGAGCTGATTTACCTACGCACAGCTACAGTAGAGCTGATTTAGCAACGCCCAGCTATAGTAGAGCTGATTTACCTATGCACAGCTACAGTAGAGCTGATTTACCTACGCACAGCTACAGTAGAGCTGATTCACCTACGCACAGCTACAGTAGAGCTGATTTACCTACGCACAGCTACAGTAGAGCTGATTTAGCAACGCCCAGCTACAGTAGAGCTGATTTAGCAAACGCCCAGCTAAAGTAGAGCTTATTTATTAACTCCCAGCTACAGTTGAGCTGATTTAGCAACACCCAGCTACAGTAGAGCTGATTTACCAACGCCCAGCTACAGTAGAGCTGATTTACCAACGCCCAGCTACAGTAGAGCTGATTTAGCAAACGCCCAGCTACAGTAGAGCTGATTTAGTCACACCCAGTTACAGTAGAGCTGATTTAGCAACGCCCAGCTACAGTAGAGCTGATTAAGCAAACGTCCAGCAACAGTAGAGCTGATTAAGAAACGCCCAGCTACAGTAGAGCTGATTTAGTCACACCCATCTACGGTTGAGCCGATTTAGCAACGCCCAGTTGCAGTAGAGCGGATTTAGTCACACCCAGTTACAGCAGAGCTGATTTAGTCACACCCAGTTACAGTAGAGCTGGTTTAGTCACACCCTGTTACAGTAGAGCTGATTTAGTCACACCCAGTTACAGTAGAGCTGATTAAGCAAACGCCCAGCTACAGAAGAGTGGATTTAGTAACACCCATCTACAGTAGAGTTGATTTAGTCACACCCAGCTACAGTAGAGCTGATTTAGCAACACCCAGCTACAGTAGAGCTGATTTAGCAAACTCCCAGCTACAGTAGAGCTGGTTTAGTCACACCCAGTTACAGTAGAGCTGATTTAGCAACGCCCAGCTACAGTAGAGCTGGTTTAGTCACACCCAGATACAGTAGAGCTGATTTAGTCACGCCCAGTTACAGTAGAGCTGATTTAGCAACGCCCAGCTACAGTAGAGTTGGTTTAGTCACACCCAGTTACAGTAGAGCTGATTTAGCAAACTCCCAGCTACAGTAGAGCTGGTTTAGTCACACCCAGCTACAGTAGAGCTGATTTAGTCATGCCCAGTTACAGTAGAGCTGATTTAGTCACGCCCAGTTACAGTAGAGCTGATTTAGCAACACCCAGTTACAGTAGAGCTTATTTAGCAACGCCCAGCTACAGTAGAGCTGATTAAGCAAACGCCCAGCAACAGAAGAGCTGATTTAGTAACACCCAGTTACAGTAAAGATGATTTAGTCACACACATCTACAGTAGAGATGATTTAGTAACACCCAGCTACAGTAGAGCTCATTTAGCAACACGCAGCTACAGTAGAGCTGATTTAACAACGCCCAGCTACAGTTGAGCTGATTTAGCAACACCCAGCTACAGTAGAGCTGATTTAGCAACACCCAGCTACAGTAGAGCTGATTAACCAATGCCCAGCTACAGTAGAGCTGATTTAGCAAACTCCCAGCTACAGTAGAGCTGATTTAGCAAACTCCCAGCTACAGTAGAGCTGATTTAGTCACACCCAGTTACAGTAGAGCTGATTAAGCAAACGCCCAGCTACAGAAGAGTGGATTTAGTAACACCCATCTACAGTAGAGCTGATTTACCAACACCCAGCTACAGTAGAGCTGATTTACCAACGCCCAGCTACAGTAGAGCTAATATAGAAACTTGAGGACACACATAAGAAATGCTGGGCAGCAATGACAAATTAAAAACAACTTCCCTCAATTCATCCTGTGACTGAACCCAGTAAAAATATAAAACAAAAGGCACAAATGAAAGAAAATGATAGGGATGGTGCACTGCCATTAAGCAAGCACTCAAGCTTGTAAAAAAAAAAACTAAGGATATGATTGTGATTGAGATTTGGGCCAATGTCAAATGTGTATGTGGTGAGGATGAAGAATGGAGAGTTTACTGTACCCTAACCAAAAACACTCCATGGGGATGCTAAAAGTCAAAGTATTGACCATCAAACCAACTATATAGACCTGGGCAACAACTACGACAATAAAGAAACATGTTTTATACAGACTACATGAGGTACTGTAAATGCTCACCATTAGCTATTGGAGTTGTATTGTCAGGAGACATTCTAACAGGAAAGGTAAGGATAGAAGCAGGCTGGGCCCTGGGGTCTCCTTTCTAATGTCAGTGTGTTGAAGGGCAGAACACAGACGGGCTATGACTTCTACTTTGGATCCCATACACTCTTCTCTTGCACCTGACCCTCCTTTGACATGCTTGCATAGTAAAGGTGCTTACTGGAGAGTAAGAAATGAATGCTTCAGCTAATAGATTGTGTGCGTGCGTGCACAGCAATGACACACACACACACACACACACACACACACACACACACACACACACACACACACACACACACACACACACACACACACACACACACACACACACACACTTCATGGGTGTTCAGAATCGAATGAAAACATTGGAAGACTGAGCTGTTTACGTTCAGTCTATAACTTTCCTTTGTCTCTGGCAGCTGAAGCCATAACATTTTGTGTGGTTATTTTCAGTCATTTAGCTTAATGTTTCCAGCTCCAGTCCTTGAGTACCTCCAACAGAAAACGTTTTTGTTGTAGCCCCGGACAAACTCCCATGATTCAACTCATTCAGGGCTTGATGATTTGTTGACAAGTTGAATCAGATTGCTTGTTCGGGCTACAACAACAAAAATCTGTGCTGTTGGGGTACTCAAGGACTGGAGTTGGGAAACACTGAACTATCAGATGCCACGACTTCAGGCCAGTGTCACTCAATATATAGCGCCCCCTATAAGAAAATATGGAACATTATCTACGGTTCCAGATGCATATCGCATCTGGATGGGATGGTTGTTCAGATGGACTCCTTCTTGTGTAAGGAGACGTTGTACATATGAAAATAAATACGACCAACTAGTACGCAATATCAAAGATGTAAAATGTTAGTGGAGGGAAAGACAACGTCAAAAAAAGTATTTTGCAATGTGAGCAATCAATAAATAAAAGCACAATGCATCAAGAAGTAGGTTAGCTGCACGATATGGAGAGCGATAGAGGCAGGCAACTCCTTTTTTACTCGACAGTACCGTTATTCTACTTACCCTGGTAGTTTGCATACATTCCTGCCTTTGGGATTGAGTTCTTGGCTGAAACTCGAAAAAAATGAACAAACCACCACAACAACTGCAAAAAAAATATTCAATTCCATTTTACAAGAAACAGCATCCTTCTAGACGCATCTTACACTCTGCGTTCCTCCTCTCCAGAAAACAACACTTTATCCTACTATTGTGTTACCCAGGGTTTCGTTATGTATAATCCACAGCGGTAAAATGTGTTTATTTGTTATTGTGGGAACTTCAGAAACGTTATCCAAGTATGGTATAATACAGGTTCCAGTTGAGGAGAAAATGTTTACCACTGCGCAATCTACGCCAACGACGTACCCAAGAGTCGAAAGAAAGTGTAGCGACACCAAACCACGCAGAGTACTGTTCCAAATAAGTTATAAAACCCAAAGATGTGCACGCAATTCGATCTCCTCGAATGATGACTTTCGTTCATTGCAGATTTGTAACAGAACTATTCGTTATTCCATACATTTTCAAAAGACTAAGCAAGCAGGAAACAGGTATCAGGAAAGTAGCGGAAGCCAACAACAGGCATCCTCCTTCGACAATATAAACAGGCGTTTATTGCCACCAACCATAATTTGGCCACAAATCTTGTTTTGTGCCCAGCGGAATAACTAAACTAGCAGCAAACGAGTAGAAAACTAAATCTTTCAACAGGCCGAGTCAAAATGTCAACATTTCTTTAAATCAAAGATTAATAAAGTTTTATTCCTTTATTGTCTTCTCTTTCTTGGGCTCTCACGTGTGTCGGGAAAATTCCCGATTTAGCCTAGTCTAGCCTTCGCAGTCGTTACACAGGGTCAAGTGGATTTACTTTTCGTGCGCCACAGTTGATTTCTTGTTCTGAGAAAAGAAACCATAAGCAACTAAAGAAAGTGGGTGTGCCACAAGTGCCACAAATAGACAATATTATGATATAGGCCTATGTCTGGTTCTTTAATGTCCACATTTCCTCAAAATATAAGAAAATACTTTAATAATAATAATAATTTTGTCTAAAAAAGTGGTTTTATTTATAGTAAAATAATTGGAATAATTTAATTTAGGCAATGAGGTACCCAAACTGTATTTATTTATTCAAATGTTTGTAACATTAATGTTAATCCCAATCAATCATTATTCAAGGACAACTTCATTGGATCGAAATTTAACAGAAAGAAAAAGCTCTTGGCAGCACCCTTCCTACAGTTAACTTCCGCAAGGCAATGCCGCCCCCGTCTGTTTCATTGAATGAACTGACAAAATAACCGCATGACCTAACTATGGATTATTACCATTTCACCATAGTTTTCAGTACTTTACTGTGCGATTAATACAATAGTTATTTTCATCAACTTGTTACATTAATCTGGAAAATAAAAACGACGATTTCCTGTTTGATGGGATATTTATTGGGACAGGTGTTTTCAATTTTCGAGCTGGAATCCACCTGAAAGTCTTTACCAAGGAGGAATACACACGTGTTTTACGTCGAAACTGTATCCGACCTTGCACCGGCAGGCGCCGATATAAACATCTGAAGACAAAGTAGGACGTGAGCACACAGTTGGACTCCACGGAAAAGCAGAAATGCTTCCCCCACGCCGAAGACCTCTATTGATTTTGAGCATACACAGGAAGCATACAAGAGTAAAGACAATTTAGAACTGTTCAGAAGTTTGGTGTTTTTCACACTATGCTCTTATGACGTTTTGATTGATAAGGAGGTTTGGTAGGCCTATACTAATCAAGCCTTTTTTGTTTTCCTCCCCCTGTTGTAAAGCTCAAACTGGCTAAGTGCATATAAATCAAAATTAGAGGGGCGACAGGTAGCCTAGTGGTTATAGTGTTGGACAAGTAACCAAAAGTTTGCCAGATCAAAACCCTGAGCTGACAAGGTAAAAATATGTCGTTCTGCCCCTGAACAAGGCACTTTGTCATTGAAAATAAGAAATTTTGCTTAACGATTTCTCTTGCCTATTTAAATAAAAAATAGGCACATCATGCTATCTTCTCTGTTTACATCAAAGGTTTCCTTCTGATATGTCTGTCCTGTGATGCTGACTTTAATTAAACTGAACAAAAATATAATGTTGCATTTCTGCAATACTAAGTTACTGTTTATGTAAGGAAATCAGTCAGAAATAAATTAGGCCCTTCAAGCCCCTGATTCAGAAGAACAGGGCTCCATCCTGGACCACAGTGCTATTTTACCTTTATTTAACTAGGCCAAGAACAAATTCTTATTTTCAATGACAGCCTGTTCAGAGGCAGCACAACCTTGTCAGCTCAGGGATTTGAACTTGCACCCCTCCAGTTACTAGTCCAACACTCTAACCACTAGGCTACCCTTCCGCCCCATGCAAAGGAGGACCTCACACAGGAGGCAGTGACTGAAGAGATTTGCTTATTACTTTAAATGCTCTTCCTAACCTATTTCATAGACCAAAAAACAGAATGTTGCTAGAACTTCAGGTTTTACTATATGTTCTGGTGGGGTCCCAGCAGCCATCGTTAGTAGAACAACATCACATGTTAATGTTGGCTTATAAGAAAACAGATGCGTGTGTGTGTCCCTTTATCAGAATGAAAATAGGGGATTGTTTTGTGTATGAATTCGAAGTACTATATACTTCTGAGAGCACACAGACATCTTGTTAAGCAAACCAGTTTTTATTTTTCACACATCAAAAATGTTTCCGCAAACAAAGGTTATTTCCTTATTCTGAATGAAAGGCATGCAGATCTAACCAGGGTGAATGACCACAGTATGATTTTCCCCTCGTTTGAAGCCAGGGACAGGCTATAATTTGATATCCCTCTCAGGATGTAAACACTAGTCTGTCCAGACCCCATTGGTCGGTTGGGTCAAGGCCCTCCTCGCCTGATTGGCTGTCCTCTCGGAACTCTCACTCTTCAGGAATTCTGTCACATGAGGCAAGCTGCAGCAGCACAAGAGAGTCAGTAGAGACAGTCGGATCCCTGATCTGATATAAACCTGTATGACAGGCCAGGAAGAACTTACACAACCGTTCTCTCTGAGGAGAGCTAGGCTTCATATGGGTTAGATCATGCAGCTATGTAGTCACACTGAGTTATGCTAAGTTTTTCTTTTGAACTCACCTTCATTAGCCCCTCTTTGGAGGATAACTTTAACTTTGAGATTACACGCCTAAAAAATAAGTAAATTGGTCTGAATTGCATCCAGTGCGAGAGAGCGAGTGAGAAATAGAGAGAGGGAGAGTGTGAGCGAGAGAGAGAGTGAGAAAGAGAGAGAGGGAGAGTGTGAGCGAGAGAGAGAGAGCAATAGGGACATAATGCCAAAGGACTGAGTGTTTCTCTGTGTCTGTCTCTCTCTGAAAGAGGTCACTCTGGTCAGGTACATTTCAGAATCAGCAAGCGATCAGCTCTGTTGACTCAGATCAATGGCTGCCTGAGATCTTGTTTAATATGCAAAAACAGATGTAAGACAGTATGGCTTTTACTCACTCCCTGCCCTGTTTGAAAAATCTCCTAACTCTACCATGAAAATACTATTAGGACAGGACACCCCAGTCACTTCTGCTGTTTAGTTTTCGGCTTAGTCTGGACTTTGTCTGCCATCAGAAGACAGTCAGACCTTTGTATTGGTAAAAAACAGACTTGCAAGGCATAAGCCAGGAAGAGTTAGCTTGTCCACTTTGATGCAAGACCACTTTCTGATACAATTGTGCTTGGGACTTATCAAAGACACTTGCACCAGGCAGCATCTCAGCAGCATGTGAGTGAGAGACAGTATGAACAAGAGGGGAATGGAATGGAATATAAAATAATAGAATAGAATCGTTCCCGAGAAGATTTTTTATTTTTTTCACAACAAGCTCATACATTTACACACAAATAACCAACCAACAACCCACCCCCTAGATATTTACATTTCCATCTCATGTATGATGAATGTATTCCACTTACAGTCCAGACATGCCATCATACCATCTACCCCGTTACCAAACTTTCTTACGTCCAAATACCCCAACAATATCTCACGGACTGACACGGTATTCGACCATGGTCCAAATGGGAGATAAACTTAATTAAGAGTTTGACGGTTAAGTTTAGGCATTGATTCCGATTGGTTAAGGGTTAAGGTTTGGGAATAAAATAAATAGAAGAAAAGAGTGCCTAGCACTGGGATTGAACCTGCAATCCTTGGAGCCGGAGCTCATGGCTTACGTCCATCCCCATCCACAATGCCCACTTGATGGTAATAGTGCTCACCATTGCCCCTAGTGGCCCGGTATTGAAGGCATCTCCCAACATTATGTGGACCAGGATGAATGTCGAATACTGCACTGGATCTGGTGTGACCAGGCTGAATAGCCATCAAACTTGCTGGCCCCTGTGTGGTCACATGAGTCAGATCTCATTTCTGTGATCTGTAATGGTATGGACATAGGTCCAGCTGTATAGTGTGTCTGAGTGCCCTTCGTGAAGGTCCAATTTAAACATGGGCAGGGACAGCACAAGCAGTCTATCTGGGCCACCTGTGGTGAGATGTGTCCTATATCCACCGGCTGGTGCCTCAAGGGCAATACAGTTCATGGAATTGTGGTTATTTAAACAAATGGAATGGGATTTGATGTGCCAGGCTCATGTTCACCAAGGAATTTAATGTCAATGTTTGTGTGTGTGGACTGTGGCGAGCTCCAACATAATGAACACTATAATACTGTTCACATCCATAACGAGTGAATCATTCAGCTTTCTTTTTCTATCCTTTTTTGTTGACAGATCACGTGTCCCCTCAGAGAAAGAAAGCTTAAGCAAGTCCGTCTGTTGGGGTGTTAGGCTTACATTTGAGGGAACTAACTACATTGCCTTGCAAAAGTATTCATCCCCCTTGGCGTTTTTCTTATTTTGTTGCATTACAACCTGTATTTGAAATAGATTTTTATTTGGATTTCATGTAATGGGCATGAAAAAAATTACTTTTTTGGTAAAACAGAAAAGTGGTGCATGCATATGTATTCACCCCCTTTGCTATGAAGCCCCTAAATAAGATCTGGTGCAACCAATTACCTTCAGAAGTCACAGAATTAGTTAAATAAAGTCCACCTGTGTGCTATCTAAGTGTCACGTAATCTTTCACATGATCTCAGTATACAGTAGCTGTTCCTTTTGTCCAGGTGGGAAAGGGCGGTGTGGAATGCAATAGAGACCATGTGAAGACTTACAGAAAACGTTTGACCTCTGTCATTGCCAACAAAGGGTATATAACAAAGTATTGAGATTAACTTTTATTATTGACCAAATACTTATTTTCCACCATAATTTGCAAATAAATTCATTAAATTCATTTTCTCTCATTTTGTCTGTCATAGTTGAAGTGTACCTATGATGAAAATGACAGGCCTCTTTCATCTTTTTAAGTGGGAGAACTTGCACAATTGGTGGCTGACTAAATACTTTTTTGCCCCACTGTATATACACATGTTCTGAAAGGCCCCAGAGTCTGCAACACCACTAGGCAAGGGGCACCACCAAGCAAACGGCACCATGAAGACCAAGGAGCTCTCCAAACATGTCAGGGACAAAGTTGTGGAGAAGTACAGATCAGGGTTGGGTTGTAAAAAAATATCAGGAACTTTCAACATCCCACGGAGCACCATTAAATCCATTATTAAAAAATGTAAAGAATATGGCACCACAACAAACCTGCCACGAACGGGCCGCACTCCAAATCTCATGGACCAGGCAAGGAGGGCATTAATCAGAGAGGCAACAAAGAGACCAAAGATAACCCTGAAGGAGCTGCAAAGATCCACAGCGGAGATGGGAGTATCTGTCCATAGGACCACTTTAAGCCGTACACTCCACAGAGCTGGGCTTTACGGAAGAGTGGCCAGAAAAAATCAATTTCTTATTAATTAAAAAAAAAAATAAGCAAACACGTTTGGTGTTCACCGAAAGGCATGTGGGAGACTCCCCAAACATATGGAAGAAGGTACTCTGGTCAGATAAGACTAAAATTGAGATTTTTGGCCACCAAGGAAAGTGCTATGTCTGGCGCAAACCCAACTCCTCTCATCACCCCGAGAATACCATCCCCACAGTGAGCATGGTGGTGGCAGCATCATGCTGTGGGGATGTTTTTCACCGGCAGGGACTGGGAAACTGGTCAGAATTGAAGGAATGGTGGATGGTGCTAAATACAAGGAAATTCTTGAGGGAAACCTGTTTCAGTCTTCCAGAGATTTGAGACTTGGACGGAGGTTTACCTTCCAGCAGGACAATGACCCTAAGCATACTGCTAAAGCAACACTCAGGTGGTTTAGGGGGAAACATTTTAAAGGTACTGGAATGGCCAGACCTCAATCCAATTGAGAATCTGTGGTTTGACTTGCTGTACACAAGGCTGGAGGCGGGACTGAGACAGGTAATGGTGGACTGAACTAAGTTATGTAGAGCACTTTAAGATAAAAACGTAATATTAAATATCGTCAAGTTAGACTAAATATTAGCACTACACAATCTGGGTGGGTGATAACTTTCAATCTGGATAATAACACAAAACAAATCTTAAGACTAGAGACATTTATCGACAAATATTACGAAAACAAGCAACACCCAAACATGACGGAGAGTAAGACAGGTGAACCGATTTCTAAACAAAAACGTGACTGTTCTACAGACACAGACGATTTAATATTTTCATCACCACTGGTGAAGGTCGAAACCGATCTGTTAAAATCAATAAATGACAAACTGGGTATACTTGAATTAGTCAGTAAGGATATAAAAGAGTTGAAGGCAAGCCTCGAGATGAGTGATGAAAAAGCTGCGACACTGGAGAAGGAAACACACCAGCTAAAAGGGACACTCAATAAGATTGAAACCGAAGTGAATTAACTTAAAAAGGAGAACACTGTTCTGAGAGAAGCCTTACTTGACATGCAGACTAGATCCATGAGAGAGAATCTGGTACTTACAGGTATCCAAGAGAAAGAAGGAGAAGTTCCTGAATCTCTAGTTAGAGAGTTCTTCCTTACAACGCTTCAGATTCCATGCGAAGCTATCGACAAAATCCAACTGGAACATGTACACGGCTTCGGACAGAGAGGGCAAAGGTATGAACGCCCAATCGTTGCCAAATTTGCTTCCTTTAAAGATAAATAATGACTAAAATCCTGGGTAAAAGACTTGCTGGGACCAAAATTGGCATGAATGATCAGTTCCCGAAGGAAATTGCAGAACGGCGTAAAGTTCTGTGTCCAATTTCAAAGAAAATAGATTTAAAAGGGAAACGAGTAGCTCTCGTCGTTGATAACTATATATTGATAACCCGTTGTTCAGAGACACAAAGACTACTCCATGGTTATTTTAGAAATTACAAAGTTCTCATAGACGAGGAAAATATTGAAACACAATTTTCGCCCGGTTATGGATTGTAACAATACAATAAAAAAATATATATTTTCTATATATCTTCAAATATAACCAATTGGAAATCACAAGCACTAATCCAACATGGTGAAGATGTGGTGTGTGTTTATTTTTTATTTTATTTGTTATGTTTGGGAAAGTGTGGCGTTGAGTGAGAAATTAAATGGTTGCAATGTATTGCTGTGAGCGGGGGTGTGAGAGAGCTTTCAATGTTGTTCAGATGATGGATAGACTTTTTATAATGAATTATACGTCTTATTTATTTATTGTCCTATCATGGTGGAACAGTTTTAAAAATAATTATACATTTAATTTATTTATTGTCCTATAATGGGGTACAAAATGTTTTAAATAAATTATTTCTAATTTCTTTATTTATGATCCTATATTGATGGAACAGTCCACAACCCTATGCCCTAGACACCCACCTGAATGACCCAGACACTAAGGAGAAGTCCCTAACTGTTTTATGGGCCTGCTGTAAGCGGTATGTATGCAGCCAAAATGATGGTCAGAGACCAAGAGCAGCACTGCATCTTCAAGATTCTGAGCCTGCTTGGCAGGGTTGGTCCTGCAAAGCCAAAGCCCCCTAAAGGGAGAGCATACTATTCAAGGAAATTCTCAAAGCTGCTAATGGGAACACTTGCTGCGGTAACCCATGGGGAGGGGGTCACACTCGGACATTCAGAGAGGGCGGTATATTATTGTGGCCCTGGTGACACAAAATCAAAATTCAAAATTCTGTCTGCATGGAGATGCTTGGGAATATGGTCAATACGGGGGACCGTGTTGTGGGTGTTTCAGGGAAAAGGTGTACATTTGACCTCCATCATCTAGGACGTGACAATGGTTAATAAAATCTCTCAATTTCTGCCCATTTGTTTTGCACGGTCTTGCAGGCCTTCTCATACAGCTACAACTGTAAATGCATTTGTAAATCAAGACCTTTCTTGAGTTGGGCTCTGGGATGGTGCAACTGTTGAGAATGTGAGCCTATGGTTGTGTGGGAGGAAAGGGTTGAGTGCGTATGGAGTAAAAGATGTTAGGGACAATAGAGGATGATTCACAACAATTGTTTGCTAAAATAATAATGGCTTGTAATGATGTATTTTTTTGCCTATTAATTGCCTACATTACTAAAAATATTAATAGCTAATTTTGGAAAATTAGAAATAGGATTCTTATATACATTATTTTTTTTCGATGGCTAAATATAATACAAATCGAGGTGAGGGCAATGGAAATGCATTTGGCAGTTGATCTACTTCTGTTCTGTAAATGGCACTGTGTGCTCTTTTCGAAGGATGAATCCCAGTCATTTCAAGGCTATGGGATATGGGAGGTCGGGGGTGGTCTGCTGGGCATTGGGATGACAACCCAACTCGGGATG
Organism: Oncorhynchus mykiss; assembly: GCF_013265735.2. Taxonomy (NCBI): domain Eukaryota; kingdom Metazoa; phylum Chordata; class Actinopteri; order Salmoniformes; family Salmonidae; genus Oncorhynchus; species Oncorhynchus mykiss. The sequence goes on along the minus strand of NC_048575.1, from coordinate 73,947,871 downwards.
AGGAGGGCTTTTAGGGGGTGGAATAGTGGGAACCAATTGGAGGTGTTTACTTAATAGCAATGCAATATCATGGTACAGCTATATAGACACTCAATCATCATGTTACTTTTTAATGGTACGTTTACAAACATATATTTTGATAAATATAATTGAAAGTTGTGTCTCATTATGGTAAGTGGTGAAATAAGTATAGCCAGTTACAATTGTAATGGCCTAGCAGATAATAAGAAAAGGCGATCGGTATTTACCTGGCTAAAAGAGAAGTAATATTATACCTATTGTTTACAGGAAACCCGTTCAACAATTTTAGATGTAGTTTTGTTGAAAAAGGACCGGGGGGGGGGGGGGGGGGGGATATATTTATCCCATGGGCAAAGAAATTCAAAAGGGGTGATGGTTTTAATTAACAGTCATTTTGATCCAAATGTGCAAATTGTCCAAACAGATCATCAAGGTAGATGGATTATTTTGAATATGCTTTTGGACAATTAACAGATATGGCCTATACGGTCCAAATAATGATGATCTAAGCTTCTTTGAAAATATATATGAGAATCTATCAAGTCTACAAGCAACACTAGACCCTATTATTATGGTGGGAGATTTTAATACGGTCTTAAATACCTCTATAGACCGGAAAGGAAATCACACTACAAACTATCACCCTCAGGCACTTAAGGAAATCAAGAATGTCATGGATATATTGGAATTAGTTGATATATGGAGGCTTAAATAACCTTACCTAGTGAGATATACATGGTGGAGGCTTAATCAAGCTATTCGTCTTAACTACTTTCTTATGCCATTATCTCTGGCACCAAAAGTTAAAAAATTGTTGATAGGGGACAGAATGCGATCAGATCATCACATAATTGGCATATATAATTATCTTACAGAATTTCCACGTGGGCGAGGATATTGGAAATGTAATCAAAGCCTACTAGATTAGAAATAGTTTAGAACTAGGACAGAAGAATTTATAACTGACTTTTTCAGACATAACATAGGTACAGCAGATTCCCTTATTGTATGGGACACTTTTAAGTGTGCCTTTAGAGGCCATGCAATTCAGTACTCATCTATAAAACAAAAGCAATTTAGATCAAAAGAGTCACTATTAACAAAGGAAATTGAAAGACTAACAGTACAGTTAGATAGCAATAAAAACGGTACTATAGAGGCACAGAATAAGTTAGAGGAAAAACAAAAAGAAATGGAGGAACTTATTCAAGAAAGATCCAGTGGAATATATCATAAAAATAATGCAAACTGGGTGGAATATGGGGAGTAATGCAACAAACTCTTTTTCAATCTTAAATATAGAAATGATACCAAAAAATGTTATAAAAAGTTTTACAAATGATGGAGTCATGCATGATTCACCGAATGATATTTTGAAAGAGGAAGTAAAGTACTTTAAGAATATGTTTTCATTCCAGTCTCCTCCATCTCAACTAACTGAAACCAATTGTATGGATTTTTTTCCTAATAATAATGTAATATTAACATCTGTACAGAAAGACTCATGTGAAGGTCAAATTACAGAGGAGGAACTTCTTGAGGCAATTGGGGCCTTTAAGGCTGAGAAAACTCCAGGGCTGGATGGCATACCAGTGGAAGTATACCCAAACATTTTTTGATATACTCAGAGGACCATTAGCATATTTTAACCACTCCTATATAAAAGGTAGATTATCAGACACGCAACAAGAAGGTCTGATATCATTATTCCTGAAACAGGAAAACAGGAAAACAGGAAAACAGGAAAACAGGAACTGGTATATAAAGATCCAGTCCATTAAAAAAATTGGAGACCGCTTACACTTCTGTGTTGCGATGCAAAAATTCTAGCAAAATGCTTGGCGCATAGAATTAAGAAAGTATTGTAAAATATTATTCATCCTAATCAGACAGGTTTTTTACATGGAGATAATCTAAGACAAGCACTGGAAACAATAAAATGCTATGAAATATTGGGGACGCCAGGCCTGGTTTTCATAGCTGATTTTGAAAAGGCTTTTGATAAAGTATGACTAGAGTTTATATACAGTGGGGCAAAAAAAGTATTTAGTCAGCCACCAATTGTGCAAGTTCTCCCATTTAAAAATATGAGAGAGGCCTGTAATTTTCATCATAGGTACACTTCAACAATGACAGACAAAAATAGAAAAAAAATCCAGAAAATCACATTGTAGGATTTTTAATGAATTTATTTGCAAATTATGGTGGAAAATAAGTATTTGGTTGCCTACAAACAAGCAAGATTTCTGGCTCTCACAGACCTGTAACTTCTTCTTTAAGAGGCTCCTCTGTCCTCCACTCATTACCTGTATTAATGGCACCTGTTTGAACTTGTTATCAGTATGAAAGACACCTGTCCACAACCTCAAACAATCACACTCCAAACTCCACTATGGCCAAGACCAAAGAGCTGTCAAAGGACACCAGAAACAAAATTGTAGATCTGCACCAGGCTGGGAAGATTGAATCTGCAATAGGTAAGCAGCTTGGTTTGAAGAAATCAACTGTGGGAGCAATTATTAGGAAATGGAAGACATACAAGACCACTGATAATCTCCCTCGATCTGGGGCTCCACGTAAGATCTCACTCCGTGGGGTCAAAATGATCACAAGAATGGTGAGCAAAAACCCCAGAACCACACGAGGGGACCTAGTGAATGACCTGCAGAGAGCTGGGACCAAAGTAACAAAGCCTACCATCAGTAACACACTACGCCGCCAGGGACTCAAATCCTGCAGTGCCAGACGTGTCCCCCTGCTTAAGCCAGTACATGTCCAGGCCCGTCTGAAGTTTGCTAGAGAGCATTTGTATGATCCAGAAGAAGATTGGGAGAATGTCATATGATCAGATGAAACCAAAATATAACTTTTTGGTGAAAACTCAACTCCTCGTGTTTGGAGGACAAAGAATGCTGAGTTGCATCCAAAGAACACCATACCTACTGTGAAGCATGGGGGTGGAAACATCATGCTTTGGGGATGTTTTTCTGCAAAGGGACCAGGACGTCTGATCCGTGTAAATGAAAGAATGAATGGGGCCATGTATCGTGAGATTTTGAGTGAAAACCTCCTTCCATCAGCAAGGGCATTGAAGATGAAACGTGGCTGAGTCTTTCAGCATGACAATGATCCCAAACACACCGCCCGGGCAACGAAGGAGTGGCTTCGTAAGAAGCATTTCAAGGTCCTGGAGTGACCTAGCCAGTCTCCAGATCTCAACCCCATAGAACATCTTTGGAGGGAGTTGAAAGTCTGTGTTGCCCAGCAACAGCCTCAAAACATCACTGCTCTAGAGGAGATCTGCATGGAGGAATAGGACAAAATACCAGCAACAGTGTGTGAAAACCTTGTGAAGACTTACAGAAAACATTTGACCTCTGTCATTGCCAACAAAGGGTATATAACAAAGTATTGAGATAAACTTTTGTTATTGACCAAATACTTATTTTCCACCATAATTTGCAAATAAATTCATTAAAAATACAACAATGTGATTTTCTGGATTTTTTTTCTCATTTTGTCTGTCCTAGTTGAAGTGTACCTATGATTAAATCATATTTTTAAGTGGGAGAACTTGTACAATTGGTGGCTGACTAAATACTTTTTTGCCCCACTGTATATAAATCCCTAAAATATTTCAATTTTGGGGAATGTCTTAAAAAATGGGTTAAAATTATGTATAGGAACCGTAGGTGTAAAATAGTAAATAATGGCTACATCTCAGAAAGTTTAAAACTATCTAGAGGAGTAAAACAAGGCCCCATTCATCGGCATATCTATTCATTATTGCCATCGAAATGTTAGCTATTAAAATTAGATAAAATAATAATATTAAGTGATTAGAAATCCGTGGTTTAAAAACTAAGGTGTCATTGAACGCTGATGATTCATGTTTTCTTTTAAAACCACAATTACAATCTCTTCATGGCCTCATAGAGGATCTAGTTGTTTTTGCTATCCTAACTGGATTAAAACCAAATGATGATATGTGTACTATATTACGTATTGGATCACAAAAAAAAATGCAAATTTTACATTACCATGTAGTTTACCAATTAAATGGTCTGACGGAGATGTGGACATACTCGGTATACAAAGTTAGCAAAAATAGATCAGATATTGCTACCATGGAAAGGAAAATACCTGTCTATTTGTAGAAAAATCACCCTGATTAACTCTTCAGTCATATCACAGTTTACCTGTTTGCTTATGGTTTTGCCTACACCTGCTTTTTAAATGATATGAACAAAAAATATTCAATTTTATTTGGAAAGGCAAGCCAGACAAAATTAAGAGGGCCAATTTTTATAATGAATATGAATTCGAAGGGCAGAAATGATTAAATATTAAAGCATTAGACCTCTCACTAAAGGCATCAGTCATGCAAAAGTTATGCGTAAATCCAAACTGGTTCTCTAGTAAATTCCCCTTTATTCAGATTACATTACAATCTGCAAAATATCGTTATTTTTTAAACAAGCCTTAGAAAGGTGGTGGCAATTTCAGTTTAATCCACCTGAAAGACAGAACAAATAATATAACAAATATTGTGGTTAAACTCAAAAATACTAATTGATTAAAAAAAACATATTTTTCAATGAAATTTAATAAATAAATAGGACTGGCGGAGATTACTACTTCCGGCGCCGACAGAGATGGCTGCCTCGCTTCGCTTTCCTAGGAAACTATGCAGTTTTTTTGTTTTTTTACGTGTTATTTCTTACATTGGTACCCCAGGTCATCTTAGGTTTCATTACATACAGTCGAGAAGAACTACTGAATATAAGAGCAGCGTCAACTCACCATCAGTACGACCAAGAATATCACTTTCGTGAAGCAGATCCTGTGTTCTGCCTTTCACCCAGGACAACGGAATGGATCCCAGCCGGCAACCCAAAAAAACGACTTTGTAAAAGAGGGAAACGAAGCGGTCTTCTGGTCAGACTCCGGAGACGGGCACATCGCGCACCACTCCCTAGCATATTTCTTGCCAATGTCCAGTCTCTTGACAACAAGGTTGATGAAATCCGAGCAAGGGTAGCATTCCAGAGTAACGTTCTTTGCTTCACGGAAACATGGCTCACTGGAGAGACGCTAATGGAGTCGGTGCAGCCAGCTGGTTACTCAGAAACAAACATCGACAGAAACAAACATCTTTCTGGTAAGAAGAGGGGCGGGGGCGTATGCTTTATGGTTAATGAGACGTGGTGTGGTCACAACAACATACAGGAACTCAAGTCCTTCTGTTCACCTGATTTAGAATTCCTCACAATCAAATGTCGACCGCATTATCTACCAAGGGAATTCTCTTCGATTATAATCACAGCCGTATATATTCCCCCCCAAGCAGACACATCGATGGCTCTGAACAAACTTTATTTGACTCTTTGCAAACTGGAATCCACATATCTTGAGGCTGCATTCATTGTAGCTGGGGATTTTAACAAGGCTAATCTGAAAACAAGACTCCCAAAATTGTATCAGCATATCGATTGCGCAACCAGGGCTGGTAAAACCTTGGGTCATTGCTATTCTAACTTCCGCGATGCATATAAGGCCCTACCCCGCCCTCCTTTCGGAAAAGCTGACTACGACTCCATTTTGTTGCTCCCTGCCTACAGACAGAAGCTAAAACAAGAAGCTCCCACGCTGAGGTCTGTTCAACGCTGGTCCGACCAATCTGATCCTACGCTCCAAGACTGCTTCCATCACGTGGACTGGGATATGTTTCGTATTGCGTCAAACAATAACATTGACGAATACGCTGATTCGGTGAGCGAGTTCATTAGAACGTGCGTTGAAGATGTCATTCCCATAGCAACGATTAAAACATTCCCAAACCAGAAACCGTGGATTGATGGTAGCATTCGCGTGAAACTGAAAGCGCGAACCACTGCTTTTAATCAGGGCAAGGTGACCGGAAACATGACCGAATACAAACAGTGCAGCTATTCCCTCGCAAGGCAATCAAACAAGCTAAGCGTCAGTATAGAGACAAAGTAGAATCACAATTCAACAGCTCAGACACAAGAGGTATGTGGAAGGGTCTACAGTCAATCACGGATTACAAAAAGAAAACCAGCCCAGTCACGGACCAGGATGTCTTGCTACCCGGCAGACTAAACTACTTTTTTGCCCGCTTTGAGGACAATACAGTGCCACTGACACGGCCCGCAACCAAAACATGCGGACTCTCCTTCACTGCAGCCGAGGTGAGTAAAACATTTAAACGTGTTAACCCTCGCAAGGCTGCAGGCCCAGACGGCATCCCCAGCCGTGCCCTCAGAGCATGCGCAGACCAGCTGGCTGGTGTGTTTACGGACATATTCAATCAATCCCTATCCCAGTCTGCTGTTCCCACATGCTTCAAGAGGGCCACCATTGTTCCTGTTCCCAAGAAAGCTAAGGTAACTGAGCTAAACGACTACCGCCCCGTAGCACTCACTTCCGTCATCATGAAGTGCTTTGAGAGACTAGTCAAGGTCCATATCACCTCCACCCTACCTGACACCCTAGACCCACTCCAATTTGCTTACCGCCCAAATAGGTCCACAGACGATGCAATCTCAACCACACTGCACACTGCCCTAACCCATCTGGACAAGAGGAATACCTATGTGAGAATGCTGTTCATCGTCAACAAAACTAAGGAGATGATTGTGGACTTCAGGAAACAGCAGAGGGAACACCCCCCTATCCACATCGATGGAACAGTAGTGGAGAGGGTAGTAAGTTTTAAGTTAATCGGCGTACACATCACAGACAAACTGAATTGGTCCACCCACACAGACAGCATCGTGAAGAAGGCGCAGCATCGTGAATTTGGCTTGTCACCAAAAGCACTCACAAACTTCTTCAGATGCACAATCGAGAGCATCCTGTCAGGCTGTATCACCCACCGCCTGGTATGTCAACTGCTCCGCCCACAACCGTAAGGCTCTCCAGAGGGTAGTGAGGTCTGCACAACGCATCACCGGGGGCAAACTACCTGCCCTCCAGGACACCTACACCACCCGATGTCACAGGAAGGCCATAAAGATCATCAAGGACAACAACCACCCGAGCCACTGCCTGTTCACCCCGCTATCATCCAGAAGGCGAGGTCAGTACAGGTGCATCAAAGCTGGGACCGAGAGCCTGAAAAACAGCTTCTATCTCAAGGCCATCAGACTGTTAAACAGCCACCACTAACATTGAGTGGCTGCTGCCAACACACTGACTCAACTCCAGCCACTTTAATGATGGGAATTGATGTAAAATATATCACTAGCCACTTTAAACAATGCTACTTAATATAATGTTTACATACCCTACATTATTTATCTCATATGTATACGTATATACTGTACTCTATATCATCTACTGCATCTTTATGTAATACATGTATCACTAGCCACTTTAAACTATGCCACTTTGTTTACATACTCATCTCATATGTATATACTGTACTCGATACCATCTACTGCATCTTGCCTATGCCGCTCTGTACCATCACTCATTCATATATCTTTATGTACATATTCTTTATCCCTTTACACTTGTGTGTATAAGGTAGTAGTTTTGGAATTGTTAGCTAGATTACTCGTTGGTTATTACTGCATTGTCGGAACTAGAAGCACAAGCATTTCGCTACACTCGCATTAACATCTGCTAACCATGTGTATGTGACAAATAAAATTTGATTTGATTTGATGTCACACATACAGCTAACACAGACATATGGCAATGTCTGCTCTACCCAAAATTACAACCAATTAATTGCAGCATTACCACAAAAATGGAAGAGGCAAGTAGAAGGGGAAAAAAGTAAAGAACTTGTATGTCGGCCCTGTATTAAAGAACATAAATGGTTAAAGAAAAGTGTGATAAATAAAAACATACCAATTTAATTTAAGGACCAAAAAACTGACAGCTGTGCCATATAAATTGCAAAATAGTTGGGAAGAGATTTTCAATGTACCTATTCCATGGCACATGGTTTATGAATTGACACGCAAAACAACGCCGGATTCAAAACTTCAAATTTTTTCAATGTAAAATACTATTACTATTACTACTTTTTTCTATTACTAAATTCTTGCAACCAATAAAATGTTAAATATATGGAGGATACAATCTTCCCAGCTCTGCAGATTCTGCTGTGAGGAGGCAGAGTCATTAGATAATTTATTTTGGTATTGTCCATATGTAGCTCGTTTTTGGTCACAGGACCAGGAATTGCTGAAGAATTGCAACATTTGCCTAGAACTAACGCTGCAGATAGCAATACTGGGTGATTATTGCAACCATTATTGCAACCAAAATTCTAGATCACCTGTACTCCACACACAGAGATTCGTACAGGGCTCTCCCTCGCCCTCCATTTGGTAAATCCGACCACAACTCTATCCTCCTGATTCCTGCTTACAAGCAAAAATTAAAGCAGTAAGCATCAGTGACTCGGTCTCTAAAAAATGGTCTGATGAAGCAGATGCTAAACTACAGGACTGTTTTCCTATCACAGACTGAAACATGTTCCGGGATTCTTCCGATGACATTGAGGAATAAACCACATCAGTCACTGGCTTTATCAATAAGTGCATTGAGGACGTCGTCCTCGCAGTGACTGTAAGTACATACCCCAACCAGAAGCCATGGATTACAGGCAACATTCGCACTGAGCTAAAGGGTAGAGCTGCCGCTTTCAAGGTGCGGGACTCTAACCTGGAAGCTTACAAGAAATCCGCTATGCCCAGTGACAAACCATCAAATAGGCAAAGCGTCAATAGAGGACGAAGATTGAATCATACTACACCGGCGCCGATGCTTGTTGGATGTGGCAGGGCTGGCAAACTATTACAGACTACAAAGGGAAGCACAGCCGCGAGCTTCCCAGTGACACGAGCCTACCAGACGAGCAAAATCACTTCTATGCTCGCTTCGAGGCAAGCAACACTGAGGCATGCATGAGAGCATCAGCTGTTCCGGACGACTGTGTGATCACGCTCTCCATAGCCGACGTGAGTAAGGCCTTTAAGCAGGTCAACATTCACAAGGCTATGGGGCCAGATGGATTACCAGGACGTGTTCTCTGGGCATGTGCTGACCAACTGGCAGGTGTTGTTCACTGTTCACTGACATTTTCAACATGCCCCTGATTGAGTCAGTAATACCAACATGCTTCAAGCAGACCACCATAGTCTCTGTGCCCGAGAACAAAATGGAAACCTGCCTAAATGACTACAGACCCATGGAACTCACGTCCGTAGCCATGAAGTGCTTTGAAAGTCTGGTAATGGCTCACATCAGCACCATTATCCCAGAAACCCTAGACACACTCCAATTTGCATACCGCCCTAACAGATCCACAGATGCTGCAATCTCTATTGCATTCCACACTGCCCTGCCCCACCTGGACAAAAGGACCACCTATGTGAGAATGCTATTCATTGACTACAGCTCAGCGTTCAACACCATAGTACCCTCAAAGCTCATCACTAAAAAAAGAAACCTGGGACTAAACACCTCCCTCTGCAACTGGATCCTGGACTTTCTGACAGGCCGACCCCAGGTGGTGAGGGTAGGTAGCAACACATCTGCCACGCTAATCCTCACCACTGGAGCTCCCCAGGGGTGCATGCTCAGTCCCCTCCTGTACTCCCTGTTCATCCACGACTGCATGGCCAGGCACAACTTCAACACTGCTGACGACACAACAGTGGTAGGCCTGATCACCGACAACGACGAGACAGCCTATAGGGAGGAGGTCAGAGACCTGGCCGGGTGGTGCCAGAATAACAACCTATCGCTCAATGTAACCAAGACTAAGGAGATGATTGTGGACTACAGGAAAAGGAGCACCGAGCACATCCCCATTCTCATCGACGGGGCTGTAGTGGAGCAGGTTGAGAGCTTAAAATTCCTTGGTGTCCACATCAACAACAAACTAGAATGGTCCGAACACACCAAGACAGTCGTGAAGAGGGCGCGACAAAGCCTATTCCCCCTCAGGAAACTAAAAAGATTTGGCATGGGTCCTGAGATCCTCAAAAGGTTCTACAGCTGCAACATCAAGAGCATCCTCACCGGTTGCATCACTGCCTGGAACGACATTTGCTCGGCCTCCGACCACAAGGCACTTCAGAGGGTAGTGCGTACGGCCCAGTACATCACTAGGGAAAAGCTTCCTGCCGTCCAGGACCTCTACACCAGGCGGTGTCAGAGGAAGGCCCTGAAAATTGTCAAAGACCCCAGCCACCCCAGTCATAGACTGTTCTCTCTACTATCGCATGGCAAGCGGTACCGGAGTGCCAAGTCTAGGACAAAAAGGCTTCTCAACAGTTTTTACCCCCAAGCCATAAGACTCCTGAACAGGTAACCAAATGGTTACCCGGACTATTTGCATTTAATAATGGGAAATTATGGGAAATTATGTAAATATATCACTAGCCACTTTAAACAATGCTACCTTATATAATGTCACTTACCCTACATTATTCATCTCATATGCATACGTACAGTGCCTTGCGAAAGTATTCGGCCCCCTTGAACTTTGCGACCTTTTGCCACATTTCAGGCTTCAAACATAAAGATATAAAACTGTATTTTTTTGTGAAGAATCAACAACAAGTGGGACACAATCATGAAGTGGAACGACATTTATAGAATATTTCAAACTTTTTTAACAAATCAAAAACTGAAAAATTGGGCGTGCAAAATTATTCAGCCCCCTTAAGTTAATACTTTGTAGCGCCACCTTTTGCTGCGATTACAGCTGTAAGTCGCTTGGGGTATGTCTCTATCAGTTTTGCACATCGAGAAACTAAACATTTTTCCCATTCCTCCTTGCAAAACAGCTCGAGCTCAGTGAGGTTGGATGGAGAGCATTTGTGAACAGCAGTTTTCAGTTCTTTCCACAGATTCTCGATTGGATTCAGGTCTGGACTTTGACTTGGCCATTCTAACACCTGGATATGTTTATTTTTGAACCATTCCATTGTAGATTTTGCTTTATGTTTTGGATCATTGTCTTGTTGGAAGACAAATCTCCGTCCCAGTCTCAGGTCTTTTGCAGAATCCATCAGGTTTTCTTCCAGAATGGTCCTGTATTTGGCTCCATCCATCTTCCCATCAATTTTAACCATCTTCCCTGTCCCTGCTGAAGAAAAGCAGGCCCAAACCATGATGCTGCCACCACCATGTTTGACAGTGGGGATGGTGTGTTCAGCTGTGTTGCTTTTACGCCAAACCTAACGTTTTGCATTGTTGCCAAAAAGTTCAATTTTGGTTTCATCTGACCAGAGCACCTTCTTCCACATGTTTGGTGTGTCTCCCAGGTGGCTTGTGGCAAACTTTAAACAACACTTTTTATGGATATCTTTAAGAAATGGCTTTCTTCTTGCCACTCTTCCATAAAGGCCAGATTTGTGCAATATACAACTGATTGTTGTCCTATGGACAGAGTCTCCCACCTCAGCTGTAGATCTCTGCAGTTCATCCAGAGTGATCATGGGCCTCTTGGCTGCATCTCTGATCAGTCTTATCCTTGTATGAGCTGAAAGTTTAGAGGGACGGCCAGGTCTTGGTAGATTTGCAGTGGTCTGATACTCCTTCCATTTCAATATTATCGCTTGCACAGTGCTCCTTGGGATGTTTAAAGCTTGGGAAATCTTTTTGTATCCAAATCCGGCTTTAAACTTCTTCACAACAGTATCTCGGACCTGCCTGGTGTGTTCCTTGTTCTTCATGATGCTCTCTGCGCTTTTAACGGACCTCTGAGACTATCACAGTGCAGGTGCATTTATACGGAGACTTGATTACACACAGGTGGATTGTATTTATCATCATTAGTCATTTAGGTCAACATTGGATCATTCAGAGATCCTCACTGAACTTCTGGAGAGAGTTTGCTGCACTGAAAGTAAAGGGGCTGAATAATTTTGCACGCCCAATTTTTCAGTTTCTGATTTGTTAAAAAAGTTTGAAATATCCAATAAATGTTGTTCCACTTCATGATTGTGTCCCACTTGTTGTTGATTCTTCACAAAAAAATACGGTTTTATATCTTTATGTTTGAAGCCTGAAATGTGGCAAAAGGTTGCAAAGTTCAAGGGGGCCGAATACTTTCCCAAGGCACTGTATATAGGTTCAGAAATTTTGTGAAATAGCATAGTTACAAATAGAAAACCAACTGGATGGACATCAGAAGTCGAAGAAGGACTAAAAACAAACAAAATGTAACTATTGTAAAATAGATTGTGTCTGTAAAATGTGTATAAGATTTATAAACTGAAGGTAGAAGCCTAAGTGTTTATTAGTTTACTCCAATTGGGGGAAGGGTGGTAGGGTTTGCGGGGAATAATAAAGGTATATTCTTTAAAAAGTATGTATGTCTATATAGGTATGTGTATGTATATATTTGTATATGTATGCATACGTGTATGTATATGGCTATATATATTTACCCCCCAAAATATTTTGGGGATTGGAAATTATGCAGACAATTACATTGATGGAAGCAACAATCTTTCCGCAATATAAAAAGTTATTGGTGACAGGGGGCAGTATTTTCACGTCCAGATGAAATGCATGCCCAAATTCAACTGCCTGCTACTCATATTACTCATAATTCAACTGCCTGCTACTCATGGATAGAAAACACTCTGGAGTTTCTAAAACTGTTTGAATCATGTCTGTGAGTATAACAGAACTTATTTAGCAGGCGAAACCGCGAGGACAAACCATTCCGATTTTTTTTTAGGTCTCTCTCCTTTCAATGAGGTTTCATTGGGAATCCAGATTTTTAAGGGACCTTCTTGCAGTTCCTACCACTTCCACTGGATGTCAACAGTCTTTAGAAATTGGTTGAGGTTATTCCTTTGTGTAATGAAGAAGTACGGCCATCTTGAACGAGGGTCACTTGAAGTGTACTGTTAGATAGAGGCGCGTGACCAGAAAGCTAGCTACAGTTTGTTTTCCTCCTGTATTGAACACAGATCATCCAGTCTTCAATTGTATCGATTATTTATGTTACAAAATACCTAAAGTTGTATTACAAAAGTAGTTTGAAATGTTTTGGCAAAGTTTACAGGTAACTTTGAGATATTTTGTAGTCACAAAACACTTGTAGTCGCAAGTTGGAACCGGTGTTTTCCTGGATCAAACGCGCCAAATAAATGGACATTTTGGATATATATCGCCGGAATTCATCAAACAAAAGGACAATTTGTGATGTTTATGGGACATATTGGAGTGCCAACAAAAGCTTCTCAAAGGTAAGGCATGAATTATATTTTTATTTCTGTGTTTTGTGTCGCGCCTGCAGGGTTGAAATATTCTTCTCTCTCTTTGTTTACTGGGGTGCTATCCTCAGAAAATAGCATATTTTGCTTTCGCCTAAAAGCCTTTTTGTAATCTGATATGTTGGCTGGATTCACAACAAGTGTAGCTTTAATTTGCTATCTTGCATGTGTGATTTATTGAAAGTCAGATTTTTAGAGTAATTTATTTGAATTTGGCGTTCTGCATTTTCCCTGGCTTTTGGCCAGGTGGGACACGTCCCACATATCCCAGAGAGGTTTTAAGCTGATCCACCCCTTTAAAAAAGATTGCAGAACACATCCAACTTGAAGGAGCTGCAGCAGTTTTTCCTTGAAAAATTGGCAAAAATCACAGTGGGTAGATGTGCCAAGTTTATAGAGACATACCCCAAGAGACTTGCAGCTGTAATTGCTGCAAAAGGTGGCTCTACAAAGTATTGACTTAGGGGGGTGAATAGTTATGCATGCTCAAGTTTTCAGTTTTTTTTTGTCTTATTTCTTGTTTGTTTCATTAGAACAAATATTTTGCATAACCTAAGTGGTAGGCATGTTGTGTAAATCAAATGATACAAACCCCCCAAATCTATTTTAATTCCAGGTTGTAAAGTGACAAAATAGGAAAAATGCCAAGGGTGGTAAAAACTTTCGCAAGCCACTGTACACACTATCGGTCAAAAGTTTGGACACGCCTACTCAGTCAAGGGTTTTTCTTTATTTTTATTATTTTCTACATTGTAGAATAATAGTGAAGACATCAAAACTATGAAATAATACATTTGGAATCATGTAGTAACCAAAAGTGTTTAACAAATCAAAATACATTTTATATTTGAGATTATTCAAATTATCTCACAAAGACACGGTGGTTGGAACCAGTTTGGACTCCAGACCAAATGACACATTTCTATTGGTCTAATGTCCATTGCTTATGTTTCTTGGCCCAAGCAAGTCTCTTCTTCTTATTGGTGTCCATTAGTAGTGATTTCTTTGCAGCAATTTGACCATGAAGGCCTGATTCACGCAGTCTCATCTGAACAGTTGATGTTGAGATGTGTCTGTTACTTGAACTCTGTGAAGCATTTATATAGGGCTGCAATTTCTGAGGCTGGTAACTCTAATGAACATATCCTCTGCAGCAGAGGTAACTCTGGGTCTTGCATTCCTTTGGCGGTCCTCATGAGAGCCAATTTCATCATGGCGCTTGATGATTTTTGCAACTGCACTTGAAGAAATTAAATGTCTTAAAGTAATGATGGAATGTAATTTCTCTTTGTTTATTTGAGCTGTTCTTGCCATAACATGGACTTGGTCTTTTACCAAATAGGGCTATCTTCTGTGTACCCCCTACCTTATCACAACACAACTGATTGGCTCAAACGCATTAAGAAGGACAGAAATTCTACAAATTAACTTTTAAGAAGGCACGCCTGGTAAATGAAATGCATTCCAGGTGACTAACTCATGAAGCTGGTTGAGAGAATGCCAAGAGTGTGCAAAGCTGTCATCAAGGCAGAGGGTTGCTATTTGAAGAATCTCAAATATAACATATATTTTGATTTGTTTAACACTTTTTTGGTTACTACATGATTCCATATGTGTTGTTTCATAGTTTTGATGTCTTCACTATTATTTTACGATGTAGAAAATAGCAAAAATGAAGAAGAACCCTTGAATGAGTCAATGTTCTAAAACCTTTGACCGGTAGTGTATGATGCAATTGGTTGCAATATAGGGAGGGATGCTGGTGTGTTTGTTGCCCCCTCCCCTCCCCCGTAGGCGATGACCGCTGAGAAAACAAGTACAAGGCTCACCGACAGTTCGCGGACCGCCAAGGGGGAGTGGCCGAAGCCAAGACGTATTTCGAAGCAGACGAGGCTAAATGTGATCAAAACATGGAGACCTTCCTCAAGTGTATCAAAGCATCTGGTATGCCTGCAGAAATACACAATACAGAGAGGAAGACTGGGTGGTTGTGGGGTTAGAGAGTCTTTTTTATATTCAGTTACAGTTCAGTTACAGTACTTTTTCTGTGCAGTATAATAGTAATTATCATGTACTTTTTTATAGTTTCTTGGGATTATGATAGTCTCACTCACAACTTCAAGACCATAATTATTACAATACTTAGGAAAATACTCCTTTACGTAACCTTATGTACCTTATGTTTATTTAATATAACCTGTTCTTGGGGGTGGGTGGGAGGGGAGGGGTGCAAATAGTCTGGGTAGCCATTTGAATATCTGTTCAGGAGTCTTATGGCTGTTTAGAAGCCTCTTGGACCAAGACTTGGCGCTCCGGTACTGCTTGCCGTGCGGTAGCAGAGAGAACAGTCTATGACTAGGGAGACTGAGTCTTTGACAATTTTTAGGGCCTTCTTCTGACATCGCCTGGTATAGAGGTCCTGGATGGCAGGAAGCTTGGCCCCGGTGATGAACAGGACTACTCTCTGCAGTGCCTTGCGGTCGGAGGCCGAGCAGTTGCCATACCAGGCAGTGATGCAACCTGTCGAGATGCTCTCGATGGTGCAGCTGTAAAACCTTTTGAGGATCTGAGGACTCTAGCCAAATCAAGTCTCCTGAGGGGGAATAGGTTTGTACACCCTTTTGCCTCAATTCGTCAGGGCATGGGCTCTACAAGGTGTCGAAAGCTTGAAACAGAGATGCTGGCCCATGTTGCCTCCAATACTTCCCATAGTTGTATGAAGTTGGCTGGATGTCCTTTGGGTGGTGGACCATTCTTAATACACACGGGAAACTGTTGTGCGTGAAAAACCCAGCAGCGTTGCAGTTCTTGACACACTGAAACCGGTGCGCCTGGCACCTACTACCACAACCTGTTCAAAGGCGCTTAAATATTTTTTTCTTGCCCATTCACCTTCTGAACAGCACACATACACAATCCACGTCTCAATTGTGTCGAGGCTTAAAAATCCTTCTTTAACCTTTCTCCTCCCATTCATCTACTCTGATTGAAATGGATTTAACAGGAGACTTCAATAAGGAATCATAGCTTTCACATTAATTCACCTGGTCAATCTATGTCATGGAAAGAACACTGAGTGAAATGTTTATATTTGTAATACATTTTGGATTGATATTACTGTGGCTTACACACTAAGCACATTTGACCTGTCTTGGTGGGAGCTCAATGGATGGCTTCTCTGGTATCAAGATGACTGCACTGGACCGACCTCAGTTCCTGGTAGGTTGGGTTAGGAAGGGATCAGAATATCAACTTATAATAGTTGATTGGATTTACTGTATATAAAGCTTTTTCAAGATTATCAAAGTGCTTTACGTATTAAGGGGGAAACTCACCTTATCCACCACCACATGTTGCACCCACTAAGCTGAGGGGTTTGACTCTCTTGTAAAGTGCTGTAGTGCTTGTTATTACTCTCAACTTCTCTCTCTATAGCTCCGGTTCTCTGAGGTTCTGATGAAATAGAGATGTTTTCTTCAGCTTCCTTGTAGCACAGCAGGGGAAGGAGGGCATGGAGGCATCAGAGAGAAGGTTAGAGCTGGATCTTCTACAGGTATATACAACATACACTGTAGCATAATATAATCATATATAATCATGTTCACTTGGATGGTCCAATCATGTTCACTTGATGCTCCAGTTACTCAACTAGTCTAAAGAAGGCCAGTTTTGTTGCTTCTTTAATTAGTACAACAGTTTCAGCTGTGCTAACATAATTGCAAAATGGTTTTCTAATGATTAATTAGCCTTTTAAAATGATAAACTTGGATTAGCTAACACAACGTGCCATTGGAACACAGGAGTGATGGTTTCTGATAATGGGCCTCTGTATTACTATGTAGATATTCCATAAATCAACCGTTGCTAGCTATAATAGTCATTTACAACATTAACAATGTCTACACTGTATTTCTGATGAATTTGATGCTATTTTAATGGACAAAAAAGAACAAGGACATTTCTAAGTGACCCCAAACTTTTGAACATGCATTAGACAGACAAGTGTAGGTTGTGAGATGCTACTGAAATTATGCAGGTGAGGAGACATGACATGTGATATGTCATTTTTTTTTATTTAACTAAGCAAGTCAGTTAAGAACAAATTCTAAATTACAGCCTAGGAACAATATGTTAACTACCTTGTTCAGGGTAAGAAAGACAGCGTTTTACCTTGTCAGCTTGGAGATTTGATCTAGCAATCTTTTGGTTATTGGGCCAACACTCTAACTACTAGGCTCCCTGCCACCCCATTAAATAAGGCTGAGAGAATTATACCTACGGAGGAGTGGCTTCTATGAAGGAACTTTGAATGTTTTTGAACTTCAAAATTTTCTCAACTGGGGTGGCAGGGTAGCCTAGTGGTTAAAGCATTGGACTAGTAACCAAGTGGTTGCAAGTTCAAATCCCTGAGTTGTTCCTAGGCCATCATTGAAAATAAGAATATGTTCTTAACTGACTCACCTGGTAAAAAAATAAACTAATGTTGAACCAGAGCTAGCCCCTTGATCATGACTCTCAGTTCCTTTACATAATAATAATAATGGAACTGAGACATTACATAATAAACCAGAGGTAGCTTGCTGGTTAACAAACTTGTGTGTGCAGAGTGGCACCAGAATTAAAATAAAAAACATCTATTTTGTAGTTAATAAATCCAATGTGAAACATTTACTAGCTTTGAAAAAGTGAATCCATTCTCTTCCTAATTTCTGAATCATGCTTGTAGCTGCAGTAGACTGTACTTCAGAGGGGGAGGAGAGTTTACACACACACTGGCAGGCAGACACTGGAATAAGTTTCTGAGTGACAGTCAGGGATTTGCATAGACTGATTTCTAGTATTCAATACTGTCGTAAATATCACTTCATACTTTATATTTTCCTTGCTAAAGGCTGTCTCTCTCTCGCTCTCTGCCCCTCCAGAACCATTGACATGCTGGATTCAAATAGCCGTTGTCTCAACCTTAGAGGTAAGCAATGCAAGCCAATGGAAATACTGTAGGAGATAAGCCTAGACAGACACAATATGGATTTGTATCACACTCAAGTCATTCTGAAAACACTGCCAAACCCTGCGGTACGTTTCAATTGACTTGTTCAATTGTTTGCACTATTAAATTGGTAAGATTGACATTTTTGAGTTGATCCCAGGATTTAGAAAATAATGGGTGCTTGAAAGGAGTGGCATCAATTGGAAAGTGTCTCGGTGGGCCTCAGATAAAGTCTTTCTTGTCCTCTCTGGCTGTGTGACACACTATCTCCAGTGCCAGACTTAGCAAGATTTAATGGTTGAGAAGGCCCTGTCTCCTGTGTTTGCTGAGACAGCGTGATTCACTGTGCCACAGACAGGTAAACATATTCTGTTTGCTTAGACAGGTCAGCTGGAACCGCTGCTCAGTGAGTTCACTGAGGAGGGGGGAGAAACAGATTAACAGAATGCTGCAGAGGTTGACCTGGCCAAGGTAAACATGTTAAAGGGCTATGTAAAGTCATTGGCCGAAATCAGTCTTGCCTGCTACTTACTAAAACTACATACTATGTACTAATCATACTACATACTTTATTATTAAGAACACACTGTTTAGTAAACACTAATGCAGTATGGCAACTATTATCAACATACTAGGCTCGTCCTACTGAGAACGCGCCATTTAATGCAGAATTCCATTGATTCCCACCATTGTTAATTTTGGTACAGTGCATTACCTTCTTTGATTACCTTCTGTTGTCAAACAACAATTCCCTTCCTCAATAGTGTGCAGTGAATTTTACTACGTGAAAAGTCAAAATGAGTATGACATGCTGGCATTTAAAGCATACTACATGTAATATACTAAAAAACGTTCTATTTGCGCATATCCAAAATGCCTGCTATGGACACAGCCATAGCTATGCAATGCTATGCTATGCTATGTAATGTAATGTAATGTAATGTAATCACACTACTGCTTTCTAAAAGTTATGTTTCCTTTGATTCTTGAGAAAAGCATGTAGCTTATGTGTCTGTATTGAAGTAGAACTAATCGTTGTTGACTAGAACCTGGTTCCTCTGTGTTGCAGCATGCAGAGGAGCACAGTGTTCGTCTGAAACCTCCCATCTTCATCACCTTCCAGTGTTCCCTCAAGGTTAGAGACCCTGTAGTCACGCGTTGCCTTCCTTCCAGTGTTACCTCAAGGTTAGTGAACCTGTAGTCACGCGTTGCCTTCCTTCCAGTGTTACCTCAAGGTTAGAGACCCTGTAGTCACGAGTTGCCTTCCTTCCAGTATTGCCTCAAGGTTAGAGACCCTGTAGTCACAAGTTGCCTTCCTTCCAGTGTTACCTCAAGGTTAGTGAACCTGTAGTCACACATTGCCATATGAGGCCTATAATAACGTGACCATGGATGTTGAGTTGTCATCCTCTCCTCTCTCTTCCATTGTAGGAGGCCTATAATAACATGACCATAGATGTTGAGTTGT
Organism: Oncorhynchus mykiss; assembly: GCF_013265735.2. Lineage (NCBI taxonomy): Eukaryota > Metazoa > Chordata > Actinopteri > Salmoniformes > Salmonidae > Oncorhynchus > Oncorhynchus mykiss. The sequence continues at coordinate 73,928,112 of NC_048575.1, read as the reverse complement.
CATCCTCTCCTCTCTCTTCCATTGTAGGAGGCCTATAATAACATGACCATAGATGTTGAGTTGTCATCCTCTCCTCTCTCTTCCATTGTAGGAGGCCTATAATAACATGACCATAGATGTTGAGTTGTAGAGAAGGGAGGGCTTGTGCATGGAGCCTACATGTAGCAGGGGGAAGAGATTGGATATGAGGACCCTGTTGACCCTGACTGTGGGACCACTAAAATGATGTACCACAAGTAAAGGATGAATCTATTCATACTAACAGACACTGAATACTTAAAAACATACTTAACACATAGTTATAGTTTAAAAAAAGTTTTAATAGTGTTGAATAACTAAACTGCATCTCTGATCTGACCACCAGTACAGCACTTACAGCTCTGATCTGACCAAAAGTACTGCACTTATAGCTCTGTTATGACCAAAGGTACTGCACTTACAGCTCTGATCTGACCAAAAGTACTGCACTTATAGCTCTGTTATGACCAAAAGTACTGCACTTACAGCTCTGATCTGACCAAAGGTACTGCACTTATAGCTCTGATCTGACCAACAGTACTGCACTTATAGCTCTGATCTGACCAAAAGTACTGCACTTACAGCTCTGATCTGACCAAAAGTACTGTACTTATAGCTCTGATCTGACCAAAAGTACTGCACTTATAGCTCTGATCTGACCAAAAGTACTGTACTTATAGCTCTGATCTGACCAAAAGTACTGCACTTATAGCTCTGATCTGACCAAAAGTACTGCACTTACAGCTCTGATCTGACCAAAGGTACTGCACTTATAGCTCTGATCTGACCAAAAGTACTGCACTTATAGCTCTGATCTGACCAACAGTACTGCACTTATAGCTCTGATCTGACCAAAAGTACTGCACTTACAGCTCTGATCTGACCAAAGGTACTGCACTTATAGCTCTGATCTGACCAAAGGTACTGCACTTATAGCTCTGATCTGACCAACAGTACTGCACTTATAGCTCTGATCTGACCAAAAGTACTGCACTTACAGCTCTGATCTGACCAAAAGTACTGTACTTATAGCTCTGATCTGACCAAAAGTACTGCACTTATAGCTCTGATCTGACCAAAAGTACTGCACTTACAGCTCTGATCTGACCAAAGGTACTGCACTTATAGCTCTGATCTGACCAAAAGTACTGCACTTACAGCTCTGATCTGACCAAAGGTACTGCACTTATAGCTCTGATCTGACCAAAAGTACTGCACTTATAGCTCTGATCTGACCAAAAGTACTGTACTTATAGCTCTGATCTGACCAAAAGTACTGCACTTACAGCTCTGATCTGACCAAAGGTACTGCACTTATAGCTCTGATCTGACCAAAAGTACTGCACTTATAGCTCTGATCTGACCAACAGTACTGCACTTATAGCTCTGATCTGACCAAAAGTACTGCACTTACAGCTCTGATCTGACCAAAGGTACTGCACTTATAGCTCTGATCTGACCAAAAGTACTGCACTTATAGCTCTGATCTGACCAACAGTACTGCACTTATAGCTCTGATCTGACCAAAGGTACTGCACTTTCAGCTCTGATCTGACCAACAGTACTGCACTTATAGCTCTGATCTGACCAAAAGTACTGCACTTATAGGATGTAGGGTGACATTTCAGACACTGCTTGGTCACAGCTGTGTAACAACGTGTCAGGGACAGTACTACTTGTACTACAAGGTGTCTAGACTACATTCTGGATGATATTGGACTGACAGAAATGCCAATGTCAAGTTGGCTTCACACAACGAGAACACAGTGAAGCACACCATCAGGAGGCAAATCTCCATAATCTAATCTACTGCCAAGGCCTGGCATAGATCACAGACACAATGAGGAGGATGGCTCCCTACCCTGACTGCTCTGAGGAGGATGGCTCCATACCTTGACTGCTCTGAGGAGGATGGCTCCATACCCTGACTGCTCTGAGGAGGATGGCTCCCTACCCTGACTGCTCTGAGGAGGATGGCTCCATACCTTGACTGCTCTGAGGGGGATGGCTCCCTACCCTGACTGCTCTGAGGAGGATGGCTCCATACCTTGACTGCTCTGAGGAGGATGGCTCCATACCCTGACTGCTCTGAGGAGGATGGCTCCCTACCCTGACTGCTCTGAGGAGGATGGCTCCCTACCCTGACTGCTCTGGGGAGGATGGCTCCCTACCCTGACTGCTCTGAAGAGGATGGCTCCCTACACTGACTGCTCTGAAGAGGATGGCTCCCTACACTGACTGCTCTGAGGAGGATGTCTCCCTACCCTGACTGCTCTGAGGAGGATGTCTCCCTACACTGACTGCTCTGAAGAGGATGGCTCCCTACACTGACTGCTCTGAGGAGGATGGCTCCCTACCCTGACTGCTCTACACTGACTGCTCTGAAGAGGATGGCTCCCTACACTGACTGCTCTGAAGAGGATGGCTCCCTACCCTGACTGCTCTGAAGAGGATGGCTCCATACACTGACTGCTCTGAAGAGGATGGCTCCCTACCCTGACTGCTCTACACTGACTGCTCTGAAGAGGATGGCTCCCTACACTGACTGCTCTGAAGAGGATGGCTCCCTACACTGACTGCTCTGAAGAGGATGGCTCCCTACCCTGACTGCTCTGAAGAGGATGGCTCCATACCCTGACTGCTCTGAAGAGGATGGCTCCCTACCCTGACTGCTCTACACTGACTGCTCTGAAGAGGATGGCTCCCTACACTGACTGCTCTGAAGAGGATGGCTCCCTACCCTGACTGCTCTACACTGACTGCTCTGAAGAGGATGGCTCCCTACACTGACTGCTCTGAAGAGGATGGCTCCCTACCCTGACTGCTCTACACTGACTGCTCTGAGGAGGATGGCTCCCTACCCTGACTGCTCTGAGGAGGATGGCTCCCTACCCTGACTGCTCTGAGGAGGATGGCTCCCTACACTGACTGCTCTACACTGACTGCTCTGAGGAGGATGGCTCCCTACACTGACTGCTCTGAAGAGGATGGCTCCCTACCCTGACTGCTCTACACTGACTGCTCTGAGGAGGATGGCTCCCAACCCTGACTGCTCTGAGGAGGATGGCTCCCTACCCTGACTGCTCTGAGGAGGATGGCTCCCTACCCTGACTGCTCTGAGGAGGATGGCTCCCTACCCTGACTGCTCTGAAGAGGATGGCTCCCTACACTGACTGCTCTGAAGAGGATGGCTCCCTACCCTGACTGCTCTGAGGAGGATGGCTCCCTACCCTGACTGCTCTGAAGAGGATGGCTCCCTACCCTGACTGCTCTGAAGAGGATGGCTCCCTACACTGACTGCTCTGAAGAGGATGGCTCCCTACCCTGACTGCTCTGAGGAGGATGGCTCCCTACACTGACTGCTCTGAGGAGGATGGCTCCCTACACTGACTGCTCTGAGGAGGATGGCTCCCTACACTGACTGCTCTACACTGACTGCTCACACATGGATATTACATTTCTATAAAAATATTGATTTTCTCAAACTATAAGTGCTTTTAACCTATTTTTACTTTTCTTGTTTGTGTACATTGACACGCAGGAGGAATACGTTGGGCCTGTTTCCATATTGCCAAGACTTGCATTATTCATTGCTCATTAAAGGATTAAACATATTTCTATGTGGTGTTTTCTTTCTGAACAATAACACATCACAAAATGACAAACAGGGTATTTTTTAAATTATTTTGAATTGCATTTTTGGAATTCTTCTCACAGACACAAGTTTGTCAATCAAACAGATCAGGGGTGTTCAACTCCACATGGTATGCATGCTTTTGTTCCAACGCATCACAGAAACAGCACATTTTGTCCATAACTTTCCACTTCTGAACTCGTCAATATTTCTTTGATTGTCCCCCACGATGAAATCGGAGAGGGGACTGGATCTGTCTCCATCCGTACGTTCGTTCTGTCATGCGTTAGTCACACACAATATCTGAGACAGCACTGTGACGATTTTGACGAAACCTGGGGGAATGATGCGTCTTGCCATAGAGATCTGGCATCTACAAAATTACTCTGATTTGCCCAAGGCGGGAGCTATAGTAATTAACTGAAATTTGTAAGTTACATGCAATATCTCAATTGGCCCAAAGGGGGCACTGCATCATTTAGGGGGGACGACATGTTTATTGTTGCCTTCTTCTTTTTGTTCTAGCTAGTGAAATCCCTGTTACTACTGTATCGTATAGCTTTGTGTTACTCTACAAAATGTCCCTGTGACCTTTGTGTCTGTTCTCTATTATCCTACCCATCTCCTCCCTCCAGGCCAGGCAGGTTTCTCTGTGTATAAGTGTGCTCGCTATGGGCCTGTGAACGTAGTGATCCCATACCCGTGCCGTCTAGCCGAGGACAACAGGGGCTTCATGAAGGGTTCCCAGAGGGAGAGAGAGCTGCTGTGGATAAAGCTGAAACGCAGGTTGGCCTTTGGACAGGTCTTCTACAGGCATCAACCTGAGCCGGCACTATGAAATCACAGCTTGCTAACTGTCTCTCGCTCCGTCTCGGTCTAAGCCTCTTCCACTGTTTATCTCACCCTCTTCCCCTTAGCTATCTTTCTCCCTCCCTCTGTCTCTCTCTTCGTCTCTCTCCCACTCCTTTTAATTTTCTCTCTGTAAGCGTTCCTCTTTGTGTCCTCTCAGCAACCTCAGAGCCCCGCATACATCAGACAGGCATCTTTACTATTCCAAAAGGACTCCCTAAAATGTTGGGCTGGCACAGTCCACCCGCCGCTCGCTGCTTTTTTATCTCTCTATTTATCCTGGAGAAGGACAGCAATAATAAAAACATAACAGGCTTGATTTAAATGGCAGTAAAGTATCCATCAATGTTTATTTTTCTCTGTAATGATTCTTGATTCAAGGCTCCATAAAACTCCTTAGGAGCATTTCTGTAGATGTCCTACATGATTCACAGGTATTGTAATATTGTAAAGTGTTCATACATCTAGAGTAAGAATGTATACTTGTCTACACCCTTGTGTCTCTATAGTACTGTATTAAATATCAAAGTTGGAGCTGGTTTAAAAGTTAATAAACTGTCTTGTAGTTTAGTTGAAATCGATAGTAGAATACATTGTACATTTCTGAAGGCTCTGGAAGGTTTGTTCTGCAGTAGTCTAGTTTGCTTGTGTTGATGTCCAGGAATGGCATTACTTTAAACTATTCTGCACTTCAAATCATTGTAACCCAGTGTGCTATTAATTTGTCCATTTGGCAATGTAAATAATATGATATTTAGAATATGTTCAATTTAGCACAGCAACCTTGTAAATATGAAAGCAGTTTATTTTATTTATTCAGCATGTTTCATCAGGTAAGTTATTGATCGAAATGGCTGACAAGAAGAATGTAAAGATAAATCCACAAGGCCTCAAACTCTCAAGAATTCACATATTTAAAAAAAAAGATAAAGACAATTGATAATTCACAAGTTATCATTCTCTTTTGTTGGCTGAGCTTTTGAGAGAGACTCCCAGTATGGGTCACTGTGAATGTTAATTGTATGTTAGAGATGGTTTCATTACAGACAGTCCATTAATATCTCATTCAGAAACTAATCAGGCTTCCCAATAATGACCAACCTGCGACTCTGTGACAGCAACCATCCTTCTGCAGATGATGATTAAATTGGCCATGATATTGTGCTCTCACACTGAATAGGGGAGGGAGAGGACGCGTTAATCATCATAACCAAATTGTTCAGAAGAACAGAAGAATGCACTGTGTCTAATGTAAGTTCCTGCTGTGCTTTGTTCATAGAGTTCAACTCACATTTGTCAACCATTTTATCATCCAATAAACTATTTGAATCAAGTGTTCTTTTTTTAACTTTCAGGATGTTATTTTTCTTCTTCCAATTAGAAAACAATACAACTCCAGATCTTACTGTCAGAACATTCTAAACTCAGCTGTTCCTAATTTACTTTATGAACGTCAACGTTTCTTATGCAAGAGGTTCTGTGCAGCGTCGTCTCATGAGAGCCCCCGTGGCGGTGGAGCGGCTCAGCCCTCAGACGGTTTGTTTGTTTTTCTTGCCTTATGTTTGTGGTTAGGATTTAATGGATTATCAGACAGCAATGTGTGCCTTTTCTCTTGTCTCAGCAACATTACATGAACTCTCCAGTGACATGGCAATGTCAGTGCTGATAAGCAAGCAAGCACACACACACACACACACAGACACACACAGCATAGAATGATTGGTAACATAAACATGTATTAGGTTAATGGACTATGGGGATCATATGTTTATGATGTATTCTGCTGTGTTTCTATTTCAGTGATAGTTTACAGAGAGGCTTATTATCAATTCAATGCTTGTAGTTTACCGTACAAACCAAGGGTTGGAACCAACAAGGATTCTTCAGAGTTCTCCTATCGGGACAGGCGAATAACCCTTTTAGGTTCCAGATAGCACCTTATTTTTAGAGACAGGGGTAGATGGGCATAATCCCATGTTTCTGTATCAGAAGGTTGCATGATTCTGCATAGCAAGGTTGCGTAATCCCATGATTCTGCATAGCAAGGCTAGATGGGCATAATCCCATGTTTCTGTATCAGAAGGTTGCATGATTCTGCATAGCAAGGCTGCATAATCCCATGATTCTGCATAGCAAGGTTGCGTAATCCCATGATTCTGCATAGCAAGGCTGCATAATCCCATGATTCTGCATAGCAAGACTGCATAATCCCATGATTCTGCATAGCAAGGCTGCATAATCCCATGATTCTGCATAGCAAGGTTGCGTAATCCCATGATTTTGCATAGCAAGGATGTATAATCCCATGATTCTGCATAGCAAGGTTGCATAACCCCATGATTATGCATAGCAAGGTTGCATAACCCCATGATTCTGCATAGCAAGTTTGCATAACCCCATGATTCTGCATAGCAAGGTTGCATAACCCCATGATTCTGTATCAGAAGGTTGAGTGTTTGATCCCAGTGGTGGACACTTGTTATTTTACTTCTTTTTTTTTTACCCTATCCCAAACCATAACCCTTACCTTAACCATTTGGAATGAGGGCCTAAACCTCATGTTTTAACCCTATCTAAAGCCTTAACTCTGAACCTTCTAAATTTGAAGTTTGGAGAAATGGATCTATACTAAGCAGGAATAGTCAATGCAAGATGTGAAAAACACTTCAAAATTTGACGTTCAGAGCAACTTTGAAATTTGATGTTTTGATGGATGTGGATACACATCTAATTCTGCAGTGAGACTGCGTGATAACTTCACACCTATTGCTTAGTGACCAGGTTGCCGGCTAACAGAGTCAGCTGACCTGGTCAGCCAATCTGTGGCCTAGCCTGGGGGTGGAGACCCCCACCCAGTTTCCAGGAGCCCAGGTTGACCACAGCTCTATAAACTCCTGGCCTCCACACTAACTAACCAACCGGACACCTCCCCACACGGGCAAGCCGCTCTTTGGGCTTCCTGATGGTGTCTGTTACATGTTATCATCCTTGCCCCCATAGCCCCTGCTATCTATTAGCCTTGCTAGCTGCTAACTGTTACCCTTTAGAATGTTAATTAGGGAAGCCCATAACCTGAGGCTTGCTAGCCTTGCAGGTTAGCTTCTCCTGTATATTTTGTGTGCAATGCTAGTTGCTAATTATATACTGTTACATTCTATGCTATGCTAGCCCCCTTCTACGGTATATCATAACTACTGCTAGTTACTGTAGCCTGTTAGCATACACTACTTTTTTGTAGTATGCTAGCTTACTAGCCTTTGTATTACTTTATGCCTATTCACAGCCAACACCATTAGCATGCAAGCATAGCGAATTCTACTATAGCCATTTCTATTGGGTGCTAGCCCATTGCAGCTGCTGCATGTAGCTACCTATTGCCATTCCTATTGTGCAGCCTTACATTGCTATTACTCTGGTGCAATATATACTCACTGTTTCTTTTGTGCTAGAGAAAATCACCATCACTATTACTTTCACAGATTCAATTCATCTTCCTGCTTCCTGTGTGTGTGTCTGTTTCCTGTGTGTGTGTCTCTTTTCTGTGTGGCAATAAAGTGTGGATTGTATTCCTGTCTCCCATTGGTATTTTCTGTCCTCTAATAGGGACCCCGGGACAATTGTACCTCTCATTTAAACCGGAGCCTCTTTCGTGAGCGTGTACTTTTGTGAGCATGTACTTGTGGTGCGTGGGTATGTGTGTGTATGTGTGTGTGTGTCAGATATCAGGGTGTCAGATATCAGTACCTGGGTTAGACAGGGGGGTCTAGAAGAGAAGGGAACACGATGTTCACATCACACATCTCAGGAATAATTCATTGAATTTTCTTCCATGGCAGTTCGTTGTCTGGCTGACTATTTCTCTAATTTGGTTTCCATTCGGTTTTCCGAGAAGATGAGAGGCAGAGCTGTCCTGATAGAAATAACTAACTCAACATCTGTGTCTCAAATAACACCATTCCCTATACAGTGCACTGTATTTGACCATGGCTCATAGAATAGGGTTCCATTTGGGAAATCCCGAGCTCCTCTCCCTTCTCTAAAGTCACAAAAAGCGAAGAAAAATCAATCTTGACCAGATTCCTTTCGATCTCTCCCCTTTTCCGTCTTTCAAACCACCACCTCCTTTTGTTGTAGCCAATGAATGGTGGCCATGTATTATACATCATTAAGCTGCTTTCATCTCAGTACTCTGAGATGTGTCCCATTTTCCCTTTGAAAATGATCATGCCGATCATGAGGAGGAGGAACAAGCTGTCCACCGGATGAAAGACAGAAAGGAGGGATAGTGCGTGAGGTTGTGTGTGTATGTGGGGATGTAAGGTGTGTGTGCTTGTGTGTGCACTTGTATACACACACAAGCATAAAAGCATGCAAACATACACACACACGTGTGCTAGCCTGTGTGTGTGTGAGAGTTGTAATGGAGGATGATGCCCTCTGTTCTGTGCTACAGTACCCAGCAGAGTAGCAGGCCAACAGGTGGTCCATGGTGGTGTAGCCCTTAGGAAATCAACCAGCCAGGAGTTATTTCAGGGCCTTGATTTCTCCTCACCACCGACCCATCAGTCAGGCTGAGGAATGAATGGGACAGAGCGAATGTTTGGATTATTAGTCTGGCATCCTGCAGCTCAATAAGCACGAGGCTGGTGAAAAATTAGTATTATGTTACAGATATTTAACCTGTTCTTAAATAATATATTTTTTTTTAAATATGAAAAAAAAACATTACTGTATGCAGGGGAGAACTAAAACAGTATGTAGGCGTCCTAAACTGCAGCCTATTCTCTATATAGTGCACTTCTTTTTACGACAGTCCATAGGGCTCTCGTTAAAAGTAGTGCACTGTATAGGGAACAGGGGCTCATTTGGGACACATCCCAGGTGTAGTCTACCTATGAATATTGCCTAGTCAATAGGAGGAGAGAGAAGAAAAGAAAAGAAGAGAAAGCTAGCTAATTTATTTTTTTCTTCTTGCACCAGCACTTCCAGCTAGGGACTACTGTATAGTGTTTGGTGATTACTTCAAATAGAATATAATTGTTTATTTCTTTCCTGCCTGATGACTTCAGAGGGACTGTGAACTTAAAACTTCATAAGATGGAAGGAAGAAAAGAAGGACAGATGTATTGTGGGAGGAAGCGCAGAGAAAGAACCACACCATCATCATCATCATCATCATCATCATCACGTCCTACTTACACCTCTCCAGTGCTTCCTCCCTCTGAGGTATGGAACGCCGTCTGGGTCTTTGCATGTCAAAAAAGATACGTGCAAATTTAAGACACACAACATACTATAATATAACTTTGTTATTTGAAGTGTATTTTTTTGACGTGCAAAGTCCCAAACAGTGTTCCATATTGAGCAGCTTGGTCTCATAGACTAGACATAACATAGTCAGTTAAATCTGGGAACCTCAAAAATATATGATATGTTATGTTTGGTATGGTTACATAAAACAGATGGTTACTTAACTTTGGGAAAGGCGTGCTGCTAGCAGGACACCTTGACAACATCCGGTGAAATTGCAGAGTGTGAAATTCAAACTACAGTATAATAAGCATTTAACTTTCATAAAATCACAAGTGTAATACATTAAATTAAGTTTAACTTCTTGTTAATCCAGCCGCTGTGTCAGATTTCAAAAACGCTTTATGGCGAAAGCAAACCATGCGATTATCTGAGGACAACGCCCCGCATACAAAACAATTGAAAACATATTTCAACCAGGCAGGTGCCACACGAAGGTCAGAAATAGCTCTATAATAAAAGCCTTACCTTTAATGGTTTTCTTCTGTTGGCACTCCAAAAGGTCCCAGTTACATCACAAATGGTCCTTTTGTTCGATAAAGTCCTTCTTTATATCCATAAAAACTCAGTTTAGCTGGTGTGGTTCAGTCAATAATCAGCCCAGTTTTCCTCCATCAAAATGCATACAAAATTAATCCCAAACTTTACCAATAAACATTTCCAAACAAGTCAAACAACGTTCATAATCGAACCTTAGGTACCCTAATACGTAAATAAATGATCAAATTTAAGACAGAGAATCGTTATTGTCTTTACCGGAGAAAAATAACAGAACGCGCTCTCTTCCACACGCCTGGAAACACTACAGCCAAAATGGGAGCCACCTAGAAAAACAACAGTATCTGGCTCATTTTTCCAAAAACCAGCCTAAAACTATTTTGAAAGACTCTTGACATCTAGTGGAAGCCCTAGGAACTGCAATCGGGGAGGACTTTGCCTTATAATAAAAGTGATAGCCATTGAAAATAGTGGTAAGTTTGTTTTTGGGATGGTTTGTCCTCGGGGTTTCGCCTGCCATGTCAGTTCTGTTCTACTCACAGACATTATTTTAACAGTTTTAGAACGTTTAGAGTGTTTTCTATCCAAATCTACCAATTATATGCATATCTAGCTTCTGGGCCTGATTCACAGGCAGTTTACTTTGGGCTCGCTTTTCATCCGGACGTCAAAATACTGCCCCATATCCCAAACAAGTTAAGGCAAAAACTAAAGTAGGGGGGATGGATGGTTTGGTGTATAAGGCATAACGTCTAGCAACCCAAAGGTTGCGAGTTCGAATCTCATCATATACTTTTGTTTTTTATCATATTAGCAAGTTTTACAACTACTTAGCATGTTAGCTAACCTTTACCACCTAGCTAAAATCCTTAACATGTCATACCTTTTGAAAATGTGTAACATATAGCACATTTTGCAAATTCGTAACATACAATATGAATTATAATTGGTAACATATCATTTGACATGGGAGATGGACACCCATGAATACAATACGAAACATAACATATCATACTAAATAAAGTGTCTCAAATTTACATACAGAATAATACGAAATTCTGTGAGACCAGGTTGCACTGAGGGACTGTGGATTCATAACTTCATGAGATGTGTTGTGGGGGAAGCGAGCAGAGAGAAAGAAAGAGAACAGTTCCACATCATCATCATCGTCATTGCATTCTTATTATACCTCTCCATCTCCAAACAGGAAATGAATAATTACTAGTTTTATTTCAGGATGATGAGTCAGTGTAGAGATAGATACGGCACAGTGCCTCCGCTCCTTTCCACTCCTTCTTCCTAACCCCAGGCACAATGGTAGAACGCAGCATATAAAAGTCAGCTGAATAGCAGACAAGTCTAAAACATCTTCATTGATTTCTCCGTGTGTGTGTGTGTGTGTGTGTGTGTGTGTGTGTGTGTGTGTGTGTGTGTGTGTGTGTGTGTGTGTGTGTGGGCTTTGAGAGATGCGGCGGGCGGGCAGTGTGTGATCCACAAGAAAAGGATGTCCTCTCGCTTCTCTGTTGCATTCCGTCCACCCACTCCCATGGCCGAGCTGAAACCATGATTCATACCGCTAAGCCCACACACTTCAAACATAGCAAATATAGATAGAGGTGAGCGTTGCCCTGGATAGAATCAATTCTGGTTGAGGAAAGGAGGTAGTACCACAGCTCGACAGCAGAGGGCAGTAGTGACCTTTACTCTCACAAATACCATCCCATTCCATCCGCTAGTCCTCCAGCGAGAAGCTGTTTTAGTCTATGAAAATTCATGGTTACATGCTGACCTATTTTGGTTTATGTTTTTTCTTAAGGGTCGGACCTGCCTCTCAGGGCTGCTGAACAGCATGGTTGGAAACATAGAGCCTTGATAGCATAATCATGGAAGAATACCACAGGCTCATATGTATATCTTCTTTCCTCCTGTCTTAGTCAGGGAAGAATGCAGATCTGTTTTACTGTGAGCCACAGGCCCATATGTATATCTTCATTCCTATTTTATTAATCAGGGAAGAATACCTCATGTTCATATGTATATCTTATTTCTTCCTGTCTTAATCAGGGAAGAATACCACAGGCTCATATGTATATCTTCTTTCTTCCTGTCTTAATCAGGGAATAATACCACAGGCCCATATGTATATCTTCTTTCTTCCTGTCTTAATCAGGGAATAATACCACAGGCCCATATGTATATCTTCTTTCTTCCTGTCTTAATCAGGGAATAATACCACAGGCCCATATGTATATCTTCATTCCTATTTTATTAATCAGGGAAGAATACCTCATGTTCATATGTATATCTTATTTCTTCCTGTCTTAATCAGGGAATAATACCACAGGCCCATATGTATATCTTCTTTCTTCCTGTCTTAATCAGGGAATAATACCACAGGCCCATATGTATATCTTCTTTCTTCCTGTCTTAATCAGGGAATAATACCACAGGCCCATATGTATATCTTCTTTCTTCCTGTCTTAATCAGGGAATAATACCACAGGCCCATATGTATATCTTCATTCCTATTTTATTAATTAGGGAAGAATACCTCATGTTCATATGTATATCTTCTTTCTTCCTGTCTTAATCAGGGAATAATACCACAGGCTCATATGTATATCTTATTTCTTCCTGTCTTAATCAGGGAATAATACCACAGGCTCATATGTATATCTTATTTCTTCCTGTCGTGCATCACATAGAAATTCCACTTTTCCCCCTCAGTCTCTGTCCAGCCACGAGTTCCATTCCTATAAACCCTCTTGAAGTAACAACACGATATTGTCGCTTGATAACAGCACGCAGCAGCCATAAACTGCATAAATCCTACCTTGATATTTAATGGATTATCATAATCTTTTTTCATAAGCACATGCACATACACACACAGACACACAGACACACACACACGTAAGCGACAAGGTCATCACATGAACATGTTTAACTGGTGGCATGTCTACACACATGTTTATATCCTGCCAGAGAGAGAGGTATCATCAGAAAGAGTGAGAGAGAGACAGAAAGAGTGAGAGACAGAAATAGAGTGAGAGAGAGGGGTATCATCAGAAAGAGAGTGAGAGAGGGGTATCATCAGAAAGAGAGAGAGAGGGGGAAAGAAGAAGAGTGCAGGATCCTTGTCCTCATATCTCTTCACCCCTCATCTCTCTCTCTCTCTCTCTCTCTCTCTCTCTCTCTCATGCTTTTCCTTCCTTTTATCGGAGGAAATCAAACTACAGTGCCTCTTATAAATTCGCATGGCAGAGATGGGTACATACACACACGCCAAAACTCTAATATTTCACCCCCCCTTCTCTCTCACATACTTTTCTGGAGGGGGCTCAACCTCAGGGTTTCCATTAGTCAACAGAAAGAAAGCCTGTCATCCTCCTCTCTCCTCCCCTCAAACTATTTTGGTCCCAAACTGATTGAATGTCTGATAAGCAGTGGGTGAGAACTATCATAACACCTCTGCAGGGTGAGGCTCGCGGTAGGACTGTGTAGACGCCATTTCCTGCTGATTTGGGGCTGTGGAGATAAGCCAGCGGGGACTGCGAGGAGTGTGTGTAGGTGTCTATGTGTGTATGCGTGAGATTGTGCATGTGTGACGTATGTGTGTGTGTGTTTGTATGGCAGGCTGAGACTTCTTCCAGGCTAGGATTACTGTACTGTATCACAGAGAGTGGAGATCATCTGTTCTCTACCCATGTGTGACGTATGTGTGTGTGTGTTTGTATGGCAGGCTGAGACTTCTTCCAGGCTAGGATTACTGTACTGTATCACAGAGAGTGGAGATCATCTGTTCTCTACCCTTGCTGTTCCCGTGCCCTCTACGCCACTCTGTTACCCAACTCTATTATCCTGCTACTCAGACCTACAGTAGGATATAGGCTGCTGCAGGTACTGGTACAAATACTCGTACAAATACTGGTAGAGATACTGATAAAAATACTGGTGCAGATACTGGTACAGATACTGGTACAAATACACACAGACACAAACACAAAACACACAGACACAAACACAATACACACAGACACAAGCACAAACACACAAACACAATACACACAGACACAAACACAATACACACAGACAGAAACACAATACAAACAGACACAATACACAATACACACAGACACAATACACAGACACAAACACAAAACACAAAAACATGATACACACAGATACACAAACACAATGCACACAGATACACAAACACAATACACACAGACAAAATACACACACACACAAACAGAATACACACACACACACACACACACACACACACACACACACACACACACACACACACACACACACACAATACACATAGCCAAACACAATACACATAGACACAATACACATAGGCACAAACACAATACACACAGACACAAACACATTACACATAGACACAATACACATAGACACAAACACAATACTCACAGACACAATAAATATAGACACAAACAATACACACAAACGCAATACACACAATGCACACAATAAACATAGACACAAACACAATACACATAACCACAAACACAATACACACTGACACAAACACAATACACACAGCCACAAACACAATACACACAGCCACAAACACAATACACACCGACACAAACACAATACACACAGCCACAAACACAATACACACAGCCACAAACACAATACACACCGACACAAACACAATACACACAGACACAAACACAATACACACCGACACAAACACAATACACATAAACACAAACACAATACACATGAACACAAACACAATACACACAGCCACAAACACAATACACACCGACACAAACACAATACACACAGCCACAAACACAATACACACAGCCACAAACACAATACACATAAACACAAACACAATACACACCGACACAAACACAATACACACAGCCACAAACACAATACACATAAACACAAACACAATACACACCGACACAAACACAATACACACAGCCACAAACACAATACACACAGCCACAAACACAATACACATAAACACAAACACAATACACACCGACACAAACACAATACACACCGACACAAACACAATACACACAGACACAAATGGCTACAAATATATCAAATCAAATTGTATTGGTCACATACACATATTTAGCAGATGTTATTGCGGGTAAAGAGAAATGCTTGTAGGAGCTAGAAGCAGAGCTGCCGTATGTGTCGGCGACATCTTAACGTTGTTTAAGATGGGGCAGGCACGTAAACCCAGAAATTGGACTGAAAGGAAACAGAACTAGATTCCATTCCTGGAAATAGAATTACACTCCAATTCTGTGATTAACTGTCACATCGCTCTAATCTAAAGCATTCAGAACAGCTGACACAACCATCACCAATAGAAAGACAGAACAGATGATGACACACTGTATTACAGTAGACTGAGAACCCCGCTCCAGCTGTTGCTATCAGAGTCGACACTGATGGTTTTAGGGTCTACCAAATGGCACCCTAGTCCCTATATAGTGGCACCCTACTCACTATGGGCCCTGGTCAAAAGTACTGCACTACACAAGGAATAAGGTGCCATTTCGGACACAACCCTCTGTCTGTCTGAGGAAACCACGGGCGGTCTCGCTCTGTCTGTCTCTCTTGCTCTCTCTCTCTCTCTCTATCTCTCTCAGTGTCTCGCTCTCTCTCTCTTGCTCTCTCTCTGTCTTTCTCTCTCCTCTCTCTCTTCCCCTCTCTCTCTCTCTCTCTCTCTTTCTCTCTCTCTCTTGCCCTCTCCCTTGCACTCTTTCTCTGTCTTTCGATCTGTCTCTGTCTTTCTTTCTCTCTCTCATTCTCTCTGTCTCTCTCTCTCTCCCTCTTTCTATCTCTGTCTCTCTCTCTCTCTCTCTCTGTCTCTCTGTCTCTCTCTCTCTTTCTATCTATCTCTGTCTCTCTTGCCGTCTCTCTCTCTCTCTTGCGCTCTCTATTCAATCTCTCTCTCCTGCACCACTAATCTCATCAGTACTAACAACACCACCCACATGTTTTTTCTCCTGACCTGCCATTATGGAGCGACACATATTGGACCAATGGCATGACAAAGAGGAGAGAGGGCGCAAAATGGCTACCTAAGCTGAGCCCTATGCCTTGTCAAAAGGTCACCCTGATTAAAGATCCGGCTACGGTCTGGTGAATGAAAGGTGGACGGGTAGTTTAATGGAAGGATAGCTAGAGGGATTAACCCTCGGCTCTGGGAGAGGACACCGACTGTGTGTGTGTGTGTGTGTGGGGGGGGGGCATATGTCTGAGTGTGATAGTGAGTGTGTGTCACTCATGCCTCTTGTGTGTGTGTTCGCGCCTACAATTGTCTGTGTACAGCAACCGGGATGGAGGAGATGGAGGCTTTAACTCGTCAGTATTAAGTCAACGCAGATGGTGCAGATGTGATAGGGAGTTCCCAACCCTACACGGTCAGGTTGGTTCAGGCGATGCTTGTGTAAGTGCACAATACATCCCTGGTAAGGATTCCTAAACAACAACAAAATATGATGGCCAAGTTTCCCTTCAGGGATAATAAAGTGAATCTTATCTCTTCTTACCAATCTATGCAAATGTGTGCTCAAGACTATTAACTGTAACTTTAGGCAACTGTTCATGCAGTATTGATGACACTTAAACCGAACACCAACGAAATGAGCAAGGATAAATACAAGCATGAAACAATCAGCCAATAGATCTATCAGTTGATCATGAATAAACCAGCGAACCAATCAATCACATTACATATCTGTCAAAGATGACCTTGATTATGGGCCTTCGGAGACTCTTCTTCTCCCTATGCAATGAGAGATGGGTGATGGAAATATTACTACAATGGACATTCCCATTCAAGTCAATGATCTGTTTGGCCCGGCAGCCATATTGAACGTATCTATGGGAGTAATTCTAATTCCATGAGCAGGCCAGCTCCTGTCATCGAGGGCCACAGCAATAAACTGACTAGAATGGACAGTCCCATTCATGTTCGATGTTCCATGATGGGTGGCCCCCGGCAGCCATTTTGCTCTAGTCAGTGTATTTCCATGGGCAACACAGAGAGCTCATCCAGCTGTCATCCAGGGCCAAGCAAAGCACTCTCACAGAGTCATGTGTCTGATTGACAAAACCTCCCCCAGCCAGCCTCTGTCTGTCACAAGCCAATGATTGATAATGAGAATATTTGACCAACAAATTGAAAGCCACACTTGAATTTAATGGTTGTCACACCGGTAGGTCTCCTCCACATTAGTCCATACTTTCTGACTGAAAGACAGTCATCTGTTGGGTGGCTAAATGACACAGCGCAAAGCTATCTATCAGATCCCAATGCGATACCAATGCTCCATTACTTGAATAACTATGGAAATCTAATTCAAATACCTATATGGAAATAGATGTAGTAGGTTATAGTATGGCTATAAAAATTCAATCTCAGCATGGAACATGAAGGTGCAGGCTTGTTTCTTGTACACACATTTACCTTATGTATCACTTTCATGACACAATTATAAGTTACATTACTTTTAAATTATATATCGTTTTTTTAGTACAAGTATTTACAGGACATGGGTTCTGTTGCAATATCCACACTTCCATACCACTTAGTTTAAAAGCAATGCAATGTAGGCATTCTAGTATTGTTATTGGAATGTAGCCTAGATTCCAATAACAAGGCTACATTCCAATAACAATACTAGAATGCCTACACTGCATTGCTATTTCATGAAATATGTGTGAAAAAGGAAATGCAATTCTGTTAAATTGAATCTTGTCATCACATCCTGAACACCATATGCAGTACATCATATTTCAAAGCACCTATACTGGTGTTGCGGGGATAGGATCGAGTCGTAAGAACAACGGCAAATTTAAAATCCACTATCTGTACGAGAGGCTGCTGATGTAACCAATAAGAAGTGCCATACAGCAGTAGAGAGCTGATACAGGTGATAAACTATTCAGAACCTCTGGAGAGATGGCTCTCCATAACCACCACTTCATGGTAGCTATAACAATGTAACATGCATAATATGCCTATATATAACATAATCATATGTATGAGAGGGTGGAGAGGATAGGTGGGGGGGGGGGGGGGGGGTATGGAGGGGATAGAGGGGGGATGGAGGGATAGAGGGGGGATGGAGAGAATAGAGGGGGATAGAGGGGTTAGAGGGTGATGGAGGTGAGAGAGGGGAGATGGAGGGATAGAGGGGATGGAGAGAATAGAGGGGGATAGAGGGGTTAGAGGGTGATAGAGGGGTTAGAGGGTGATGGAGGCGATAGAAGGGGGATGGAGAGAATAGAGGGGGATAGAGGGGTTACAGGGTGATGGAGGCGAGAGAGGGGGGATGGAAGGATAGAGGGGGATGGAGAGAATAGAGGGGGATAGAGGGGTTAGAGGGTGATAGAGGGGTTAGAGGGTGATGGAGGCGAGAGAGGGGGGATGGAGGGATAGAGGGGGGATGGAGAGAATAGAGGGGGATAGAGGGGTTAGAGGGTGATAGAGGGGTTAGAGGGTGATGGAGGCGATAGAAGGGGGATGGAGAAAATAGAGGGGGATAGAGGGGTTAGAGGATGATGGAGGCGAGAGAGGGGGATGGATAGAGGGGGGATGGAGAGAATAGAGGAGGATAGAGGGGTTAGAGAGGGATGGAGGCGAGAGAGGGGGATGGAGGGATAGAGGGGGGATGGAGGGATAGAGGGGGGATGGAGAGAATAGAGGGGGATAGAGGGGTTAGAGGGTGATGGAGGCGATAGAGGGGGGATGGAGGGGAAGGATGGGGGATGGAGAGAATAGAGGGGGTTAGAGGGTGATGGAGGCGATAGAGGGGTTAGAGGTGGGATGGAGGATTTAGAGGGGGGATAGGGTTAGAGGCGGGGATGGAGGGGTTTGAGGCAGGGATGGAGGGGGGATGGAGGGGATAGATGGGGGATGGAGGGGTTAGAGGGGGGATAGATGGGTTAGAGGGGGATGGAGGGGATGGATGGGGGATGGAGGATATAGAGGGGTGTCATGACGTTGCCCTCTTTGGACACAGCGAGCACCAAGCCCCTACCTCTGCCCTATCCCCTTCTCTCTGTCTCCTACACCCAGGCTGCTGTGGTCAGAGAGGTCGTACATTCCTAGAGGAGATCCTCTCCTCATGACCAGAGTATAGAGAGAGAGTGAGTTTTTATAGAGAGAACAAAGGAATTTCGTCCACCTCACAGAACTGGAGGTCAAATCAAATCAAATAAAATGTATTTAGATAGCCCTTCGTACATCAGCTGATATCTTTAAGTGCTGTACAGAAACCCAGCCTAAAACCCCAAACAGCAAGTAATGCAGGTGGAAGAGCACGGTGGCTAGGAAAAACTCCCTAGAAAGGCCAAAACCTAGGAAGAAACCTAGAGAGGAACCAGGCTATGTGGGGTGGCCAGTCCTCTTCTGGCTGTGCCGGGTGGAGATTATAACAGAACATGGCCAAGATGTTCAAATGTTCATAAATTACCAGCATGGTCAAATAATAATAATCACAGTAGTTGCCGAGGGTGCAGCAAGTCAGCACCTCAGGTGCTGAACAGTTGAAACTGGAGAAGCAGCACGGCCAGGTTGACTGGGCGCCGACAGAGATGGCCGCCTCGCTTCGCGTTCCTAGGAAACTATGCAGTTTTTTGTTTTTTTACGTGTTATTTCTTACATTAGTACCTCAGCTCATCTTAGGTTTCATTACATACAGTCGAGAAGAACTACTGAATATAAGATCAGCATCAACTCACCATCAGTACTACCAAGAATATGTTTTTCGCGACGCGGATCCTGTGTTCTGCCTTACAAACAGGACAACTGAGTGGATTCCATGCAGCGACCCAAAAAAAAAACAACTCCGAAAAAGAGGGAAACGAGGCAGTCTTCTGGTCAGACTCCGGAGACGGGCACATCGTGCACCACTCCCTAGCATTCTTCTTGCCAATGTCCAGTCTCTTGACAACAAGGTTGATGAAATCCGAGCAAGGGTAGCATTCCAGAGGGACATCAGAGACTGTAACGTTCTTTGCTTCACGGAAACGTGGCTCACTGGAGTGACTCTATCCGAAGCAGTGCAGCCAACGGGTTTCTCCACACATCGCGCAGACAGAAACAAACAACTTTCTGGTAAGAAGAGGGGCGGCGGCGTATGCCTTATGACTAACGTGACATGGTGTGATGAAAGAAACATACAGGAACTCAAATCCTTCTGTTCACCTGATTTAGAATTCCTCACAATCAAATGTAGACCGCATTATCTACCAAGAGAATTCTCTTCGATTATAATCACAGCCGTATACATCCCCCCCCAAGCAGACACATCGATGGCTCTGAACGAACTTTATTTAACTCTTTGCAAACTGGAAACCATTCATCCGGAGGCTGCATTCATTGTAGCTGG
Organism: Oncorhynchus mykiss; assembly: GCF_013265735.2. Taxonomy (NCBI): domain Eukaryota; kingdom Metazoa; phylum Chordata; class Actinopteri; order Salmoniformes; family Salmonidae; genus Oncorhynchus; species Oncorhynchus mykiss. The sequence goes on along the minus strand of NC_048575.1, from coordinate 73,907,388 downwards.
GGATTTTAACAAGGCTAATCTGAAAACAAGACTCCCTAAATTTTATCAGCATATCGATTGCGCAACCAGGGGTGGAAAGACCTTGGATCATTGTTACTCTAACTTCCGCGACGCATATAAGGCCCTGCCCCGCCCCCCTTTCGGAAAAGCTGACCACGACTCCATTTTGTTGATCCCTGCCTACAGACAGAAACTAAAACAAGAGGCTCCCACGCTGAGGTCTGTCCAACGCTGGTCCGACCAAGCTGACTCCACACTCCAAGACTGCTTCCACCACGTGGACTGGGACATGTTTCGTATTGCGTCAGACAACAACATTGACGAATACGCTGATTCGGTGTGTGAGTTCATTAGAACGTGCGTTGAAGATGTCGTTCCCATAGCAACGATTAAAACATTCCCTAACCAGAAACCGTGGATTGATGGCAGCATTCGCGTGAAACTGAAAGCGCGAACCACTGCTTTTAATCAGGGGAAGGTGTCTGGTAACATGACCGAATACAAACAGTGCAGCTATTCCCTCCGCAAGGCTATCAAACAAGCTAAGCGTCAGTACAGAGACAAAGTAGAATCTCAATTCAACGGCTCAGACACAAGAGGCATGTGGCAGGGTCTACAGTCAATCACGGACTACAGGAAGAAATCCAGCCCAGTCACGGACCAGGATGTCCTGCTCCCAGGCAGACTAAACAACTTTTTTGCCCGCTTTGAGGACAATACAGTGCCACTGACACGGCCGGCAACGAAAACATGCGGTCTCTCCTTCACTGCAGCCGAGGTGAGTAAGACATTTAAACGTGTTAACCCTCGCAAGGCTGCAGGCCCAGACGGCATCCCCAGCCGCGCCCTCAGAGCATGCGCAGACCAGCTGGCCGGTGTGTTTACGGACATATTCAATCAATCCCTATACCAGTCTGCTGTTCCCACATGCTTCAAGAGGGCCACCATTGTTCCTGTTCCCAAGAAAGCTAAGGTAACTGAGCTAAACGACTACCGCCCCGTAGCACTCACTTCCGTCATCATGAAGTGCTTTGAGAGACTAGTCAAGGACCATATCACCTCCACCCTACCTGACACCCTAGACCCACTCCAATTTGCTTACCGCCCAAATAGGTCCACAGACGATGCAATCTCAACCACACTGCACACCGCCCTAACCCATCTGGACAAGAGGAATACCTATGTGAGAATGCTGTTCATTGACTACAGCTCGGCATTCAACACCATAGTACCCTCCAAGCTCGTCATCAAGCTCGAGACCCTGGGTCTCGACCCCGCCCTGTGCAACTGGGTACTGGACTTCCTGACGGGCCGCCCCCAGGTGGTGAGGGTAGGCAACAACATCTCCTCCCCGCTGATCCTCAACACTGGGGCCCCACAAGGGTGCGTTCTGAGCCCTCTCCTGTACTCCCTGTTCACCCACGACTGCGTGGCCACGCACGCCTCCAACTCAATCATCAAGTTTGCGGACGACACGACAGTGGTAGGCTTGATTACCAACAACGACGAGACGGCCTACAGGGAGGAGGTGAGGGCCCTCGGAGTGTGGTGTCAGGAAAATAACCTCACACTCAACGTCAACAAAACTAAGGAGATGATTGTGGACTTCAGGAAACAGCAGAGGGAACACCCCCCTATCCACATCGATGGAACAGTAGTGGAGAGGGTAGCAAGTTTTAAGTTCCTCGGCATACACATCACAGACAAACTGAATTGGTCCACTCACACAGACAGCATTGTGAAGAAGGCGCAGCAGCGCCTCTTCAACCTCAGGAGGCTGAAGAAATTTGGCTTGTCACCAAAAGCACTCACAAACTTCTACAGATGCACAATCGAGAGCATCCTGGCGGGCTGTATCACCGCCTGGTACGGCAACTGCTCCGCCCTCAACCGTAAGGCTCTCCAGAGGGTGGTGAGGTCTGCACAACGCATCACCGGGGGCAAACTACCTGCCCTCCAGGACACCTACACCACCCGATGTCACAGGAAGGCCATAAAGATCATCAAGGACATCAACCACCCGAGCCACTGCCTGTTCACCCCGCTATCATCCAGAAGGCGAGGTCAGTACAGGTGCATCAAAGCTGGGACCGAGAGACTGAAAAACAGCTTCTATCTCAAGGCCATCAGACTGTTAAACAGCCACCACTAACATTGAGTGGCTGCTGCCAACACACTGACACTGACTCAACTCCAGCCACTTTAATAATGGGAATTGATGGGAAATTATGTAAATATATCACTAGCCACTTTAAACAATGCTACCTTATATAATGTTACTTACCCTACATTATTCATCTCATATGCATACGTATATACTGTACTCTATATCATCGACTGTATCCTTATGTAATACATGTATCACTAGCCACTTTAAACTATGCCACTTTGTTTACATACTCATCTCATTTGTACATACTGTACTCGATACCATCTACTGTATCTTGCCTATGCTGCTCTGTACCATCACTCATTCATATATCCTTATGTACATATTCTTTATCCCCTTACACTGTGTACAAGACAGTAGTTTTGGAATTGTTAGTTAGATTACTTGTTGGTTATTACTGCATTGTCGGAACTAGAAGCACAAGCATTTCGCTACACTCGCATTAACATCTGCTAACCATGTGTATGTGACAAATAAAATTTGATTTGATTTGATTTGATTTGATTTGATACCACAGAGTCCTCATGCCAGGTAGCCCTGAGGCATGGTCCTAGGGCTCAGGTCCTCTGAGAGAGAGAAAGAAAGAGAAAAATAGAGAATTAGAGAGAGCATACTTAAATTCACACAGGACACCGGATAAGACAGGAGAAGTACTCCAGATATAACAAACTGACCCTAGCCTCCCGACACATAAACTACTGCAGCATAAATACTGGAGGCTGAGACAGGAGGGGTCAGGAGACACTGTGGCCCCATCCGATGATACCCCCGGACAGGGTCAAACAGGAAGGATATAACCCCACACACTTTGCCAAAGCACAGCCCCCACACCACTAGAGGGATATCTTCAACCACCAACTTACCATCCTGAGACAAGGCCGAGTATAGCCCACAAAGTGGAAAGAGGGGAACCGGCCAGGCAGAGACAGCAAGGGCGGTTCGTTGCTCCAGAGCCTTTCTGTTCACCTTCACACTCCTGGGCCAGACTACACTCAATCATATGATCCACTGAAGAGATGAGTCTTCAGTAAAGACTTAAAGTTTGTGACCGAGTCTGTGTCTCTCACATGGGTAGGCAGACCATTCCATAAAAATGGAGCTCTATGGAAGAAAGCCCTGCCTCCAGCTGTTTGCTTAGAAATTCTAGGGACAATTTGGAGGCCTGCGTCTTGTGACCGTAGAGTACGTGCAGGTATGTATGGCAGGACCAAATCAGAGAGATAGGTAAGAGAGAGATAGGTAAACTCTGTTTATACAATAGCCTCAGTTATGAGGCTTACATCTAATTGTTTTATAAAATGAATGAGTAATGCTAGGTAATGTTATGCTAGGTAATGATGTTAATGTGAGATAATTGTATTTCTGGCACACCCCCAGGGGCACAGACAGGACCTGGAATCATGGGACAGCCCTTTTCTATGTTTCGAATTAAACCCCCACGTGGGTTTTCCATCACCAGACCTAGCTTACCTCAATTACGAGAGGGCTAAGGTTTGAGACCAGACCAGTACATCTATCAAAGAGGGAAATACGGTTTAAGTAGATTGCTGAATCTTTTAACCATCTCACGTGGTTAAACTCTTAGACTATCGATACCGACAGAATAAAAACAAGTCTTTGATATTAATTACTAGTCTGTAGCTAGGAATTCGGTGTATTTGAATGCGAAGACCGACAACCGCCGAAACATCTATTCTAATACAACATTTCTGAATGGGACTCTGAAGTATCCACTCTAACCACGAAAGACAATTGAACTTCCAACAGAAAGGACAATTCCAACAGAGATCACGTGACACACTGAGTGTAAATATTTATAATGATTGCAATTACTCCCGAATGAGTGAGTGTTCATGTGCAAAGGATTAGCATTTCAATCGTTATAATTATCAACTTTGTAGTGTCTTTTATCTTTCGCGCCCCTCAGTCTTTAGTCCAGCCAAGCCGCCATGCCGGTTTAGCTCACTAGGGCACATTCCCCTATCATTTCCTTGTAACCATATCTACTGTTTGTTATGCATTTCTGTTAATTACTTAGTTAGTAAATAAAGGATTTAAGACAATTTATGTATGGATGACTCATAGTGAAGACTGGGTTTGTGCAGATAACCAACAATTTGCGATGTTTAGAATGAGACTAACGTGAGGTAAATAATAATTCATTAATTCGAAGTCTAATTGATCAGATATTAAAATATCTGAAAGTTATATTAGGAAAATTATAACTTTGTAATCTGAATATTTTCCTTGGTGCCCCGATTTCCTAGTCAATTACAGTTACATGATTAATCAGTTTAATTGCGTAATAATAATTACAGAGAATCTTTGATAAAGACTAATCTTCAGTTTAATGATGCCAAAGACACGACAGGGGGGGCGATATAGGGGTTAGAGGCAGGGATGGAGAGGATAGAGGGGGATGGAGAGGATAGAGGGGGGATGGATGGGGGGATGGAGGTTATAGAGGGAGCATGGAGGGGTTAGAGGGGGGATGGAGTGGGATAGAGGGGATGGGGGGGTGGAGAGGATAGAGAGGGGATAGAGGGGTTAGAGGCGGGATGGAGCTGAACAGGCAGTTAACCCACTGTTAACCGTCATTGAAAATAAGAATTTGTTCTTAACTGACTTGCTTAGTTAAATAAAGGTAAATAAAATATAGGTCCTGGATTGCAGGTGCTTGTCCCCAGTGATATACTGGGCTGTATGCACTACCCTCTGTGTAGCGCCTTACGGTCAGATGCCGAGCAGTTGCCATACCAGGCGGTGATGCAACCGGTCAGGATGGTGCAGCTGTAGAACTTTTTGAGGCTCTGGGGTCCCATGCCAAATCATTTCCGTTTCCTGATTGGGAAGAGGTTTTGTTCTGCCCTCTTCACGACTGTCTTGGTGTGTTTGGACCATGATAGATCGTTGGTGATGTGGACACCAAGGATCTTGAACCTCTCAACCTGCTCCACTACAGCCCCGTTGATGTTAATGGTGGCCTGTTCGGCCCGCCTTAACCTGTAGTCCACAATCACCTCCTTTGTCTTGCTAACATTGAGGGAGAGGTTGTTGTCCTGGCATCACACTGCCAGTTATCTGACCTCCTCTCTATAGGCTTGTTGCCTACCCTTACCACCTGGGGTGGCCCGTCAGGAAGTCCAGGACCCAGTGGGTCCCAGAGGGAGGCATTTAGTCCCAGGGTCCTTAGCTTAGAGATGAGCTTTGTGGACGCTATGGTGTTGAACACTGAGCTGTAGTCAATGAACAGCATTCTCACATGGTGTTCCTTTTGTCCAGGTGGGAAAGGGCAGTGTGGAGTGCGAATGAGATTGCGTCATCTGTGGATCTGTTGGGGCGGTATGCGAATTAGGGTGGGTCTAGGGTATCCGGCAGGATGCTGTTGATGTGAGCCATGACCAGCCTTTCAAAGAAACCTCATGGCTACCGATGTGAGCGCTATGGGGCAGTGGTCATTTAGTCAGGTTACATCCCCTTCTTTGGGCACAGGGACTATGGTGGTCTGCTTGAAAATGTCAGTGAAGACACTAGTTGGTCCGCGGATGCTTTGAGTACACGTACTGGTAATCCATCTGGCCCCGTGGTTTTGTGAATGTTGACCTGTATTAAAGGTCTTGCTCACATCGTCTACCGATTGCGTTATCAGACAGTTATCCAGAACAGCTGGTGCTCTCGTGCATGCTTCAGTGTTGCTTACCTCGAAGCGAGCATAAAAGGCATTTTGCTCGTCTGGTACGCTCGCGTCACTGGGCAGTTCACCTCTGGGTTTCTCTTTGTAATCTGTGATAGTTTTCAAGCCCTGCCACATCCGACAAGCGTCAGAGCCGGTGTAGTGGGATTCAATCTAAATTCTGTATTGAAGCTTTGCCTGTTTGATGGTTTGTCTGAGGGAATAGCGGGATTTCTTATAGGTGTCCGGAATAGTGTCCCGCTCCTTGAAAGCGGCAGCTCTAGCCTTTAGCTCCGATGCTGCCCATAATCCATGGCTTCTGGTTAGGATATGTACTACGTATGGTCACTGTGGGGACGCCGTCGTCGATGCACTTATTGATGAAGCCAATGACTGAGGTGGTGTACTCCTCAATGCCATTGGATGAGTCCCGGAACATATTCCAGTCTGTTCTAGCAAAACCGTCCTGTTGCGTAGCTTCCGTGATGTCTGACCACTTCAGTATTGAAGATCACGGCCTGTTATGGCAACTGCTTGGCCTCCGACCACAAGGCATTACAGAGGGTAGTGCGTACGGCCCGGTACATCACTGGGGCCAAGCTTCCTGCCATCCAGAACCTCTTTACCAGGTGGTGTCAGAGGAAGGCCCAAAAAATTGTCAAAGACTCCAGCCACCCTAGTCATAAACTGTCCTCTCTGCTACCGCACTGGCAAGCGGTACCGGAGCGCCAAGTTTAGTTCCAAGAGGTTTCTAAACAGCTTCTACCCCCAAGCCATAAGATTACTAAACATCTAATCAAATGGCTACCCAGACTATTTGCATTGCACTCACCCCCTCTTTTATGCTGCTGCTACTCTCTGTTATTACGAGAATGTTTTTTCTCAGGGCTCAGGGCTCAGTTCTAGGCCTTCTCCTCTTTTCTAGGCCTTCTCCTCTTTTCACTTTACACGAGGTACTGTAGTAGTGTCTCAGTGAGCCCAGGGTGGGAGAGGAGAGAGATTGGAGCTGCAGATGATGCTTTGGCAGGAACAGATAGAGAGGGTAGCAGCAGTGTTCCAGACACAGCAGGCTCAGGGTGGATGGAGTGGTGGAGAGAGGGAGATGGAAAGGGAGAGGACATACTGTAGTATCTCAGGGTGGATGGGGTGGTTGAGAGAGGGAGATGGAAAGGGAGAGGACGTACTGTAATATCTCAGGGTGGATGGAGTGGTAGAGAGAGGGAGAGGAGGTACTGTAGTAGATCAGGGTGGATGGGATGGTGGAGAGAGGGAGAGGAGGTACTGTTGTAGATCAGGGTGGATGGAGTGATGGAGAGAGGGAGAGGAGGTACTGTAGTAGATCAGGGTGGATGGAGTGATGGAATGAGGGAGAGGAGGTACTGTAGTAGATCAGGGTGGATGGAGTGATGGAGAGAGGGAGAGGAGGTACTGTAGTAGATCAGGGTGGATGGGATGGTGTAGAGAGAGGGAGAGGAGGTACTGTAGTAGATCAGGGTGGATGGAGTGATGGAGAGAGGTAGAAGAGGTACTGTAGTTTCTCAGGGTGGATGGGATGGTGAAGAGAGGGAGAGGAGGTACTGTAGTATCTCAGGGTGGATGGAGTGGTGGAGATAGATTGATTAATGACATTTAGATTATTTGGCGCTGCCATAGCGTTCCCTGCACTTCCTAAAGAGACAGAGGTTAACACAATTTAACCCCTGCTCATTTGCTACCCCAAGACGGTTCCAGGGCAAGGCAAGACTGATTACGGACGGAGAGATGCATAAATCATACTTTATCAATTTCATGGAGCGATTTTTTTTCTCTCCCAGCCCTAGGCTACATGCCTTAACAATTATATAGATTCACAAGACTCATCTGAAGGTTCCCCGGTACCAGTTGAAAAACATTTTGGAAGTACAGTATATGTGGAGACTGTTAAGTGAGAAAAGTAAGGGGTTAAATACATGATAAAATAATTACGTGTTTCCTGATCTTTATTATATCTCTCAGACATAGGATAGTGATAGTCATAGGATACACTTATTTTAGATGTTATTCCATGTAGTGGATCTGTCATTCAATGTATTTGTATGGGCTAATAGCAGTAAGACCAAATCAAATGTTTATTACAATTTACACCACTGTTCAAAAGTTTGGGGTCACTTCTTTTTTGAAAGAAAAGCACATTTTTTGTCTATTAAAATAACATCAAATTGATCAGAAATACAGTGTAGACATTGTTAATGTTGTAAATGACTTGTTGCTGTGATATTTAATGGAATCTGATTTTTATCTACATAGGCGTACAGAGGCCCATTATCATCAACCATCACTCGTGTTCCAATGGCACATTGTGTTAGCTAATCCAAGTTGATAATTTTAAAAGGCTAATTGATCATTAGAAAACCCTTTTGCAATTATGTTAGCACAGCTGAAACGGTTGTCTGATTAAAGAAGCAGTAGAACTGGCCTTCTTTAGACTAGCTGAGCATCTGGAGCATCAGCATTTGAGGGTTCGATTACAGGCTCAAAATGGCCAGAAACAAATAACTTTCTTCTGAGACGCCTCACAAGTCCTCAACTGGCAGCTTCATAAAACAGTCTCCTGCAAAACACCAGTCTCAATGTCAACAGTGAAGAGGTGACTCCGGGATGCTGGCCTTCTAGGCAGAGTTCCTCTGTCCAGTGTCTGTGTTCCTTTGCCCATCTTAATATTTTCTATTTATTGGCTAGTCTGAGCCTCCCACTCCTCCTTCTATTCTGGTTAGAGCAAGTTTGCTAAATGGGCAATTAATGGTACCAAAACTATCTGCACTGATCCTACGCATACTCACTAGGCTATATATACACATACCGTATACACACTCATTCACATACACTACATACACAACACACACATGCATATCGACACAACACAAACATACACATTACACAGACACACACACTTTTATACTCATAATTTGCTGCTGCTATCTATCCTGATGCCTAGTCACTTTACCCTGCCTTCATGTACATATCTACCTCAAATACCTTATTATTATCTATCCTGATGCCTAGTCACTTTACCCTGCCTTCATGTACATATCTACCTCTAATACCTTATTATTATCTATCCTGATGTCTAGTCACTTTACCCTGCCTTCATGTACATATCTACCTCTAATACCTTATTATTATCTATCCTGATGCCTAGTCACTTTACCCTGCCTTCATGTACATATCTACCTCAAATACCTTATTATTATCTATCCTGATGCCTAGTCACTTTACCCTGCCTTCATGTACATATCTACCTCTAATACCTTATTATTATCTATCCTGATGTCTAGTCACTTTACCCTGCCTTCATGTACATATCTACCTCTAATACCTTATTATTATCTATCCTGATGCCTAGTCACTTTACCCTGCCTTCATGTACATATCTACCTCAAATACCTTATTATTATCTATCCTGATGCCTAGTCACTTTACCCTGCCTTCATGTACATACTGTATCTACCTCTAATACCTTATTATTATCTATCCTGATGTCTAGTCACTTTACCCTGCCTTCATGTACATATCTACCTCAAATACCTTATTATTATCTATCCTGATGCCTAGTCACTTTACCCTGCCTTCATGTACATATCTACCTCTAATACCTTATTATTATCTATCCTGATGCCTAGTCACTTTACCCTGCCTTCATGAACATACTGTATCTACCTCAAATACCTTATTATTATCTATCCTGATGTCTAGTCACTTTACCCTGCCTTCATGTACATACCTACCTCAAATACCTTATTATTATCTCAATCAAATTTATTTTATATAGCCCTTCGTACATCAGCTGATATCTCAAAGTGCTGTACAGAAACCCAGCCTAAAACCCCAAACAGCAAGCAATGCAGGTGAAGAAGCACGTGGCTAGGAAAAACTCCCTAGAAAGGCCAAAACCTAGGAAGAAACCTAGAGAGGAACCAGGCTATGTGGGGTGGCCAGTCCTCTTCTGGCTGTGCCGGGTGGAGATTATAACAAAACATGGTCAAGATGTTCAAATGTTCATAAATGACCAGCATGGTCGAATAATAATAAGGCAGAATAGTTGAAACTGGAGCAGCAGCACAGTCAGGTGGACTGGGGACAGCAAGGAGTCATCATGTCAGGTATTCCTGGGGCATGGTCCTAGGGCTCAGGTCCTCCGAGAGAGAGAAAGAAAGAGAGAATTAGAGAGAGCATATGTGGGATGGCCAGTCCTCTTCTGGCTGTGCCGGGTGGAGATTATAACAGAACATGGCCAAGATGTTCAAATGTTCATAAATGATCAGCATGGTTGAATAATAATAAGGCAGAACAGTTGAAACTGGAGCAGCAGCACAGCCAGGTGGACTGGGGACAGCAAGGAGTCATCATGTCAGGTAGTCCTGGGGCATGGTCCTAGGGCTCAGGTCCTCCGAGAGAGAGAAAGAGAGAAGGAGAGAATTAGAGAACGCACACTTAGATTCACACAGGACACCGAATAGGACAGGAGAAGTACTCCAGATATAACAAACTGACCCTAGCCCCCCGACACATAAACTACTGCAGCATAAATACTGGAGGCTGAGACATCTATCCTCTATCTATCTATCTATCATTATCTATCCTGATGTCTAGTCACTTTACCCTGCCTTCATGTACATACCTACCTCTAATACCTTATTATTATCTATCCTGATGCCTAGTCACTTTACCCTGCCTTCATGTACATATCTACCTCTAATACCTTATTCTTATCTATCTTGATGCCTAGTCACTTTACCCTGCCTTCATGAACATATCTACCTCAAATACTTTATTATCTATCCTGATGACTAGTCACTTTACCCTGCCTTCATGAACATACTGTATCTACCTCTAATACTTCAAACATCTGCACATTGATCTGGTACTGGTAATTCCTGTATATAGCTGCACATTTATCTGGTACTGATACTCCATGTATATAGCTTCAAATGTACAGTGCCTTGCGAAAGTATTCGGCCCCCTTGAACTTTGCGACCTTTTGACACATTTCAGGCTTCAAACATAAAGATATAAAACTGTATTTTTTTGTGAAGAATCAACAACAAGTGGGACACAATCATGAAGTGGAACAACATTTATTGGATATTTCAAACTTTTTTAACAAATCAAAAACTGAAAAATTGGGCGTGCAAAATTATTCAGCCCCTTTACTTTCAGTGCAGCAAACTCTCTCCAGAAGTTCAGTGAGTATCTCTGAATGATCCAATGTTGACCTAAATGACTAATGATGATAAATACAATCCACCTGTGTGTAATCAAGTCTCCGTATAAATGCACCTGCACTGTGATAGTCTCAGAGGTCCGTTAAAAGCGCAGAGAGCATCATGAAGAACAAGGAACACACCAGGCAGGTCCGAGATACTGTTGTGAAGAAGTTTAAAGCCGGATTTGGATACAAAAAGATTTCCCAAGCTTTAAACATCCCAAGGAGCACTGTGCAAGCGATAATATTGAAATGGAAGGAGTATCAGACCACTGCAAATCTACCAAGACCTGGCCGTCCCTCTAAACTTTCAGCTCATACAAGGAGAAGACTGATCAGAGATGCAGCCAAGAGGCCCATGATCACTCTGGATGAACTGCAGAGATCTACAGCTGAGGTGGGAGACTCTGTCCATAGGACAACAATCAGTCGTATATTGCACAAATCTGGCCTTTATGGAAGAGTGGCAAGAAGAAAGCCATTTCTTAAAGATATCCATAAAAAGTGTTGTTTAAAGTTTGCCACAAGCCACCTGGGAGACACACCAAACATGTGGAAGAAGGTGCTCTGGTCAGATGAAACCAAAATTGAACTTTTTGGCAACAATGCAAAACGTTATGTTTGGCGTAAAAGCAACACAGCTGAACACACCATCCCCACTGTCAAACATGGTGGTGGCAGCATCATGGTTTGGGCCTGCTTTTCTTCAGCAGGGACAGGGAAGATGGTTAAAATTGATGGGAAGATGGATGGAGCCAAATACAGGACCATTCTGGAAGAAAACCTGATGGATTCTGCAAAAGACCTGAGACTGGGACTGAGATTTGTCTTCCAACAAGACAATGATCCAAAACATAAAGCAAAATCTACAATGGAATGGTTCAAAAATAAACATATCCAGGTGTTAGAATGGCCAAGTCAAAGTCCAGACCTGAATCCAATCGAGAATCTGTGGAAAGAACTGAAAACTGCTGTTCACAAATGCTCTCCATCCAACCTCACTGAGCTCGAGCTGTTTTGCAAGGAGGAATGGGAAAAAATGTCAGTCTCTCGATGTGCAAAACTGATAGAGACATACCCCAAGCGACTTACAGCTGTAATCGCAGCAAAAGGTGGCGCTACAAAGTATTAACTTAAGGGGGCTGAATAATTTTGCACGCCCAATTTTTCAGTTTTTGATTTGTTAAAAAAGTTTGAAATATCCAATAAATGTCGTTCCACTTCATGATTGTGTCCCACTTGTTGTTGATTCTTCACAAAAAAATACAGTTTTATACCTTTATGTTTGAAGCCTGAAATGTGGCAAAAGGTCGCAAAGTTCAAGGGGGCCGAACACTTTCGCAAGGCACTGTATCTGGTACTGGTACTTTCTGTACAAAGCTCCATTATTGTGTTACGATTTAAAAAAGCTAGCTTTTCACGGTAAAGTCTACAGTTGTATTCGGCGCATGTGACAAATCAAATTTGATTTGATTCCAGCCAATTTAAGCTGGGATGCTCGTCCTCCGCTGCTGCACTGGCACTACTGTGTGTTTATGATATCATTATAAAACAGGCTTTTCCTTCCCCCCTCTCTGCCTTTCTATCTCAATGAAGAAGCCTAATCATTATTCCAACACATCATTCCCATTTCATTCATTTTGGAGACACGGAATATAGAATATAGCAGCCCGGAAAAAACGTAAATGTAAATGAGATTTGTGGTACAGTATATAGACTAGTGACTCATGTATCAGCATGACACACAGACAGACACAGACAAACACACACACACACAGACACACACAAGATTATGTTGATCCACAGAGGCTGAGAGACTAGTTGTGTCATGAGTCTGTTTCTTCCATGTGGTGACAAAGTTGTTTATAGGGACACAACCCACCTGGGTGTTTATAGGGACACAACCCACCTGGGTGTTTATTTAAAATACTTTTAGTGTTTGCTGACATCTGCCTGGACTGTCAGATATTATAGACTATTCCATTGGTTTCATTGCACCAGGCAAGCTCAATCAAGCCTAAATAGAGTATTTGAATTGAGTTCAAATAGTATTTCAACCCATGTCTGGAACACATCTTCACTTAATATGCATGTCTTCTCTCAGTTGGCACTTTAAGGGACTGTGTCTACTCTCACTGTTGAGGATGCCAGAGAGCCCCAGAGTGCAATTACCTGAGAGATGCAGCAGACAGGCTCACATGACAGTTAATAGGAGGAGGATGGTAGAATGGGACAGGATATGATAGTAATGTATTTCTGTTTTTGTTGACCAAAAAAGGTTGAGTCACACACATGAACCAAGGTTTTGCAATGCAAAATATGAGCTTGGTTTTAGATTAAGGTTATAACTTGAAGATGAAATCAAAATAGTCCATATACTTGGGTTGATAAATAGTATGAGGATACAATACCGGTCAAAAGTTGGACACAACTCATTCAAGGGTTTTTATTTTATTTTTCTAATTTCTACATTGTAGAATAATAGTGAAGACATCAGAACTATGAAATAACACATATGGAATCATGTTGAAACCAAAAAAGTGTTAAACAAATTCAAATGTATTTTATATTTGAGATTCTTCAAATAGCCACCCTTTACCTTGATGATAGCTTTGCACACTCTTGCCATTCTCTCAACCAGCTTCATGAGGTAGTCCCCTGGAATGCATTTCAGTTAACAGGTGTTCCTTCTTAAAGTTAATTTGTGGAATTTCTTTCCTTCTTAAAGTTTGAGCCAATCAGTTGTGTTGTGACAAAGTAGGGGGGGTATACAGAAGATAGCCCTATTTGGTAGAATACCAAGTCCGTAATATGGCAAGAACAGCTCAAATAAGCAAAGAGAAATGACAGACTATATTGACTTTAAGACCAGTCAATACGGAATATATTTCAACAACTTTGAATGTGTTTTCAAGTGCAGTCGCAAAAATCATCGAGCACTATGAAGGCCTCCTTGCTCGCACACACTTTTTCAGTTCTGCCCACACATTTTCTATGGGATTGAGGTCAGGGCTTTGTGATGGCCACTCCAATACCTTGACTTTGTTGTCCTTAAGCCGTTTTGCCACAACTTTAGAAGTATGCTTGGGGTCATTGTCCATTTGGAAGACCCACTTGTGACCAATCTTTAAATTCCTGACTGATGTCTTGAGATGTTGCTTCAATATATCCACATCACTTTCCAACCTCATGATGCCATCTATTTTGTCAAGTGCACCAACCCCTCCTGCAGCAAAGCACCCCCACAACATGATGCTGCCACCCCCGTGCTTCACGGTTGGGATGGTGTTCTTTGGCTTGCAAGCGTCCCCCTTTTTCCTTCAAACATAATGATGGTCATTATGGCCAAACAGTTCTAACGTGGTTTCATCAAACCAGAAGACATTTCTCCAAAATGTACGATCTTTGTCCCTACGTGCAGTTGCAAACCGTAGTCTGGCTTTTTTATGGCGGTTTTGGAGCAGTGGCTTCTTCCTTGCTGAGCGGCCTTTCAGGTTATGATGACATAGGATTAGTTTTACTGTTGATATTGATACTTTTGTACCTGTTTCCTCCAGCATCTTCACAAGGTCCTTTGCTGTTGTTCTGGGATTGATTTGCACTTTTCGCAACCAAAGTACGTTAACCTCTAGGAGACAGAACACGTCTCCTTCCTGAGCAGTTTTGACGGCTGCTTGCTCCTATGGTGTTTATACTTGCGTACCATTTTTTGCACAGATGAACGTGGTACTTTTAGGTGTTTGGAAATTGCTCCCAAGGATGAACCAGACTTGTGGAGGTCTACAATTTGTCTGAAGTCTTGGCTGATTTCTTTTGATTTTCCTATGATGTCAAGCAAAGAGGCACTGAGTTTGAAGGTAGGCCTTGAAATACATCCACAGGTACACCTCCAATTGACTCAAATAATGTAAATTAGCCTATCAGAAGCTTCTAAAGCCATGACATCATTTTCTGGAAATTTCCAAGCTGTTTCAAGGCACAGTCAACATAGTAAATGTACATTTCTGACCCACTGGAATTGTGATAGAGTGAATAAGTTAAATAATCTGTCTGTGAATAATTGTTGGAAAAGTACTTGTGTCATGCACAAAGTAGATGTCCTAACTTACTTGCCAAAACTATAGTTTGTTAACAAGAACTTTGTGGAGTGGTTGCAAAACGGATTTTAATGACTCCAACCTAAGTTTATGTAAAATTACGACTTCAACTGTATGTGCTGAAACTTAAAACAGTGATATTCAAGGTTTAGGGTAAGAGGCTAATGTTAGCCATTGTAAGCATGAATATCACCTGTTTTCCATCACTCAATTGGGACTGTTCAATTAATAAAGGATGACATGTTACAGGTGTCAGCTCTCAGTCACGCGCACGCACGCACGCACGCACACACACACACACAGAGACATGCATGGAGATGCACGTATGCTATACTGCTGACAGGAAAACACAAAGGAGCAAGTAAGCAGATGAAAAACATTGAGGACCTGCTCCTATCGTTTTATGCAAATATTCCATAGAACATACAGGAGGAAGCAGCAGAGTGTCTTTTGAAGCACTCTGTAACCCTCACAGGCTTAAAACACATCAAATATAGAATAGAATCATGAATATGCATGAATGTATACAGCGGAGATACAACACAAACAACACCACTAGTAAAATGCATCTAGCCAAATGATTTATGTCCAGGATTTATCAGTTAATCTGGGCTGGCCTCAGAGCACTCAATAAAAGGATGAATAATAAGGAAAGTGACAACGCCTTTTCCTTGTGATGAACTGAAAAGCTTGTTTGTTCGGCTGTAACCTGCTGTAACCTTCTTCTGATCTGCGCCTACCGCAGTAAATATGTGAACAAAACATTAGGAACACCTTCCTAATATAGAGTTGTACCTCCCTTTTGCACAAAAAGAACAGCTTCATTTTGTCTGGGCATGGACTCCACAAGGTGTTGAAAGCGTTCCACAGGGATGCTGTCCCAATGGATGTCCATTGGGTGGTGGACCGTTCTTGATATAAACGGGAAACTATTGAGTGTGGAAACTCAAACCGGTGCGCCTGGCAACTGCTACCATACCACGTTCAAAAGCACTTAAATATTTTGTCTTGCCCATTCACCCTCTGAATGTGACGCATACAAAATCCATTTCGCAATTGTCTCAAGGCTAAAATAATATTTATTTAACCTGTCTCCTCCTCTTCATCTACACTGTGGATTGAACAAGTGACATCAACATAGATCGTATCTTTCACCTGCATTCACCTGGTCAGTCTATGTCATGGAAAGAGCAGGTCTTCGTAATGTTTTGTACACTCAGTGTATAGTTCACCTGTTCCTGAGACTAAAGCTCCGCACCTGTCTAAGTATTATCTCTGCAGTATACAGGCTTTCTTTGTAATTTTTTATGAACTTTGAGGGCGAAAATCTACTATTTTATTGCGCTTCCATTGAAGGCTATTGTTATACCTCAAGTTGGCTATACCTCTCTGTGAGAAGCTGTCCCAGCCTGCTCTGTGTGGCGCCCAACGGTGGCCATCTTACTGTAATTCACTTTAATTGGCTCAATGGACTGTGAGAGCCAGTCAATAGCAATCTATCTGGCCTTGCCTATGAGCATCATTGGTCAACCAGCCATCCAGTTGCTAAGTGAGATTGAATAACCATCAACAATGATTAGATGGTGCCAAACAACCCATCTCACTCTCTTCCAACCCATTATATGGATATAGATTGCTGTTGTATTCCAATAAGCTTCCTAATTAGTGTTTGACAAGTTCTGTGGTGGTCTGGAGAAGAAAGTAAAGCAGCCTAGCTAGCTCAGTCGGACCAGCCAGGGACGTCAGTTCAGCCAAGGAACTAAATCACATGCATTGACTGTACAACACAATAAGAACACCTTCCTAATATTGTGTTGCACCCCCCCCCTCTCCATTTTCTGCCCATTTCGTTGGGGCATGGGCTGTAAGGTATTGAAAGTGTTCGACAGGGATGCTGGCCAAAGTTGACTTCGAAGCTTCCCACCGGTGTCTCAAGATGGCTGGATGTCCTTTGGGTGCTGGACCATTCTTGAAACACAAGGGAAACTGTTAAGCGTGAAAACCCCAGCAGCATTGCAGTTCTTGACACAAACCACTGCGTCTGGCACCTACTACCATACCCTGATTAAATGCACTTAAATATTTTGTCTTCCCCATTCACCCTCTGAATGGGATGCATACACAATCCATGTCTCAAAAATCCTTCTTTAACCCGTCTCCTCCCCTGAACTTCGTATGGCTGCAGGGGCAGTATTGAGTAGCTTGGATGAAATGTGCCCAGAGGTGCCCAGAGAAAACGGCATGCTCCCCAGTCCCAGTTGTTGATATATGCATATTATTATTCGTATTTGATATAAAACACTCTGAAGTTTCTAAAACTGTTTGAATGTCTGTGAGCATAACAGAACTCATATAGCAGGCAAAAACTTGAGAAGAAAACCAACCAGGAAGTGGGAAATCTGAGGTTTGTCGATTTTCAACCCCGCCCCTATTGAATATACAGTGGGATATTGGTTATGTTGCACTTCCTAAGGCTTCCACTAGATGTCAACCGTCTTTAGAAACTTGAATGAGGCTTCTACTGTGAGTGGGGCCAGATGAGAGCTCTTTGAGTCAGTGGTCTGGCAGAGAGCCAGGTCCTGGTCATGCGCATTTCACATGATCGCGACCTGCGTTCCAGTGCTTCTCTACAGACAATTGAATTCTCCGGTTGGAACGTTATTGATTTATGATAAAAACATCCTAAAGATTGATTCCATACTTAGTTTGAAATGTTTCTACGACCTGTAATATAACTTTTTGAAGTTTTCGTCCGACGTTCGGCTGGACCTGCACAAGCGTTTGGATTTGTGTACTTAACGCCCTAACAAAAGTAGCTACTTGGACATAAATAATGGACATTATCGAACTAAATCAAACATTTAATGTGGAACTAGGATTCCTGGGAGTGCATTCTGATGAAGATCATCAAAGGTAAGGGAATATTTATAATGTTATTTCTGATTTCTGTTGACTCCAACATGGTAGATAATTTTTTTTCTTCCTAGCGCAGTTCTCAGATTATTACATGGTTTGCTTTTTCCGTAAAGTTTTTTTAAAATCTGACACAGCGGTTGCATTAAGGAGAGGTATATCTATATTTCCATGTCTAACAATTGTATTTTCATCAACATTTATAATGAGTATTTCTGTAAAATGATGTGGCTCTCTGCAATATCACCGGATGTTTTTGGAACTAGTGAATGCAATGAGCCAATGTATACTGAGATTGTTTTATATAAATATGAACTTTATCAAACAAAACATACATGTATTGTGTAACATGAAATCCTAACATAATCGTTTGTGGTGCTTTCGCTGTGAAGCCTATTTGAAATTGGACACTGTGGTGGGATTAACAACAAGATTACCTTTAAAATGATATAAGATACATGAATGTATGAGGAATTTTAATTATGAGATACCTGTTGTTTTGAATTTGGCGCCCTGCACTTTCACTGGCTGTTGTCATATTGATCCCGTTAATGGGATTGCAGCCCTAAGAAGTTTTTAATCTACACTGATTGAAGTGAATTTAACAAGTTCCATCACTAAAGCATCCTGAACTTCACCTGCATTCACCTGGTAAGTCTATGTCATGGAAAGAACAGGTGTTCCTAATGTTTTATACACTCAGTGTACACTGTATATAGTCCACATCCCAAATGGCACCCTTCACCCTACACATTGCACACATTTTGACCAGAGCCCCATGGGAACTGTATAGGGTATACAATACCATTCAGGACACGATCCTGGTTAGTGCAATGCAAAAGTTGAAGTCGTAAGTTTACATACACCCTTAGGTAAATACATTAAAACTCAGTTTTTCAAAATTCCTGACATTTAATCCTAGTAAAAAATTCCCTGTTTTAGGTCAGTTAGGATCACCACTTTATTTAAGAATGTGAAATGTCAGAATAATAGTAGAGAGAATGATTTATTTCAGCTTTCATTTCTTTTATCACATTCCCAGTGGGTCAGAAGTGTACATATACTCAATTAGTATTTGGTAGCATTGCCTTGTTTAACTTGTTTAACTTGGGTCAAAGGTAGCAATGCCTTTAAATGATTTAACGTCAACGTTTCGGGTAGCCTTCCACAAGCTTCTCACTATATATTGGGTGAATTTTGGCCCATTCTTCCTGACAGAGCTGGTGTATCTGAATCAGGTTTGTAGGCCTCCTTGCTCGCACACACATTTTCAGTTCTGTGTTCAAATGTTCGATAGTAATGAGGTCAGGGCTTTGTGACGACCACTCCAATATCTTGACTTTGTTGTCCTTAGGCTATTTTGCCACAACTTTGGAAATATGCTTGGGGTCATTGTCCATTTGGAAGACCCATTTGCGACCAATCTTTAAATTCCTGACTGATGTCAAGAGATGTTGCTTCAATATATCCACATAATTTTCTTTCCTCATGACACCATCTATTTTGTGAAGTGCACCAACCACTCCTGCAGCAAAGCACTGTCATGTTCCTTATATGGATTGGACCAAGGTGCAGCAAGACCTATTTATTTCAAGAATGAAACACTGAACAAAATAACAAAACGAACCTTGAAGCTATACAAACGAGTGCTGACAGGCACTCGTTTGTACATAGACAAGATCCCACAAACACCAAAGGGAAATGGCTACCTAAACATGATCCCCAATCAGAGACAACGATAAACAGCTGTCTCTGATTGGGAACCATATCAGGCCAACATAGAATTACAAAAATCCCTAGACCTACAAAACCCTAGACATACAAAAACCCTGGAGACCTGATGCGTGGTGCTGGCACTGGTGGTACCGTGCTGAAGACACGCACCTCAGGGCGAGTGCAGGTAGGAGGCACAGGACGTACTGGACTGCAGAGGCGCACTGGAGATCTGGAGCGTAGAGCTGGCACAATGCGTCCTGGCTCGATGCTCACTTGAGCCCGGCAAGTGCGGAGCGCTAGCACAGGATGCACTGGGCTGTGCAGGCGCACCGGAGACACAGTACGCAGAGCCGGCGCAGGATATCCTGGTCCAAGGAGGTGTACTGGAGACCAGGAGCGCTGAGCCGGCACCATCCATCCTGGCTGGATGCCCATTCTAGCCCGGCTAATGCGAGGAGCTGGAAAAAAGCGCATAGGGCTATGAATGCGAACTGGAGACACCGTGCACATCACTGCATAACAGGTGTCTGACAAGTCACATGCTCCCCACCGTAAGCACGAGCAGTTGGCTCAGGTCTCCAACCTGACTCAGCCAATCTCCCCATGTGCCCCCACCCAATTGTTTTATGGGGCTGCCTCTCATACTTGTCTCATTGGTACAACTCCTCCTTAGGACGGTGATACTCACCAGCCTGCTTCCAGGGTCCTGCTCCATCCAGAATCTCCTCCCAGGTCCATTCCTCTGAACATGCTGCTTGGTCCTTTGTTGGTGGGATCTTCTGTCATGTTCGTTATAAGGACCGGACCAAGGCGCAGCGTAGTATGCCTACATTCTTATTTATTTCAAGATTGAAACACTGAACAAACTAACAAAATAACAAAACGAACCGTGAAAATTACTCAAACGAGTGCTGACAGGCAACTACACATAGACAAGATCCCACAAACACCAAAGGGAAATGGCTACAACCTGTTAAGGATATGGCAGACATACGCCCCCTTTGGAGAGATTGGGTACCCCTAGTAAACTGGAAAAGAAATCTGTCAAAAATTGCTAATATATGCAAATAAAAATTATTATTGGATAGAAAACACTCTAAAGATTCTAAACCCGTTGGAATTATGTCTGTAAGTATAGCAGAACTCACAGGGCAGGCATTCTTCCAAACTAGTTTTTGTGGCCATGAAAGTTGGAGCAACTTTGACGTCATGGCCCCCACCCTTCCCAACCAGTTATGATTCTGGGGACACTTGCTATCTCTTCCGCTAGATGTCCTCTTTCAGTAGAGCTTTGAATCGTTCAAATCCCGCGAGAATTGACCCTATGGGAGTGAAATTAGTGCGTGCCACGAGAGAATAGGCTGTGCGTATGGGCGCGAATTGGTCCCAGCCATTCCTTTGTTCCAGCACTCAGGAGAAGGGCAGACGATGGCCGATTGAATTGAAGTTTGTTTTGCGTGTCTAAAACATCATAAAGCTTGCTTCTGCACTTAGTTTGACCTGTTTAGTCGACATATAATATGTAATTTTGAAGTTTTGATGCGCAACTTTTCCGGACCAGAGGACGTTTTGGGTGCATTTCAGCTGATGTTATTAGCAGTAGCTAATACAAAGACGCAAGACTTGAAACCAAACGATGTATTGGGTAAGTATGAAGCCTTCCAGAACATTCTGAACGAAGACCATCGAAGGTAAGGGAATATTTATGCTTAAATCTGTGTTTCTGTTGACTCCAACATTACGTAGAAATGTAGCTTGGAACTGAGCGCTGTCTCAGCATATGGAATAGTGTGCGATTTCTGTAACGTTAAAAATAAATCTAACACAGCGGTTGCATAAAGAAGCAGTGTATCTTTCTAACTATATGTAGAACATGTATATTTAGTCAAAGTTTATGATGTCTATTTACGTTATCTTGCCGCGCTACATAGATTTCCTGCGGGCATTTTTGAGTAATTTCTGAACGTGAACTCACTGTAAATGGACATTTATGGATATAAATGGCATATTATTGAAAAAAAAAAATATGTACTGTGTAACATGTCATATTACTGTCATCTGATGAAGATTTTCAAAAGGTTAGTGAGCGATTTATTTTTTAATCCTGCGTTTGTTGATTGCATGTTTTGGCTATTCAAATGAGCTGTGTCTGGTGGTGGTTTTACATATATATGTGCTATGTTTTCGCCGTAAAACATTTTAGAAATCTGACTTGCTGGCTAGATGAACAAGGTGTTTATCTTTCATTTGAGCTATTGGACTTGTTAATGTGTGGAGGTTAAATATTTTTAAAAATATTTTTGCGTTCCATGCGCCACCGTTTCAGCTGAACGTGGGAGGGTTGATTCCCAATTGGGAACCAGTATCGTAGACAGGTTAAATATGATCCCCAATCAGAGACAATGATAAACAGCTGTCTCTGATTGGGAACCATATCAGGCCAACATAGAATTACAAAAAACCCTAGACCTACAAAACCCTACACATACAAAAAGCCTAGACAATACAAAAACCCTAGACAATACAAAACTAGCATACCCACCCTAGTCACACCCTGACCTAACCAAAATATAAAGAAAACAGAGCTATCTCAGGTCAGGGTGTGACAAGCACCCCCACACCATGATGTTTCCACCCCCGTGCTTCACGGTTGGGATGGTATTCTTCGGCTTGCAAGCATCCACCTTTTTCCTCCAAACATAACGATGGTCATTATGGCTGAACAGTTCTTTTTTTTCTCCATCAGACCAGAGGACATTTCTTCAAAAATGACGATATCTGTCCCCATGTGCTGTTGCAAACCATAGTCTGACTTTTTTACGGCGGATTTGGAGCCGTGCCTTCTTCCTCGTTTTACTGTGAAAATAGATACTTTTGTACCTGTTTCCTCCAGCATCTTCACAAGGTCCTTTGCTGTTGTTCTAGGATTCTATCACTTTTCGCACCAAAGTACATTCATCTCTAGGAGACAGATTGCATCTCCTTCCTAAGCGGTATGACGGCTGCGTGGTCCCATGGTGTTTATACTCGCGTACTATTGTTTGTACAGATGAACGTGGTACCTTCAGGAGTTTGGAAATTGCTCCCAAAGATGAACCAGACGTGTGGAGGTCTACAATGTTTTTTCTGAGGTCTTGGCTGATTTCTTTTGATTTTCCTATGATGTCAAGCAGAAGCACTGAGTTTGAAGGTAGGCCTTGAAATACATCCACAGGTACACCTCCAATTGACTCGAATAATGTCAATTAGCCTATCAGAAGCTTCTAAAGACATGACATAATTTTCTGTCATTTTCCAAGCTGTTTAAAAGGCACAGTCAACATAATGTATGTAAACTTCTGACCCACTGGAATTGTGATACATTGAATTATAAGTGAAATAATCTGTCTGTAAACAATTGTTGGAAAAATTACTTCTGTCATAGATATCCTAACTGACTTGCCAAAACCATAGTTTGTCAGCAATACATTTGTGGAGTGGTTGAAAAACACTTTTTAAAAAACCTGTCTAGGACACACGTTCCGCTAACGGAACCCCCCCCAACATTCCGCTGAAATGGTGGCGCGGGAAATTCAAAAATATTTTTGGGAAATATTTAACTTTCACACATTAAGTCCAATACAGTAAATGAAAGATAAACATCTTGTTAATCTACCCATCATGTCCTATTTTTAAAATGTTTTACAGCGAAAACACAACATATATTTATGCTAGATCACCGCCAAATCCAAAAAAACACACAGCCATTTTTCCCAGCCAAAGATAGATTCACAAACGCAGAATTAGAGATAAAATGAATCACTAACCTTTGATAATCTTCATCAGATGACACTCATATGATATCATGTTACGCAATACATGTATGTTTTGTTCGATAATGTGCATTTTATATCCACAAATATCTGTTTACATTGACGTCATGTTCAGAAATGCCTCCAAAATATCAGGAGTAATTACAGAGAGCTAAGTCAGATAACAGAAATACTCATCATAAACTTTGACGAAAGATACATGTTTTACATATAATTAAAGATACACTGGTTCTTAATGCAACCGCTGTGTCCGATTTTTTTTAAACGTTACAAAAACAGTATACCATGTATACCACCACCATCTGATACTGCGCTCAGAAGTAAATATATTTCTCCACCATGTTGGAGTCCACAGAAATACGAAATTACATCATAAAATATTCCCTTTGGTGATCTTTCATCAGAATGCAGTGGAAGGGGTCGTAGTTCCACAATAAATCGTTGTTATGTTCCATAATGTCCATTACTAGTGTCCAATTAGCTGCATTTGCTACCACGTTTAGCTCACATGCCCAAAAGCTGGCGCTGGTCCAGGCGAACTTGGACGAAAACTTCAAAAAGATATGTTCCAGGTCAAATAAACTGGTCAAACTAAGTAGAGAATCAATCTTCAGGATGTTATTTTCATATATATCCAATAACTTTCCAACCGGAGCATTCGTTTTTGTCTACAGAGTAATGGAACGCAGGCAATATCAACAGAAAATTGCGCAATCAGGAAATGGCATTCTGCCAGGACAGTGACTCATTCCCCTCCCATTTGGTCAAATATCACACTAGGGGCTTCATTCCACGTTGTACTGAACGCTGACATCTAGTGGAAGGCATAGGAAGTGCGAACAGACCCATAAATTATTAGGGTGTGAATAGGCGATGACTTCACTCACAGACATAATTCAAACAGTAATAATAATATGCATACATTAGCATCTAGGACAGAGTAGGATGCAGTTCACTATGGGCACGCAATTCATCCAAAGTGAAAATGCTGCCCCCTGTCCCTAACAGGTTCTCTCCAACCTAAGTCTATGTAAACTTCCGACTTCAACTGTATGTGTATACAATCCATTTCTAAGACCAATTTCCTTAAAGACTATGGGAAATACTACGTTTTTTTTTAAACCTCCCATTTTGTGCTGGTTGTGTCAATGTGTAGTTCATGATCTATGAGCAGAATTACTGTTTTAACTCAGTTTGAAAGCAAATGTTTTAACTCTGGAAGCTGTGCTGCACTATTTTCCCTACTTTTCCCCCATGTGGGTCAGCCCCACTTAGCGATTTGAGTTCTTGTAAATTAGCTTCTGCTCCTCACCATTTGAGTTACAGCTAGCAAGATGTACACATAGCAGAGCAAGAGAACGAGAGAGGATATACAGTATGTGACGTACAACAGTACACCATTTTCGAGGGGGGGCACTTTTGGCTTGTGAATGCTACTTTCAGAACTATCAGCTTAAAAGTATACAAAAGTACCGGATCATTTCTTTAAGCCCAGGCTAGCACTCTAACACTACATTCTGTGTTTCATTCCAAATTAAAATCATTCCCTCAATACTGGAGATGTGTTTCATATGTAGTATCAGAACTAATACACTCCTCATGTACACCACTTTTATGTAGGACAGTTGCTGCTTATTTCCCCGCTCCTTTTTTTCCAGACATGCTCCCCTCTGCTAGCCTCCGAAGGTTCTTACAAGGGGACCTGCTTTTGCCTATGGTTAAGCCTGCCATGCATACATGGCTCTCAGCGTGAGAGTTTGAGCAGTATATAACATGCCCGTGTGTAATTTGGGTAGAGGTGCACACACACATACACACAGTGTTCAAAGGATAGAGGGCTTTGATCGTCAAGGTGACTGAACAAGGGAGGAAATTCTCCATCCAGTCTGTAATATTCCTCCCACAAGCACAACACTTCAATTATTCCGGATACTCCATACGTCGGGAAACCCAATCCCCTCTGCTGCTCCAAAAGAGCTGTCGAAGTTCAGCTGGGAAATGGAGGAGAAATGTTCAAGCTAAAATCTTGTCGAGGCATATTAGGCAGCTGATTGTATGTTTCATATTTTTTTCCCTTTTCCATTCAGCTTGTTTGTCGAAAGGACTTGGGAATTTCCTCGGCACATATACGTTTAAGCAAATCATATTTTACGTCACGTTATGTTATGCATACATGTGCATGATTTATCCCGGGAGATGAAATCCATTTTCATACCTCACAATAACTAAAAGCGTTTGAAATGCAATTGGATGATTCCATAAAGGAAGAGAAAGATGCAGTGAATACACCCGCATAACGGAAAGGCCATGGAACCAGTGCCTTGTTTTTCCCATGAGACCAAAAACATGAAAGCACTCTCATGTGTTTACTGACACCCGGGAGGACTGCGGATGCTGAGAGTGCCATCACGTATGTGCCTTAAATCAACATTCAGTCTTGATTCAGGTGTGCTGCTGTGCCTGCAACCCTGAATGCAAGGGAAGATCACATAGGACTCAGTGGTCGACTCGTCATGCCTCAGAATTGTAACGGTTCATCAGCTTTTCTCATGTGGTGTTCTGCAGCTTCTGCTGCTTCTCCAGGCAGTCTTGGCCGTTCTAGGTCCGCATCTCAGAGAGAGAGACAAGGTCAGTGCCCCTAGAGAGCCGGGTGGTAATCCCCCTAAACAAACAGACAGAGGGAAGAGCCAAGCTAACGCCGCTGTGTCTCTGTTCTGTGGAGGAACTGAGAGAGCAGAGACAAAAAAACACATCTGTCTGCTGTCTGTTCTGTCACAAATCCCCCTCAAACACACGGGAGAACAGAGGGATCAGAGGAGAGAGAGGGGATGGAGAGGGGATGGAGAGGGAGAAAGAAGATGAACAGAGGTAGAGAAGGGTAGAGAGGGAGAGAGGGAGAGGGGATGAAGAGAGCAGCGAGAATGATAGAGGAGAGAGAGAACGATAGAGTAACAGAAAGAAAGAAAGAGAGGGGGAGAAGGAAAGGGAGAGAAAGCTTTGGTCTTGATTCCTCATCAGATTTTTGTGGGTGTCAAATGACACATTTGTCTGACAGGTTTCATGCTGACAATACACATTTGGATTCCATCCAGTATGTGCCATGGCTTGTATTACCCCCCCCCCCCTTTTTTTTTTATTTATTTTTTTTATTTTACCTTTATTTAACCAGGCAAGTCAGTTAAGAACAAATTCTTATTTTCAATGACGGCCTGGGAACAGTGGGTTAACAGGGGCAGAACGACAGATTTGTACCTTGTCAGCTCGGGGGTTTGAACTCGCAACCTTCCGGTTACTAGTCCAACACTCTAACCACTAGGCTACCCTGCCGCCCCGAGGTTCCATTGAACCTTCTCTAACACATTTCACAAAATGTACCTGTCATCCACATTTAATAAGTCAAATATTGTGGACAATCATTGGGTTTTTTCTTATAACATAGTTACCAAACAGACATCCCCTGGTAAGACTTTATAATAACAATCAGTCATAAACCATGTATAAGGCATTTACTAGCAGTTTGCTCACCATTTACTTTTCATTACTCCCACATTTGTGAATATTAGCAAGCTAGTTATTCACACATTTCTAAGCAACTTTTGAAGTATGAAACAATGATTTATAACATAATTCATAAAATGTTTAATATTCACTACATTACCAAAAGTATGTGGACACTGCTCGTCAAACATCTCATTCCAAAATCATGGGCATTAATATGGAGTTGGAGCCCCCCCCCCCCTTTACTTCTATGACAGCCTCCACTCTTCTGGGAAGACTTTCCACTAGCTGTTGGAACATTGCTGCAGGGACTTGCTTCCATTCAGCCACAAGAGCATTAGTAAGGGCGGGCACTGATGTTGGCCGACTAGGCCTGGCTCGCAGTCGGCGTTCTAATTCATCCCAAAGGTGTTTAATGGGGTTACGGTCAGGGCTCTGTGCAGGCCAGTCAAGTTTTTCCGCACCGATCTCAACAAACTATTTCTGCATGGACCTCGCATTGTGCACGAGGGCATTGTCTTGCTGAAACAGGAAATGGCCTTGCTCAAACTGTTGCCACAAAGATGGAAGCACAGAATTGTCTACAATGTAATTGTATGCTGTAGCGTTAAGATTTCCCTTCCCTGGAACTAAGGGGCCTAGCCCAAAGCATGAAAAACAGCCCCAGACCATTACTCCTCCTCCAACAAACTTTACAGTTGGCATTATGCACAGGGGCAGGTAGCGTTCTCTTGGCATCTGCCAAACCCAGATTTGTATGTCGGACTACCAGATGGTGAAGCGTGATTCATCACTCCAGAGAACACGTTTCCACTGCTCAGAGTCCAATGGCGGCGAGGTTTACACCACTACATCTGATGCTTGGCATTACTTAGGCTTGTGTGCGACTGCTAGTGTCACGTTTGTCGTAATGAGGAGACCAAGGCGCAGCGTGATATGAATACATTCTTCTTAAATAAAACGAAGAACACTAAACAAACTACCAAAATGAACGTGCCGCTATTAACCACAAGTGCTCACAGGCAGCTACACAAAGTCAATAACCCACAAAGCCAAAATGGAAAGTGGCAAACATAATAAGAAACCCCAATCAGAGACAACGATAAACAGCTGTCTCTGATTGGGAACCAATTCAGGCCACCATAGACCTACATTACCTAGACAATACCAAAACCTCATAGATATACAAAAAAACCTAGACAAGACAAAAACACACATACCACCCTTGTCACACCCTGACCTAACCAAAATAATAAAGAAAACAAAGATAACTAAGGTCAGGCTGTGACAGCTAGGCAATATAAACTAATTTAATGACTCTCCCGACGAATAGTTTTGTGCTGACGTTGCTTCCAGAGGCAGTTTGGAACTCAGTAGTAAGTGCAAACAAGCACTCGGCGGTCGCTTGTTGACCTAGACGTTTCCACAACACAAAACAGCACTTACACATGACCGGGGCAAGTGTAGCAGGGCAGAAATTTGACGAACTGACTTGTTAGAAAGGTGGCATCCTATGACATTGCCACGTTGAAAGTCACTGAGCTCTTCAGTAAGGACATTCTACTGCCAATGTTTGTCTATGAAGATTGCATGAACGTGTGCACGATTTTATGCACCTGTCAGCATCGGGTGTGGCTGAAATAGCCAAATCAACTCATTGGAAGGGGTGTCCAAAAACTTTTATATACAGTTAGTCGGAATTTTACATAAACTGAGGTTGGAGTCATAAAAACGTATTTTTCAACCACTCCACAAATGACATCTACTTTGTGAATAACACAAGTATTTTTCAAAATATGTTTACAGACAGATTATTTTGCAATGTATCACAATTCCAGTGGGTCAGAAGTTTACATACACTAAATTGACTGTGCCTTTTAAACAGCTTGGAAAATTCCAGAGAATGATGTCAAGGCTTTAGAAGCTTCTGATAGGCTAATTGACATCATTTGAGTCAATTGGAGGTGTACCTGTGGATGTATTTCAAGGCCTGCCTTCAAACTCAGTGCCTCTTTGCTTGACATGGGAAAATCAAAAGAAAATATAGAAAAAATAAGCCTGGATCATCCTTGGGAGCAATATCCAAACACCTGAAGGTACCACGTTCATCTGTACAAACAATAGTACGCAAGTATAAACACCATGGGACCACACAACCGTCATACCGCTCAGGAAGGAGACGCGTTCTGTCTCCTAGAGATGAACATACTTTGGTACGTTCAAAAAAATCCATTCCAGAACAACAGCAAAGGACCTTGTGAAGATTTCTGCTCTTGTGAAAGCCTGGGTTTTCTGCACGTTAACGTTATAAGCTTATTTCCTAAAATGGATAAATTGAAAGTGTGGGTTCACATCTCCAATCAAGATGTGTTGGTCATTACTGAGATGTGGTTAAGAAAGAGAGTTTTGAACACTGATGTTAACCTTTCTGGTTATAACCTTTTTCGGCAAGACAGATCTTCCAAAGGTGGCGGAGTGGCATTCTTTACCAAGGAACACGTTCAGTGCCCGGTTATCTCCACCAAGTCTGTCCCCAAACAATTTGATTTGCTGGTTTTAAGTATTAACCTTTCAAATAGCACTTTGTTGACTGTTGCTGGGTGTTATTGTCCACCATCAGCACTGGCCTGTACCCCTCCTGCCCTATGCTCTCTCCTGGCCTCTTACAGAAAGTCTGAATTAGTCCTCCTAGGTGACCTACACTGGGACCTGCTTAAACCACCTGACCAAGTCCTTAAGGAATGGGAATCCCTAAACATTTCTCAGATTATTACCAATCCCACAAGGTATGACTCCCAAAACCCAGAAAAGGCTACTCTCCTTGATGTTATCCTCACAAATAATAATGATAGGTATCAGTCTGGGGTTTTCTGTAATGACCTTAGTGATCACTATTTTACAGCCAGTGTTCGTAATGATTGCTCAGTGAAACGGCCTGTCCTGATTTGTCATAGAAGCTTGTTAAAAAATGTTCATAAGCAAGCCTTCCTTCATGACCTGGCCTCTGTAAATTGATATAGAATCAGTTTGATCCCCTCCGTCTAAGACGTTTGGACCTTTTTAAAAATATTTTCAGTGGAATTGTAAACAAACACACCACCATAAAGGAAATTATCATTAAAAACAAGCTCAGCCCCTGGTCCGACCGTGATCTTGCAGAGTACTCCACCTCAAGAATTGTACTTGGCGAAAGGCTCGGCACAAGCATACTCAGGCTGACTGGCTCTCGTTCAGGCAAATGAGAAATAAGTGCACTCAGGCAGTCCGGAAAGCCAAAGTTTAAGGAGCAGTTTTCTCTCTGTGGGTCTAACCAGTATAAGTTCTGGAATACTGTTAAAGACCTGGAGAAGAAACCCTCCTCCTCACAGCTGACCATGTTCCTTAATGTTGATAAGGTTGTTACTACCAAGGAACAAATGGCTGAGCTCTTTAATCACCACAACATTAAGTCAAGATTCCTATTTGACTCAGCCATGCCTCATTGCCCATCCAACATGTCCACATCTCCCACCCCTTCTAATGCGACTCGCCCGATGCTCCTCCCTCTTTGCCCCCGCTGCAAAGCTTCTCCCTGCAGGCAGTCACTGAGTCTGAGGTGCTAAAGGATCTCCTTATACTTTATCCCCCAAAAACATCTGAGTTAGATCCTTTCTGCTTTAAAGTTGCATCCCCTATCATCACCAAGCCCATCTCTGATCTTTTTAACCTGCCTCTCCTCTCTGTGGAGGTTCCCATTGCTTGGAAGGCAACCACGGTGTGTCCTTTGTTAAAAGGTGGTGCTATTTTTATTGACTTGGTCAAAGCTTTTGATACAGTAGACCATACCCATTATTGTGGGCCAGCTAAGGAGTATTAGCGTCTCTGATGGGTCTTTGGCCTGGTTTGCTGACTACCTCACTCAAAAAGTGCACTGTATAAAGTCAGAGCATCTGCTGTCTCAGCCACTGCATGTACCCAAGGGAGTACCCCAAGGCTCGATCCTAGGCCTCATGCACTTCTTAATTTACACCAACAACAAAGCTTAGGCAGCTGAGGGGCCGGCGAGGGGCCAGCTGAGTATAAGACTGTATCATCTGCATATAGTCTTATACTCAGCTGGCCCCTCCCCTGATTTTTTGTTAAACACTCTACAACAAAGCTATTTTCGTGTGCAACAAGCTTTCTCTGCCCTTAACCTTGTTATGAACACCTCCAAAACAAAGGTCAAGTGGTTTGGTATGAAGAATGCCCTATCCCCACCGGTGTGATTACTACTTCTGAGGGTTTAGAGCTTGAGGTAGTCACCTCATACAAGTACTTGGGAGTATGGCTGCTAGATGGTTCATTGTCCTTTCAGCACATATCAAAGCTGCAGGCTAAGGTTAAATATAGACTTGGTTTCCTCTATCGTAATCGCTCTTCATTCACCGCAACTGCCAAACTAACCTTGATTCAGATGACCAACCTACCAATGCTAGATTACAGAGATGTAAGTTATAGATCGGCAGGTAAGGATACTCTCGATCGGTTAGATGTGCTTTATCATTTGGCGATCAGATTTGCCACCAATGCTCCTTATAGGACACATCACTGCACTCTATACTCCTCTATAAACTGGTATCCTGTATACCGGTTACAAGACCCACTGGTTGATGCTTATAAAACCCTCTTAGGCCTCACTCCCCCCTATCTGAGATAACTACGGCAGCCCTCATCCTCCACATACAGTGCACACACATCCCTGGGTCGCTCGTCTTTTCAGTTCGCTGCAACTAGTGACTGGAACGAGCTGCAAAAAACATCTTTAAAAAACATCTCCTCATTCAAAGACTCAACCATGGACACTCTTACTGACAGTTGTGGCTGCTTCATGTGATGGATTGCTTTCTCTACCTTCTTGCCTGTGTGCTGTTGTCTGTACCCAATAATATTTATACCATGTTTTGTGCTGATACCATGTTGTGCTACTGTCATGTTGTGTTGCCACCATGCTGTTGTCATGTGGTGATGCTACTATCATGTGGTGATGCTGTGTTCTCATGTGTTGCTGCCATGCTATGTTGTTGTCTTAGGTCTCTCTTTATATAGTGTTGTGGTGTCTCTCTTGTCGTGATGTGTGTTTTGGCCTATATATATATTTTTTTAAATCCCAGCCCCCGTCCCTGCAGGAGGCCTTTTGCCTTTTGGTAGGCCTTCATTGAAAATAAGAATTTGTTCTTAAATGACTTGCCTAGTTAAATAAAGGTTACATAAGAATAAATACATCAAATGAAGGCAGTTGTATTCCATGTGACTGTTTACTCATTTTAATTAGGCTTCTCCAAGCTCTGATGCTGCTGATGGTCATTAGTGGTACCTGGCTTGCATGAAAATGAACCACGCTATTTAAATGACATATTTTTTTTCCCCCTACCCCTGTTTCGAGACAGGTGAATGATAATGGTCCATTCTAAATCAAAACAAATTTCAGACATATATTATTTAGTATTTCTAAAGACAAGATTAAATCAAGAATAGTCTGACCGGTGACAATATTAGCCAATCACTTGTGAATGATATAGTATCACTTGTGAATGATATAGTATTACTTGTGAATGATATAGTATCACTTGTGAATGATATAGTATCACTTGTGAATGATATAGTATCACTTGTGAATGATGCCTAGCGTAAGTCAAGAAACAATGCCTTTTTTACTTTTTCGAATCATAGTCACACACCTCATGTATCCTAGCCCATAGGCCTATATTTTTTTATAAGGTTTGTATCACAACTAACGTAGCCAAATGACTTCTTAAAATTAAGCACATTAATCCGCCTTACAAGGGGTGTAGAGGCTAACTGGCATACATAAGCATCGTATGAAAAAGTTTTCGGGATGCTACTGATTGTGTTAATTTGGGATCTATCGCATCACACAACTGTCCCAGAATATTTATTTCTCTCTCAGTATAGAATAGGTCAACTTTTGTACTATGGGGATAGTAGATTGACATAGGCTAGTGCTTTTGCTGTACTTTAGGCCTACTCATCTTGTTGGCTGACGAAAAGTAAATGTGGACAGTTCTTCCATTATCTTCAATATGCACCTTGGAATTGGATAAGGACTCAAGCAGTTGCGTCTCCAAAGTGTCTGTCTTCACTTATAGACTGTGAGAAAGACCCGATCATGTGATGGAGAGCCATGTGAGTGAGGGCTGCTTAGGAGCATGCAGCACATAGGGAGATGTGGGTGGCGCAGCGGTCTAAGGCACTGCTTCTCAGTGCTAGAGGCGTCACTACAGACCCTGGTTTGATCCTGGGCTGTATCACAACCGGCCTTTATTGGGAGTCCATGAGGGCGGCGCACAATTGGCCCAGCGTCGTCTGGGTTAAGGTTTGGCCGGGGTAGGCCGTCATTGTCAATAAGAATTTGTTCTTATTTAATTAAATTAAATAAGATGAAAAGGATAAATAAAAATAATAAGACGGAAACAACGGCCATTGGAGTGCATTATGACCACACAAAGGGGATGGATTTATTTTAGAGTGCATTATGACCACACAAAGGGGATGAATTTATTTTAGAGTGCATTACGACCACACAAAGGGGATGGATTTATTTTAGAGTGCATTATGACCACACAAAGGGGATGAATTTATTTTAGAGTGCATTACGACCACACAAAGGGGATGAATTTATTTTAGAGTGCAATATGACCACACAAAGGGGATGAATTTATTTTAGAGTGCATTATGACCACACAAAGGGGACACATTTATTTTAGAGTGCATTACGACCACACAAAGGGGATGAATTTATTTTAGAGTGCATTATGACCACACAAAGGGGATGAATTTATTTTAGAGTGCATTACGACCACACAAAGGGGATGGATTTATTTTAGAGTGCATTACGACCACACAAAGGGGATGGATTTATTTTAGAGTGCATTACGACCACACTAAGGGGATGGATTTATTTTAGAGTGCATTACGACCACACAAAGGGGATGGATTTATTTTAGAGTGCATTACGACCACACAAAAGGCATGTATTTATTTTAGAGTGCATTACGACCACACAAAGGGGATGGATTTATTTTAGAGTGCATTACGACCACACTAAGGGGATGCTGCCGTGAAACTCGAGGCATTATCAAGTGCTTGTCAAATTGTTAACGAGAGACTGATTACCTGTGTACAGGCTGCACAAAAAAGAAAGCAGAGCTCATGTCTTTCAAGCAACTTTTTTCAGATCATCATTAGAGTCACATCATGCAGCCTTACAATGTATTAAACATCTAAACATATCGACCAACGGTTGTAGAACAACTAAAGTTACATTAATTACTCTAAGTTAAGCGTATTGGAATATCTATTTCTTTGTTAACCACTCAACACAGAATAGATGCATGTGCGCACTCCCTCATATTGTTTGAAGAAAATATCCTGTCTATTTTATTCAGCTTTGTTCAATTGTATTCTTCATACTATAAAATAATATAAAATAATGCCACGGAATTCTAACCAAATCTTGTCTGCTAAATGATCTAGTGTAGCCCACAGCCATATAAACATTTTCTTCATATAATTTCTTTAGACCTGTCTAAAATAAATTATGGATTTATTGTGATGGTGTAGGCTATATTACATGGATTTATTATACTTTTTAAATGTAGATGTTCCCAAGGTCTGCATCAGTGTGGAAGCCAGGAGATGTTAAATGTGTTCATGTTAATTAACTGTCAATTACTGTGAGACCGACAGTACTACCCTCCTGTACTCCCTGTTCACTCATGACTGAACGTCCAGGCACGACTCTAACAGCATCATTAACTTTTCTGATGACATAACAGTGGTAGGCCTGATCACCGACAACGATGAGACAGCCTATGTGGAGGAGGACAGAGACCTGGCCGTGTGGTGCACAAACAACAACCTCTTCATCAACGTGACCAAGACAAAGGAGATGATTGTGGACTAAAGGAAAAGGAGGACCGAGCATGCCCCCATTCTCATCGATGGCGCTGTATTGGAGCAGGTTGAGAGCTTCTAGTTTCTTGGCATCCAAGCAGACAAAGACAGTCATGAAGAGGGCATGACAAAACCTATTCCCCTTCAGGAGACTGAAAAGATTTGGCATGAGTCCTCAGATCCTCAAAAAGGTTGCACCATCAGCTGCACCATTGAGAGCATCCTGACGGGTTGGCCTCCGACTGCAAGGCACTACAGAGGGTAGTGAGTACGGCCCATTACATCACTGGGGCCAAGCTTCCTGCCATCCAGGACCTCTGTAGCAGGCGGTGTCAGAATTGTCAAAGACACCAGCCACTCTAGCCATAGACTGTTGTCTCTGCTACCACACGGCAAGCGGTACCGGAGCGCCAAGTCTAGGTCCAAGAGGCTTCTAAAAAGCTTCTACCTCCAAGCCATAAGTCTCCTGAACAGATGAAATGGCTACCTAGAATATTTGCATTGCCAACCGAAGGTGTCTCCCCTTCCCGTTCGGGTGGCGCTCGGCCGTCGTCGTCGCCGGCCTACTAGCTGCCACTGATTATTTTCTCCCCCTCCTTATGTGTTTATTGATTACACCTGTTTTGAGTTGGTTATATTAGTGGGGCTTTATTAGTCAGCTGGCCCGCCCGTTTCTTTGTGCGGGATTGATCATTGTAACCCTGGTGTTTGCTACAGACGAACGTGTTCGTGTATTTGATGCTAAACTGTTTTCGTTCCCTGTATCTGGGGCATTTTGTTTGAGCACCCAAAAGTGGGGTGGTCGTGGTTCACCGTGTGTGCATTAAAGGAGCACTTTATTGAACTCTCTGCTTTCCTGCGCCTGATTTCACCCCTACACTCCCCCCCTTCCATGCTGCTGCTACTCTGTTATTATCTATGCATAGTCACTTTCATAGTCACTTTAATAACTCTACCTACATGTGCATATTACCTCAATTACCTCGACACTGGTGACCCTGCATATTGACTCTGTACCGGTACTCCCTGTATATAGCCCCACTATTGTTATTTACTGCTTTTTTTAGGTATTTTCTTGAAATTGCATTATTGATTAAGGGCTTGTAAGTAAGCATTTCACTGTAAGGTCTACACCTGTTGATTTGATTTATTTGCTTGACAATCACCGGCTGACGAAATGTCGTAACCGCCACAGTCCTAATAACAGGTACAGGTTAACACCACAGTCATGTGTATCACAGGTACAGGTTAACACCACAGTCATGTGTATCACAGGTACAGGTTAACACTACAGTCATGTGTATCACAGGTACAGGTTAACACCACAGTCATGTGTATCACAGGTACAGGTTAACACTACAGTCATGTGTATCACAGGTACAGGTTAACACCACAGTCATGTGTATCACAGGTACAGGTTAACACCACAGTCATGTGTATCACAGGTACAGGTTAGCACTACAGTCATGTGTATCACAGGTACAGGTTAACACCACAGTCATGTGTATCACAGGTACAGGTTAGCACTACAGTCATGTGTATCACAGGTACAGGTTAACACCACAGTCATGTGTATCACAGGTACAGGTTAACACCACAGTCATGTGTATCACAGGTACAGGTTAACACTACAGTCATGTGTATCACAGGTACAGGTTAGCACTACAGTCATGTGTATCACAGGTACAGGTTAACACCACAGTCATGTGTATCACAGGTACAGGTTAGCACTACAGTCATGTGTATCACAGGTACAGGTTAACACCACAGTCATGTGTATCACAGGTACAGGTTAACACCACAGTCATGTGTATCACAGGTACAGGTTAACACTACAGTCATGTGTATCACAGGTACAGGTTAGCACTACAGTCATGTGTATCACAGGTACAGGTTAACACCACAGTCATGTGTATCACAGGTACAGGTTAGCACTACAGTCATGTGTATCACAGGTACAGGTTAACACCACAGTCATGTGTATCACAGGTACAGGTTAGCACTACAGTCATGTGTATCACAGATACAGGTTAACACTACAGTCATGTGTATCACAGGTACAGGTTAACACCACAGTCATGTGTATCACAGGTACAGGTTAACACTACAGTCATATGTATCACAGGTACAGGTTAGCACTACAGTCATGTGTTTCTACATGTGTTTCTTCCACTCCCCAAAAATCTAAGTAGAAGGTGGCAGAGCTCTAGCGGTTTTTGTCAGACATCCCAAAAATCGGTCTTGTCACAAAAACGTCTGTAGCATCCAAACGGTTTAGTGTACAAACTAATATGACCCTCTTATGGAAAGAGGAGACTCTCACGAACACAATGGACTTCTCTGTTTTGCTCTATATCCCCCACAAGCGTCACGGACTGTTGTCGTCAGTACCGCCGATCTGCCAACTTCTGTCTGTAGAGTCCAAACTGTTTGGGCTACACACTAATATGACCCCACCAGTCTCACAAGCCTGTTCTGAAGGTAGCACGGTATCAGTTTAAAACATTTATGGAAGTATACATGGTACTTTAGAAGAAATCATGCACTTCCTTATGGTGCCTATAGAAAGTCTACACCCCCCTTCACATTTTATTTTGTTACAAGGTGGGATTAAAAATTATTTTGTCAATAAAATACACAAAATACTCTAATGTCGAAGTGTAAAGAAATTGTTATTTTTTTCAAAAGGTGTATCTTGATTTGATAAGTATTCACCCCCTGAGTCAATACATGTTAGAAACACCTTTTGCAGTGATTACAGCTGCATCTTCTTGTGTAAGTCTAAGAGATTTGCACACCTGTATTGTGCAATATTTTCCCATTATTTTCAAAATACTACAAGCTTTGTCAAGGTGTTGTGGATCATGACTAGACATTAATGTTTAAGTCTTGCCATACACTGAGTGTACAAACATTAGGAACACCTTCCTAATATTGAGTTGCTCCCCTTTTGCCCTCAGAACAGACTAATTACAATGGGGCATGGACTCTACAGGTAGTCAAAAACATTCCACAGGGATGCTGACCCATGTTGACTCCAGTGCTTCTCACAGTTGTGTCATGTTGTCTGAGTGTCCTTTTTTGTGGTGGACCATTTTTGATACACAGGATACTTGACACACTCAAACCGGTGCGCCTGGCAACTACTACCATAGGCACTTCAATATTTTGTTTTGCCCATACGCCATCTGAATGGCACACATGCACAATCCATGTCTCAAATGTCTCAAGGCTGAAGATTCCTTCTGTAACCTGTCGCCTCCCCTTGAGCTACACTGATTGAAGGGGATTTAACAAGCAACATAAAAAAGTGATCATAGCTTTCACCTGGTGTGTCTATTTCATGGAAAGAGCAGATGTTTCTAATGTTTTGTACACTCAGTGTATATCTCAAAACTGTAATTTTGCCACTCAGGAACATTCACTGTGTTCTTGGTAAGCAACTCTAGTATAGATGTTGCTTTGTGTTGTAGGTACCGACTTCAGCGGTACAGACTTCAGACGAGTCCCATGATGCTTGTGGGGGTTGTAGGCAAAATCGTTCGGAAGGTACAGACATTTTTGTCAGAAGAACGATTTTCGGGATGTCTCATGGTCGGACAAACACCGCTGTAGCTCTGCCACCTTCCACCACAAGTGTGGAAGGCCAAAACTGACAGATGTAGTGGATTGAGACGCATCTCTAGCTTAAACTGACAGATTTGTATTTTTATTTCTATTATGCTTTAAAATAAAATATGTCAAATGATTACACTGTGACAATGCCCTAGCATAAATGTACTGTAGGGCTGGTGTCAATTGATTCACAGACTAGTGTCTCTCAAAACACATTATTTGAGGTCTAAATTAGTTAATTTACTGCAACCTAGTTTTCCACTGCTGTTGTACTGACATGATAGGGGAGTCCGCGTACTAAATGTAAATCCTGTGCCAAATCACAATTGCCATTTAGCTCTTTGTCCAAGTTCTCAAAACAACAGCAGATAAATGACACAGAGCAAAATGGAGCAACAACAACCATTTAAATAAATCCATTGTGCTGTGAGTGGTGAGAGTGACTCTGCTCCATCTATTGTCTCTACTGGCACTATTTCCGCTCACCTACTGTACTGTAGCTAGCATCATGTTGGTTAAAGACAATCAGATCTGGGTTCACGTAGTATTTGAAATCTTTTAGCTTTTGCTTTAGCCTGCCTGAAGTGACAGATGGGCAAGGTATACAGTTGTGTGACTGTTTTATTGGTTCTATTGGGCCAGCAAGCTCAATCAACTCCCAATAAAGTATTTTAAATTATTTAAAATAGTATTTGAAACCAGGTCTGTTAGATGTGCCAAAACAGAGTATATCCTATCCTATCCACCCACAGAACAACCCCAAACCTACTCCTTATGATTTTATAAACCTAATGACATCCAGTTTGCCTTCCACATCTGTCTGTGCCACAACAATTCTCTCTCTCTCTCTCTCTCTCTCTCTCTCTCTCTCTCTCTCTCTCACTCTCTCTCTCTTTCTCTCTCTCTCTCTCTCTCTCTCTCTCTCTCTCTCTCTCTCTCACACACTCTCTCTCTCTCTCATTAGAAGAGTTCATTAGGATGATTAAAAGCAAAAATCACCCATTGTATAAACACCTCATTCTGGTATTTGATGTCTTATCTTTGTATATCTAAAATGCCATGGACTAACCTACATACTGAATAAACTACACGTGCCATTTTATTGTGGATATAGAGGCTTTGATATTTATCCACTAATTCGATTTTGTGTGTTGCTTTCTTTCGACAAGCTGTGCTGAAATTTGACGGATGAGCTAAATTGGTCTCATAAACTACTAAGCTGTGTTCTTCGACTCAGTCAATATTCCCATGTAAATTATTTGGCTGAAGTGATGATTTGCCAAATATGAGCCTTTGCAGTGCATTTGATAATTACGCTGGCATTTAAGTTGGCATTTGTCTTTTCACTTCTCTGTACATCGCGAGGACAGGATGAAAGAACTCTCCAGGAAAAGTGGAGGTGGAGGTGTATGTTTCATGATTAATAACTTATGGTGAGTGTTGTTGGAACGTACAAAACCTTATTGGATCGTACAAGAGCTTTTGTTCTCCCGTTCTGGAATACCTCACCATCAAATGCCGACCTCACTAACTCCTAAAATAATTCTCATTGGTTATTGTCATGGCCGTTTAGATTCCCACTCAAGCCGACATGACGGTGGCACTCAAGGTACTATAAGGGGCTTAGAGCAAACTGGAAACTGCTTATCATGAGGCCGCATTTGTTGTAGCTGGGCACTTTAACAAAGGAATTCTGAGGAAAATTCCACCGACACTACACGCGGAGAGAAGACACTTGAACGTTGTACCCGTCCAGGAAGGGAGAATAACAAGGCCGTCCCCCTCCCGCCTTTGGCAAATCAGATCATTCCGTCATTCTGCTGATCCACCGAAATTAAAGCAGGTCAGGTCTGTTCAATGTTGATCTGACCATTCGGAACCCATGCTACAAGACTGTTTTGATAATGTGAACTGGGATATGTTCCTGGCCTCTGGGACAGTGGAGACTCTTCAGAGGAGGAAGGGAAGGACCATCCCCCTCAGTGAATTTCATAAAAAAAATAAAAAAATAAAAAAAAGTTATCCCTTTTAGATAAAACTATGCTAAATATATTCACCTGTCACCAAATAATTGATAAAAACACTTTGTTCTGCAAATGACTGCCTCGATTGGTTCACCAACTACTTCTGAGAAAGAGGGGGGCCTGTTGTCCAGACCTCTGGCAGTCTCTATAGGGGTGCCACGGGGTTCAATCCTGAGGTCGACTCTTTTCTCTGTATACATCAATGATGTCGCTCTTGCTGCTGGTGATTTTCTGATCCACCTCTACGCAGACGACACCATTCTTTATACTTCTGGCCCTTCTATGGACACTGTGTTAACTAACCTCCAGACAAGCTTCAATGCCATACAACTTTTCTTCCGTGGCCTCCAACTGCTCTTAAATGCAAGTACAACTCTTCAACCGATCGCCGCCCACACATGCCCGCCCATCTGCATCACTACTCTGGACGGTTCTGTCGTAGAATATGTGGACAACTACAAATCCCTAGGTGTCTGGTTAGACTTTAAACTCTCCTTCCGGACTCAGATTAAGCATTCTCCAATCCAAAATTAAATCTAGAATCGTCTTCCTATTTCGCAACAAAGCATCCTTCACTCATGCTGCCAAACATACCCTCATAAAACTGACTATCCTACCTATCCTTGACTTCGGCGATGTCATTTACAAAATAGCCTCCAACACTCTACTCAGCAAATTGGATGCAGTCTATCACTGTGCCATCCGTTTTGTCACCAAAGCCCTATATACTACCCACCACTGCGACCTGTATGCTCTCGTTGGCTGGCCCTCGCTTCATATTCGTCGCCATACCCACTGGCTCTAGGTCATCCATAAGTCTTTGCCTTTTCTCACTGGTCACCATAGAAGCACCCACCCGTAGCACGCGCTCCAGCAGGTATATCTCGCAGGTCATCCCCAAAGCCAATTCTTCCTTTGGTCACCTCTCCTTACAGTTCTCTGCCTCCAATGACTGGAACGAACTGCAAAAATCACTGAAGCTGGAGACTCATATCTCCCTCATTAACTTTAAGCACTAGCTGTCATAGCAGCTCACAAATCGCTGCACCTGTATATAGCCCACCCAACTACCTCATCCCCATACTGTTATTTATTTGATTTATTTTGCTCCTTTGCAGCCCAGTATCTCTACTTGCACTCTTATCTTCTGCACATCTATCACTCCAGTGTTTAATTACTATATTGTAAATATTTTTCCACTTTGGCCTATTTATTGCCTTACCTCCCTTATCCTACCTCATTTGCGCACACTGTATATAGCCTTTCTATTTTATTACTGACTGTATGTTTGTTTATTCCATGTGTAACTCTGTGTTGTTGTTTGTGTTGCACTGCTTTGCTTTATCTTGGCCAGGTCGCAGTTGTAAATGAGAACTTGTTCTCAACTAGCTTACCTGGTTAAATAAAGGTGAAATAAAAATAAAATAAAATAATGAAGGTCTACAGTAGCCTCAACAGTACTCTGCAGGGAAGCACTACGGTGTAGCCGGAGGACAGCTAGCTTCCGTCCTCCTCTGGGTAGGTTGACTTCAATACAAAACCTAGGAGGCTCATGGCTCTCACCCACTTCTATAGACATAGAATTATGACAACTTCTGGAGGGTGTCCTCCAACCTATCAGAGCTCTAGCAGCATGAACGTGCGTGTTGTTCACCGAATCAAAGGATCAGAGAATTAATCTAGCACTGAAAGCATAAGCTACAGCTAGCTAGCACTGTAGTGCAAAAAATGTGGTGAGTAGTTGTCTTAAAGAAAGAGAAAGACAATAGTTGAACTGTTTGTAACAAATACATTTCTTCAAAAATGAAGGAGAAGCAAGAGAGAGAAAGATTTTGCTCAGTTTCACTTACGTAGCTAGCAGTTTAGCCTACTCAAACACCCTGCTCAAATAGGGTGTTAGCTAGCTGGCTATGACTATCCAACACAATGGTGGAACTCTTCCAAGTCAAGGTAAGCTTTGGTTTTACTAATTTATTGTAACTGCTAAACTGCATGCTGACTATACACTGTAACGTTACTGCATGATTGTAGCGGGTTTGCTAATTCATTAGTTCTATTATCTATGCTGACTATGACGTTACTTTAGCTAATATGGGGACAACAATGTAGGCTGTGTAGCAGTTAAGATATGGTTTGGCTTGGAAAGGTTTTTTTCGCCTGGTAACATACAGGTGATGTGTTGTACATTGAAGTCTACAAATGAAGGGAAAAGGTGAGGGGGGAGAGCACGTAGATGTGAGAAGGAATACTACGTGGCAGCTTTGAAAGTGAAATGTGTTTACGTGTGATCAGGGTTGTATTCATTCCATGGTTCTGTTGAAAAATGTTTCTTAAACGGAAGCAAACAAAAAAGGGATGATCATACCTGAATTTGTCCAATAGAATTGATCTTTGCAACTGTTGGACTAATGATTACACCCTACTGTAGATCAGCTATATGCAGGCAAGAGTGTGCAAGGTGGTATTGAATGTGTCAGTGTCTGTCATCTCAAATGTTTCTCTAGACCCGTTTGCACCTACGTTGTAAACTTTCATTCATAAACTAGGTTGTAGCAACCTCATGATAGGTATAGGGAAAATTTTAGTATGATGTAGTAGCCTAAACCTATCGATGTTATTTTGAACTGGGTGAATGGAATATGATTGACAGTCATCCAATATGCTGTAATATAGTTAAGGTCATGATCAGGAAAACATTTTTGCGCCCTCCCTCATCTTAAACATCACCCACCGCCACTGCTCTGGGAATTACATCGATGACTACGATGACTGTCACTGCGTTCATCAGGAAGGTTA
Source organism: Oncorhynchus mykiss (assembly GCF_013265735.2). Classification (NCBI taxonomy): domain Eukaryota; kingdom Metazoa; phylum Chordata; class Actinopteri; order Salmoniformes; family Salmonidae; genus Oncorhynchus; species Oncorhynchus mykiss. The sequence goes on along the minus strand of NC_048575.1, from coordinate 73,863,897 downwards.
CAGAGTATGTTGATCCTAGAATGACGATTAGAACTTATCCAAAGCAAGAATGTCTATTCTAATTCCTAATTCTTATCCCTACAATTACACATTTTAAGTGGAACGTATTCCCTCTAGCACTGCTCCAGCCCTGCGGTGTCTTCTGAATTTGGTCATCTGTGTACTGAATGGTAATAGTAGGGAATTGAGTCATGGTGGAATTATGCTCCTATGCTAAGTGTCAAGTTAACACTCTGGAAACACACACACACACACACACACACACACACACACACACACACACACACACACACACACACACACACACACACACACACACACACACACACACACACACACACACACACACACACACACAAACACCTAAAGTAAGTCCAGCTACACACAGTAGTTCTTCACAGTTCCACAGCTGCTGAATCATGTGAGTGGCTGTCTGATGAATTCTGATCTCTTCTGGTTCTTTGAAATTTTGTTATTTCATTTATTTTCCCCCTAAGGCATTAAGGGGATTCGACTATTAATTCAATTTTGCCAGTGAAAAGCTGGGGCTATGGCATTCCCAAAAATAGTGTTTGCAGTATGTTGTGGAACACCCAAACCAGTCAAGCAACTATTCAGTCATTTGAAATGACAGTTGAGGAAGTTTTGGATTCCATAGGTCAACAAGGTTGAACAGTGATTGCTCTAGGATTCTGAGGCTTTGGTACGATCGAAGTACAGATTAGTGGGAAACCAGATGTATGGAAAGGCCAGCAGATGAACTGCACACTGTAACCTGCATGACTGCATGACTGAATTACTCTGACAGCATGGAAGAGCAGGCACCATATTGATTTACAATAACGTGCACACACACGCACGTATGTACAAACGCGCACAGGCATGCACACACACACACACACACACACACACACACACACACACACACACACACACACACACACACACACACACACACACACACACACATCCCACAATCAAACTATAGGGACAAATCCTTTCTTCCAAGCATTTTGATCCTCTTATCCTTAACCAAAGGTGACAAAATGTAAAACGTGAAGAAGGTGGCTGCACTGTGAGAGTGACAGTAGCCTACAGGAAAAGTGGATGAGAGTTCCCTCTTACTTACCTAATTCACTCCCTCTTACTTACTTAATTTACTCCCTCTTATTTACTAAACTTAAATGATTGTAACTGTCCCCAGCCATATTGATTACACATCCAGTGTCATATAGTGCTCTGAAGAGCCTTCCCTTTATCCAGGAGACCATATGTTTTGTAGATTAAAGCAGCAAACCCCAAATTAAAATAATCTGCCTTCCCAGATCCCAGACCCTAGCTTGCTGAGGCCTAATGAAGGAAATTCAAGGGCTTAGAGCTTTTTAAAGGAGAGACAGAATTACGCCACGTCCGAAGTCCCACGTGCCATCAGAAATGCACGACACATAGATTCTTGGTTTTGGAAAGATTTTATTTTCATGTAATAAAACTGTTTAACAGTACGGTCGTATGATTGATTGATTGATTCATGTAATTGATTGATTGAACTTAGCAACAGGCTGCTGCAGCCGGAGACAACATTACTTACATAAAAAATGATTGATGAAAAAAATACAATAAAGCCCAGAGGCCTATTTCTTTTGTGATTCAATTAGATATATTAATTTAAAGATAGATAAAATAATGTCTGTGGCTCGCATTTCAGTATCAACTATACTTATGGCAGTGGAGGGTTGGAATCAATTCCGGTTCAATACAGTCAATTCAGGACGTGAATTGAAATTCCAAGAAATTTCCTTTTTCAATTCTTGAATTGGATTTTCAGATCTCTTTAATTAATTGATGGCATTGAACTGGAATGGACTCCAACCCTTCCATGGAACACAGGAGCACTGAGGTTGCCTCTCTCTTACGTGGAAAAGAGGAGGTTAGAGGGGGAAAGGAGGTGACTAATGAAAGTGCTGTGATTGTCGTGTTTGTCATGGATCCAGGTGTCTGCACAGAGCCGTGCGTAGACCTGGTCTCCCACCTCCAAAGTTAGAGTTAGAGACATATAGTTGATGGCCGTCTCCCAGCGGAACTTGTCAGCCCACTGGTGGACTGTTACCATCTGCTTGCTGTTCTTCATTAAATCAAATTATATTAGTCACATGCGCCGAATTTAACAGTGGAACACAGTACAGCTTACTTACGAGCCCCTAACCAACAATGCAGCTTAAATAAAAATCTAAATAGCATACGAATAATAAATAAAAGTAACAAGTAATTAAAGAGCAGCAGTAAAATAACAATAGCGAGACTATATACAGGGGGGGGGGGGGGGGGGTACCGGCACAAAGTCAATGTGCGGGAGCACGGTTAATCGAGGTAATGGGGGAAATATGTACATTTAGGTAGAGTGTGAAAGTGATTATGCATAGATGCTAACAACAGAGAGTAGCAGTGGTGTAAAAGAAAGGGGGTGCAATGCAAATATTCTGGGTAGCATTTGATTAGATGTTCAGGAGTCTTATGCCTTGGGGGTAGATGCTGTTTAGAAGTCTCTTGGACCTAGACTTGGCGTGTCGGTACCGCTTGCCATGCGGTAGCAGAGAGAACAGTCTGACTAGGATGGCTGGAGTCTTTGACAATTTTTAGGGCCTTCCTCTGACACCGCCTGGTACAGAGGTCCTGGATGGCAGGAAGCTTGGCCCCAGTGATGTAATGGGCCGTACGCACTACCCTCTGTAATGCCTTGCGGTCGGAGGCCGAGCAGTTGCCAAACCAGGCAGTGATGCAACCAGGATGCTCTCGATGTTGCAGCTGTAAAACCTTTTGAGGATCTGAGGACTCATGCCAAATCTTTTCAGTCTCCTGAGGGGGAATACGTTTTGTCGTGCCCTCTTCATGACTGTCTTAGTGTGCTTGGACCATGTTAGTTTATTGGTGATGTGGACACCAAGGAACTTAAAGCTCTCAACCTGCTCCACTACAGCCCCATCGATGAGAATGGGGGTGCGCTCGGTCGTTCTTTTCCTGTAGTCCACAATCATCTCCTTTGTCTTGGTCACGTTGAGGGAGAGGTTGTTGTCCTGTCACCAGGTCTCCGTCTTTGTCGGCCTAACACTGTTGTGTAATCGGCAAACTTAATGATGGTGTTGGAGTCGTGCCTGGTCATGCAGTCATGGGTGAACAGGGAGTACAGCAGAGGACTGAGTACGCACCCCTGAGGGGCCCCTGTGTTGAGGATCAGCCTGGTGGATGTGTTGTTACCTACCCTTACCACCTGGTAAGTCCAGGATCCAGTTTTAGAAGGAGGTATTTAGTCCCAGGGTCCTTAGCTTATTGATGAGCTTTGAGGGCTCTATGGTGCTGAATGTTGAGCTGTAGTCAATGAAGCTCTCTCTCATTGAGTGCGGTCTTAGTGCCAGCCTTTGTCTGTGGTGGTATGTAGACAGCTATGAAAAATACAGATAAAAACTCTCTAGATAGAGAGTGTGGTCTACAGCTTATCATGAGATACTCTACCTCAGACGAGCAAAACCTCAAGGCTTCCTTAGATATCGTTTACAAAAATACATAGCCAGCCACCCCTTGTCTTACCAAACGCTGCTGTTCTATCCTGCTGATACAGTGTATAACCAGCCAGCTGTATGTTGGTAATGTTGTTGTTCAGCCACGACTCCGTGAAGCATAAGATATTACAGTTTTGAATGTCCCGTTGACAGTTAAATCTTCTGCGTAGATCATCAATTTTATTTTCAAAAGATTGCACATTTACTAGCAGAATGGAAGGCAGTGGGGGTTTACTTGAATGCCTACGAATTCTAAGAAGGCAGCCCGCCCTCCGGCCCCTTTTTCTCCGCCTCCCCTTAACGCAAATCACAGGGATCTGGGCCTGTTCCTGGGAAAGCAGCATGTCATTCACATCGGGCTCGTCGGACTCGTTAAAGGAAAAAAGGATTCTGCCAGTCCGTGGTGAGTAATTGCAGTTCTGATGTCCAGAAGTTATTTTTCGATCATAAGAGACGGTAGCAGCAACATTGTGTACAAAATAAGTAAAAAAATAAGTTACTGTAACGGTTTTCCTCTTCCTCTTCTGAGGAGGAGTAACAAGGATCGGACCAATACGCAGCGTGGTAAGTGTTCATCTTGGTTTTTAATAAGAATAATGAACGCTGAACAAAACAATAAACAACAACGTGAAAAAACAAAACCGAAACAGTTCCGTGTGGAAACAAACACTGACACGGAAAGTAATCACCCACAACTCAGAAGTGAAACCAGGCTACCTAAGTATGGTTCTCAATCAGGGACAACAATTGACAGCTGCCTCTTATTGAGAACCATACTAGGCCAAACACAGAAATCCCAAAACATAGATAAAGGAACATAGACAACCCACCCAACTCACGCCCTGACCATACTAAAACAAAGACATAACAAAAGAACTAAGGTCAGAACGTGACAGTTACAAACAACGCAAAGAAACAAACAAAAAAAACACAATCGGACAGGAACACGTAAAACATCAGCCTTCTTCTCCGGCGCACTCTTATGTGTGTGTGTGTGTGTCAGCCTCAGACCCATTGGAGTAGAAAGATAGAGGAAGATAAGAGTTTCCAATGACATTGGCGTGAATCATGTGATTTTAACCAATTATGAGTTGGCATTGCCTACTAGTTGCCTACTAATCGTCAGTTATTCTGCACTCTTGCACACTCAGACGAGAGTGCTCTGAAATCAGAGTAGATAGACGTAGCTGGTAAATTCCCTGCCTATCAAACAGCTGTCGCAGTGACATCATGAACATTCTATTGAAATGGATACCTGCATAGTGGAGTCTTTTGTCAAGACATGTAGCTAGCTAGCTAGCTAAACAATGAACCATAATCCCAGCTAATGACGTTACTACCCTGCATGAATCTTAAGGGAGCTAACCAACCAGGTTTAATGTTAGCTAGCTAACATTAGGCTATAACTAGCAAAGCAAATGGCTCTGAGATATGAATAATATTACTACACAGATCATTCACGTAACATTAGCTAGTGAGCCAGCCAGCTAATGTTAGCTAGCTAGCTAACAGTACACTTTAAACTTGAAATGAAAACAACTTTCTGACAAATTAGAAATGTGTAATATCTGAAATTGTACCTAGCTAGACTATCTTACCCGTATGTAACCCGGAGACAGGTGTTTTCTCAATCTCCTTAGCTATCATACTCAAATTAAACTGATTTCAAAACTCAGTCCACCAGAAAGTGGAGAGCAACACTTATGCAGTTCTACTACGTGACATCTTTAAAAAAAGCTGCGTTAGACAGAATTACCTACACATACTGACCAGCTCAAATAGACAGAAGCATGCTATATGGCAGACCAATCCCAATTTATGTCATGGCATGTCCAGCCTAGTGGGAAGTTTGCTGACTTTTTCTGTGGCTAAACCAACTAGGCTCATAATTTAACATTTTATTTGTATTTACAGATGGCAGACAAGTTTGTTATTAAGGCACATAAAAGTTCACATGTTCCACAAGGCATTTCTCCCCAAAAACGCATTTTGATAAAAAAAATGTATGTTGAAATGGCTCTCATGTGAAGTAATGATGCGCAACATAAGCCTAGTTTCTCTACAAGCTAATATATGCATAGTCCTGTGCAATGGAAATTGTAATTGCAATGCTGGACTTTTTGAAACTTCATGCATTTTGTATTGTTTTAAAAATGTAAAATAAAAGGAAATGTATGGTTTAAACATATCTTTAATGTTGTCACATCCTGACCTTAGTTCCTTTTTTATGTCTTAGGCGTTCTATGTTTTCTATTTCTATGTGTTTGCAATTGTTGTCTCTGATTGAAAACCATACTTAGGCAGCCTGTTTTCCCACTATGGGTTGTGGGTAGTTATTTTCTGTTTAGTGTGTGTTGCACCTGACAGAGCTGTTTCGGTTGTGCCTTTTGTTACTTTGTTATCTAGTGTTCAGTTATATTTGATAAAATGCCGAACACATACCACGCTGTACCTTGGTCCTCACCTTCTTCCACCAACGACAATTGTTACAAATGTGTTATTTGTTTCAGCTGTTAGTGATAATTGCCTAAGTGCTAATGTAGTTGTGTTTACATGGTTAAGCCATTATATATGTGTTATAAATTATAGATTCTCGATTGGATTCAGGTCTGGACTTTGACTTGGCCATTCTAACACCTGGATATGTTTATTTTTGAACCATTCCATTGTAGATTTTGCTTTATGTTTTGGATCATTGTCTTGTTGGAAGACAAATCTCCGTCCCAGTCTCAGGTCTTTTGCAGACTCCATCAGGTTTTCTTCCAGAATGGTCCTGTATTTGGCTCCATCCATCTTCCCATCAATTTTAACCATCTTCCCTGTCCCTGCTGAAGTAAAGCAGGCCCAAACCATGATGCTGCCACCACCATGTTTGACAGTGGGGATGGTGTGTTCAGGGTGATGAGCTGTGTTGCTTTTACGCCAAACATAACGTTTTGCATTGTTGCCAAAAAGTTCAATTTTGGTTTCATCTGACCAGAGCACCTTCTTCCACATGTTTGGTGTGTCTCCCAGGTGGCTTGTGGCAAACTTTAAACAACACTTTTTATGGATATCTTTAAGAAATGGCTTTCTTCTTGCCACTCTTCCATAAAGGCCAGATTTGTGCAATATACGACTGATTGTTGTCCTATGGACAGAGTCTCCCACCTCAGCTGTAGATCTCTGCAGTTCATCCAGAGTGATCATGGGCCTCTTGGCTGCATCTCTGATCAGTCTTCTCCTTGTATGAGCTGAAAGTTTAGAGGGACGGCCAGGTCTTGGTAGATTTGCAGTGGTCTGATACTCCTTCCATTTCAATATTATCGCTTGCACAGTGCTCCTTGGGATGTTTAAAGCTTGGGAAATCTTTTTGTATCCAAATCCGGCTTTAAACTTCTTCACAACAGTATCTCGGACCTGCCTGGTGTGTTCCTTGTTCTTCATGATGCTCTCTGCGCTTTTAACGGACCTCTGAGACTATCACAGTGCAGGTGCATTTATACGGAGACTTGATTACACACAAGTGGATTGTATTTATCATCATTAGTCATTTAGGTCAACATTGGATCATTCAGAGATCCTCACTGAACTTCTGGAGAGAGTTTGCTGCACTGAAAGTAAAGGGGCTGAATAATTTTGCACGCCCAATTTTTCAGTTTTTGATTTGTTAAAAAAGTTTTAAATATCCAATAAATGTCGTTCCACTTCATGATTGTGTCCCACTTGTTGTTGATTCTTCACAAAAAAAGACAGTTTTATATCTTTATGTTTGAAGCCTGAAATGTGGCAAAAGGTCGCAAAGTTCAAGGGGGCCGAATACTTTCGCAAGGCACTGTATATCCACAGTAAAACGAGTCCTATATCGACATAACCTGAAAGGACACTCGGCAAGAAAGAAGCCACTGCTCCAAAACCGCCATAAAAGACAGACTACGGTTTGCAACTGCACATGGGGACAAAGATCGTCCTTTTTGGAGAAATATCCTCTGGTCTGATGAAACAAAAATAGAACTGTTTGGCCATAATGACCATCATTATGTTTTGGAGGAAAAAGGGGGAGGTTTGCAAGCCCAAGAACACCATCCAAACTGTGAAGCACGGGGGTGGCAGCATCATGTTGTGATGTGGTTTGCTGCAGGAGGGATTGGTGCACTTCACAAAATAGATTGATCATGAGGATGGAAAATTATGTGGATATATTGAAGCAACATCTCAAGAAATCAGTCAGGAAGTTAAAGCTTGGTCGCAAATGGGTCTTCCAAATTAACACTGGCCCCAAGCATACTTCTAAAGTTGTGGCAAAATGTCTTAAGGACAACAAAGTCAAGGTATTGGAGTGGCCATCACAAAGCCCTAACCTCAATCCTATCAGAAATGTGTGGTAAGAACTGAAAAAGCGTGTGCGAGCAAGGAGGCCTACCAACCGGACTCAGTTAAACCAGTTATGTCAGGAGGAATGGGACAAAATTCACCCAACTTATTGTGGGGAGCTTGTGGACGCCTACCCAAAATGTTTTATCCAAGTGAAACAATTTAAAGGCAATGCTAGCAAATACTAATTGAGTGTATGTAATCTTCTGACCCACTGGGAATGTGATGAAAGAAACAAAACATTGAAATAAATCATTCTCTCTACTATTATTCTGACATTTCACATTCTTAAAATAAAGTGGTGATCCTAACTGACCTCATACAGGGAATTTTTACTAGGATTTAATGTCAAGAATTGTGAAAAGTTATTTGGCTAAGGTGTATGTAAACTTTCGACTTCAACTGTATATATATCGCAACATGTCACCCTTTATGAAGCATATGTTTATATCATGTTTGTCATAATGGGTTATGTCACATTTGACATTGGTGGTTATGTCACACAGTTGTGCCACACTTATGGACCCTTTATAAAGCATGACATATGGTTATAGATGCTTTGTAACACATTTCTGTATCTCTCATGAATGCATTATGAAGGCATTATGAAGGCATTATGAAGGCATTATGAAGCTATTGTAAGCTGAGCGTAAAGCGGGACACCAATGAGTCGCAAACAGGGTGCATGTTTCGGAATATTTTTTTTATTCTTTACAGGCTTACTGCTTTTCACTCAGTCACTTAGGTTAGCATTGTGAAGTAAGCACTATGTTTTTGATCCATGCTCAGTTTTCTCCTATCCTCACCATGAACTCTGTAACTGTTTTTTTATTTCACCTTTATTTAACCAGGTAGGCCAGTTGAACACAAGTTCTCATTTACAACTGCGACCTGGCCAAGACAAAGCAAATCAGTGCGACAAAAACAACACAGAATTAAACATGGGATAAACAATTGTAGAGTCAATAACACAGTAGAAAAATCTGTGTACAGTGTGTGCAAATGAAGTAAGGCGGTAAGGCAATAAATAGGCCAATAGTAGCGAGTAATTACAATTTAGCCATTTACACTGGAGTGATATATGTCCAGATGAGGATGTACATGTAGAAATACTGGTGTGCAAAAGAGCAGAAAGACAAAAACAAATATGGGGATGAGGTAAGTATTTGGTTGGTTGGATGGGCTATTTACAGATGGGCTGTGTACAGCTGCAGTGATCAGTAAGCTGCTCTGACAGCTGATGCTTAAAGTTAGTGAGGGAGATATAAGTCTCCAACTTCAGTGATTTTTGCAATTTGTTCTAGTCATTGACAGCAGAGAACTGGAAGGAAAGGCGGCCAAAGGAGGTTTTGGCTTTGGGGATGACCAGTGAAATATTCCTGCTGGAGCGCGTGCTATGGGTGGGTGTTGCTATGGTGACCAGTGAGCTGAGATAAGGCGGAGCTTTACCTAGCAAAGACTTATGGATGATCTGGAGCCAGTTGGTTTGGCGACAGATATGTAGCGAGGACCAGCCAACGAGAGCATACAGGTCGCAGTGGTGGGTGGGGCTTTGGTGACAAAACGGAAGTTACCATTTTAAAGTCACCATTGGCGTCATGATGATTTCCCAGAGCAGTTTCCTTCTTCTACGGAAACTGAGTTAGGGAGGATGCCTGTATCTTTGTAGTGACTGGGTGTGTCCCATTCAAAGTGTAATTAATAACTTCACCATGCTCAAAGGTATATTCAATGTAAGATTCAGATTTTTTTTTTACACATCTACTAAAAGTTTACCTTCTTTGTGAAGTATTGGAAGACCTCTGTGTTTTAAATTCACTGCTCAATTTAGGGACCTTACAGATAATTAATTGTATGTTTGTGGTACAGAGATGAGGTAGTTATTAAAAACATGTTAAACAATGACTGAATCCATGCAACTTATATTGTGATTTGTTAAGCAAATGTTTACTCCTGAACTTAATTAGGCTTGCCATAACAAAGGGGTTGAAATTCTTATTCACTCAAGACATTTCAGCTTTTCCTTTTTATTTCAGTCGTAAAAATGTCAAAAAACACAATTCCACTTTGACATTATGGGTTATTGTGTGCAGGCCTTGACACAAAATCTCAATTTAATCCATGTTAAATTCAGACTGAAACTCAACAAAAAGGTGTGAGAATACATAACAAGTTATATGAACTCACTCTGTGTGAAATAATAGGTTTTACATGCATACAACATATGTAATGTCCCTCAGTCAAGTGTTGCATTTCAGGCACAGATTCAACTACAAAGACCAGGGAACCTTTTGAAAGCCTCATAAAGAAGGGCAGTGATTGACATTGAATATACACTTTAGGAACACCTGCAATTTCAATGACATCGACTGATCAGGTGGATCCAGGTGAAAGATATGATCCTTCATTGATGTAATTTGTTAAATCCACTTCAAATCACTGTAGATGAAGTGGAGAAAGGTTAAAGAAGTATTTTAATGCTTTTAAGCAATTGAGACATGAATTGTGTTTGTGTGCCATTCAGAGGGTGAAAAGGCACACTGCCTTTGGGCAGGCATGGTAGTACGTATCAGGTACACCGGTTTGTGTCAAGAACTGCAATGCTGCTCTGTTTTTCACGCTCAACAGTTTCCCGTGTGTATCAAGAATGGTCCACCACCCAAAGGACATCCAGCCAACTTGACACAAATGTGGGAAGCATTCTAGTCAACACGGCCCAGCATTGCTATGCAGCGCATTCGACACCTTGTAGAGTCTGTGCCCCGACGACTTGAGGCTGTTCTGAAGGCAAAAGGGGATGCAACTCAATATTAGGAAGGTGTTCCTAATGTTCTGTCCACTCAGTGTATCTTTAAGCATGGTCAAGTTAATGCATTAAAAAATGAGAAAAAAAATATTTGCAGGAGTAACAAGATACAAACAGGCCAATAATTATCTTTTAACAAGATGAGTGATCATGGCCTTTTATAAATGTGTGGAAGCAATGCAATCAATTATGGTAATTTAGCACACTGTGTATTCTGCCAGTCACCCAGGCCCCTATGTAGTGCAGTCAGACCCTTATTTAGCAGACCAACGCCTTGCGCAAGACAGCGCCCTTGCCTGAGGGCCAGGCGAACAGGGAGAGAGGGAGGGAGGGAAAGCTGGAAAGGTAGAAAGGACAAGGAAGAGGTGGAAGAATATGGGGAAAGGGAGAGGTGGTAATTCAGAGAGAAGGGAGAGAAGGTTCTCTCTCTCTGCTGTCAGTTAAATGCTTTTTTTTACAGATGAGTTTGTGGACGCTGGAATTGTGGACGCTGGAATTTTGAATACCACAGCGTCCTTCCTCCTCCACGTCCTCCTCTTCCTCCCCCTCCCCCAACCTCTCTCCTCTCCTGTTCCTGGTGGCAATATACTTCCTTTATGATCTTTGATATTTGCAGGGCCACCTTCAACTAATGATCCTTTTCCTCTAGTAATTATCTCTCTGACCCTTACTACTGCCAATCAAACTAATTGGATCCATAGGGAGAGCTTTTATTGGGAGGAAAAACCATATACTGGTCCCATGAAATGTACAGGTGTAGGATCTTAATATGACCAATATTGTTACAGGAAAATAATCCTGCAGCAACCAGATTTGAACATTTAGACAAAAATGTTGCTTGATTAGTTAGGCTATTAGCTGGCCAAAAGAAGGCTCCATGGAAAGAGAAATATTGTTAATTTAACCGTGCATTAATGTGAGTTTTTAGGGAATGTAAGTAAATCACGAAGCTAGTCTGCATTTCTTGTGGTGCAGAAATGTCTTGTCAACAAAAGAGTGATCAAATTAATATTCTACATCTGCAAGCTAACTTGACACCATATCTAATACCGGTAAACAATAACCCTTGCTCTGATCACCCTCACATAGTTTACATTCCAAGAGCTGTTAGCAACACACCTCTGGATCATGGTGATATAGAATAAATAACTGAAGTGGAACAGTATCTGTGTACAGTATATGTGACACATGCAGGGAGCATCACGCTACTAAATCATTTCCCAACATGCAAGGGATTGTTCTGAGAGTTTTTTTAGAGGAAATGTGAGCATTCCCCAGCCCCAACCCCCTGGAGCTCTCTGCTCAGCTAAAATGACCCAGCTTGCTCTTAATTCCACAATATCCTCTCCTGTTATTGTATCCTGTGTGTCTCTGAATCTAGGTCATGTGGAAGCTGTTGATGTGGTATCTAGTGAAAGTTAGGTTTCCATTGCCACAGCCACCTAGCCCTGCTGTGAAAAACCCTGACACATACAATTGTTTGCCTTGTCTTTACTGTCCTACATGGATATGGCAGTTTAATAAAGGGGTTTTAACTTCAACTTTCTGGGAAGAGTGGCATTGGTATTGTGAAAAGCCTGGAAAACCAAAGAGCACCCATATTCTTCTGCTTTCACACAAACTGGTTCAGTGGTTCACACACAACCAACCAGAGAGGGGTTTGAAATCACACCTTCCTCCCTGTATCAGAGCCCTACTTATTTGGACTGTTAGCTAGCAGTTAACAGCAATACACCCATCAACATCCACACTTTTAGCCAAAGCTAAAGGACACAGTGCTAAGGGGACCCAGATCCAGTTGTTGATCCAACACTGGTGGTGTCAAAGGGTGACATGAAACCAACACCTTAGGTACCACTGACGGTACATCCCCCAAAACAACGTCACGGTCTTATAGTGACAAAGTGACACTTGACAGACAAGAGCCTAATGTGCACTGCTACTGGATTCTCTCTCTGTATACTACTGGGAATTTCCAATGTATGACAACAAAGAATTTGCCAATTTTCATTCCAAGGAGATAATTAAATAGTGTACTTAAGATGTTAACAGTGTTGGAATCTCACCCTTTGTCAACTTCAATTGGAGCATTGGATGTCATGGCCAGGTTGTTCTACAGTACAGTAAGTGGATATCAGCCGAAAGATGAGAGGAGAGGATAGGATTCGGCAAAGTAATTTATTAAGGAAGTAGAACAAAATGTTCCCCACCTTGCTATTTTTCTGTACACGGTTTCACTTTGAGAACAGTGTGGACTGTAATGACTCTACATGAAGAACCTCATTAGAGTCATCAGGATGTCCACTCTCCTCGATCTCCAGTTGACAAAATATCAAAACCTGCCCGTTTGACTTACTTCCATGTATTAGACCTGACTCACACAATATGGAGGGAGGATGAATGTACCGAGATTAACTTTCCCAGAGATCCTCATCAGCATGTACATTTTGTGTGTGTGTGTGCATGTAAATACTTCACCATGGGGGCGGAAGGTAGCCTAGTGGTTAGAGCATTGGGACAGTAACCAAAAGGTATCCCTGAGCTGACAAGTTAAACATCTGTGTTTATTCCCCTGAACAAGGCAGTTATCCCACTGTTCCCCAGAAGCCTGTCGTTGTAAATAAGAATTTGTTCTGACTTGCCTAGTTAAATAAATAATAAATAAATAAATAAATAAATAATTGTAAGCTGTGTTAGGGAAGATCTGCTAACCCACAGAGAAACATGGAAAATAAAAATGTAATTGAAATTATTGATCCAGCTGTGTACTGATCCGTCAGTTCTGGGGATCCCATGTCATCCCATACAAGCCCCCTACAATGTGTCATTAATAATGGGTTTCTTTGCAATAGTTGCCCTTGCAGCTAATTGGCTATTTAGACCCATTAAAGTCACACTGCCTCGAGGCCAATCACCCATGTCTACCAGTGAAACCTGATCTGTGGTGTGTGTGTGTGTTCATGATCGGATTACAGGAGAGGATGGTGGATTGAGAGGTTAAATGGGTACGCTGCCTGAGCCTGTCTGAGCTACATGGGTGCTTTTAATGACAAAGATAAGAGCTGTCATTGGAGGTCAAGCTCAGTGTTCCAGGTGAAATGTAATGGTGGGTAAAGTGTTAGTGTGTCTTGCAGAGGTCTAAGTAGGTCATGAGGAGACGGCCCTCTAGTCTTGATTGGAAGGAGGAAAATAAATCATATACCTATGGGTAAATAATCCAACGTAAAGTCAAATAACGTACGGGTAAATTACATTCGAGAAAATATAATTGAATCATTAACCAAACACCAATTGCCCTTTGGCCTAATGGGTTTTAGCTCCACTTAAATCATATTATTTGGCCACAAATGATTTTCTCTGTGCATACAGTATGTGTTAAAATATCCAGAAAGTTAGAAAATATGTTATACAATAAATGCACTATGAAGCTACTACAGCATGTGCTGTGGTAATGATGGTCCACTGATAACTGCTGATTCAGCCCATCTGCTGTTGGACTGTGTTGGAAATATACAGTACATTTGGCATATACAATTTTAGTGAGAATAAATAGTTTTTCTCTTTTTTCTCTCTCAACAACAATCAGTAATATGGAACTGCTGTACTTCGGATGCTACACAGACAGTTCTATGCCCATCTTTTTCCTCCCACTCTCTGGATTAAGAAGCACAGTTTTCTCCCAGACATCCAGCCCACCAACTCGGCCTGGACAGACCCGGCAGTCAGAAGAAAGGAGATTGTGACTTCACAAGGATACAAAGCCTAATGAACCTTGTAAAATGGTTGTTATGAAGAGTTATAATTATTTATCTACAGAGTGAATGATGACCCTTACCTTCACCAGGTCTCCCTAGATGACGGATTACACATCCACTTTAATCTGACTGTTAAATAACTAGCTCCGTGAAGTGTGTGTGTGTATAAACTTGTGTGTGTGTGCATGCGTTTATGTATGTGTTTGTGTGTGGATGTGTGTTTGTGCTCTTATATGTGTGTACGTTCGTGCACGGTTATTTGTTATTAGTGCTTTTTGAGATTGCTTCGGTTTTGGTTCGATTATTAAAATATTATCATGGTTTTCGTTTTTGGTTTCAATAATTAAAAAAATCCATTAAATGCGCTATGCATTATGTGGGTTGAATGCTGTAACAAAACAATATAACAATTAATACAAGTCCCATGATGGTAGTGACTGCCCATTACTGCTCATGACTTATTAACCATCATTAATTCATATTACTTTAATTAAATATTTTGGTTGTTGTGAATATTATAATATTTGTTTTATTTGATTACTTTATTATTTCACTCCAAGTCATATCATCTATAGAGCTGCTGCCTATAACTGTCTGACAAAAATCACTATTTTGTAGTTCTTCAAAGTAAATAAGGCAGCTCGTGAAGCAACTGCTCTCCTCTCCATTGTGCAAAAACAGACTGGACAAGTTTGCACACAATGGATTATGGTCATTAGCTAGGTTTCCATCCAATTGGAGACAATTATGTGCATTTCCCACCAGAGATGAGTTTCCACTAGATTGACATGTTTTGGATAAAAGGCTTTGCACCATGACAAAGACTCACACCATAATCTGTTTCACCTGTCCTTATGATTGTCTCCACCTCCCTCCAGGTGTCGCCCATCTTCCCCATTATCCCCTGTGTATTAATACAAACTGGCCATGACTGACCCAGCAGACCTGGGCCAGCTGCGAAATGCCATCTCCACCCAGGGAGCCACCATCGGTAGGCGAAAGCAATTGCTTCATGGACTTGTGGAAGGGGTCCAAACTTTGGCTGAATGCAATGACCGGGCATTGGACAGTTTGCCTGGAGCAATTCCACAGGTTATCTGGGAGGCCGCCTACCACGGTGGTTACCCTACAGCTCCTCAGCTGCTAGCAGCGCCGTCTCATCGGTCACTCCATCGGTCACTTCTCGGGAGCCCCACTTACCTCCTCCAGAACTCTTCAATGGATAGCCGAGCAGGTGTCGGGAGTTCCCAGCTCACTATGCCCCCGTCTTTGAGCTTCAGCCCTCCTCCTTCCCCTTGGATCGCTCCAAGATAGCCTAGCTCATCACGCTCATGTCCGGGAGGGCTCTCACCTGGGCTACTGCCATGTGGGAACAACAGCTGGCCATATGCACTAGTCTGGAGGGGTTCGTGGGAGAACTGAGGAAGGTTGTTGATTCCCCATTCTCTGGGCGAGAGGCTGCCCGGAAGCTAATCCAGCTTCAGCAGGACTCACGCAGTGTAGCTGATTATGCAGTGAATTTCCGCATGTTGGCAGTGGAGAGTGCTTGGAATCAAGAGGCACTGTACGATATGTTCCTGCACAGAGTCTCGGAGGAGGTCAAGGATAAGCTTGCAGCCCGGGAGTTACCTATGGAGTTCGATTCCCTCATCACGTTGACCATCCGTATCGATGGCCGATTACTGGAACGGCAGAGGAAATTGGATTTCGCTCGCACGCCCAGGGATCTCACCTTACCTCCGAGTCATCCCGAAAGCTCCCAACGGTCTCGTTACCAAGAGAACCCAAGGCTTCCCAACCTCCCCCGAGGGCTGCCGAAGACGGCCGAGTCACCACTTCCTGAGCTTATGCCATTAGGCAGAGCTGGGCTGTCGCCAGTGGAATGGCAATACAGGATCGACACGAAGAGTTGTCTGTATCTTGGTCATTTCGTGTCCTCTTGTCCTTTAAAAAAGCCAGGCTCACCGGTTGGAGCGAGTACTCTGGTGGGCCATATGGAGAAGGTTCCTGCTTCCCTTGCTCACACCCCTTTTCATGCCATTCTGCTGTGGGGAGTCCAGTCCAAATCGCTCTGGGTTCTCATTGACTCTGGGGCCGACGAGAGCCTTTTGGACGCTGCCCTGGCATCTGAGCTGAACATTCCCACTCAGCCCCTCTCCATTCCCATGGACGTTAGAGCGCTGGACGTGCGCTCTATAGGCCGAGTCACCCACAACACCACTCCCATCAACCTACGTGTGTCTGGGAACCTCAGTGAGGTTATCCATTTCCTGCTCATCAAGTCCCCTCTGATTCTCATGTTATTCTTCTGGCTCCAGCGTCACAATCCCCTCATTAACTGGTCTACTGGTGCCATCATGGGCTGAAGCCAGTTCTGCCATGCCTGTTGCCTGAAGTCAGCACAACCTGCCCCGGGACATCTTGCTGGGGGCTTGGAAGGTGCCCCGGGCCTCTCCACCATTCCTGTGAAGTACCAGGACCTCCGGGAGGTGTTCAGCAATGCCCGGGCCACTTCGCTGCCCCCGCACCGACCTTATGACTGCCGGATTGACCTTTTCTTTAGCCCGACTCTGCCACAGGGACGACTGTGTTCTCTGTCGGGACGAGAGACCAAGGCAATGGAGACATACAATCGGGACTCCCATGCTGCAGGATTCATCCGTCTTTCTTCTTTGTGGAGAAGAAGGACAAGACCCTATGCCCGTGCATCAACTACCGGGATCTCAATGACATAACGGTGAAGAACCACTACCCGCTACCACTCATCTCCTCAGCCTTTGAGACGCTCCAGGGGGCCACCGGAAGACCACCTTCAACATGGCCAGCGTTCACTACGAGTATCTGGTCTTGCCATTTGGCCTTACCAATGCTCCTGCTGTGTTCCAATCTCTGGTCAATGATGTTCTCCATGACATTTTGAACCATTTCGTCTTTGTCTACCTAGATGACATCCTCATCTTCTCAGCTGCAACGCTTCCTGGTGTTCACCAACTTCTATCGTCGCTTTATCCGGGGTTACAGCACTCTTGCTCTCCCCCCTGTCTGCAATCACCTCACCCAAGTTTCTGTTCACGTGGTCTCCAGCTGCTGACCGGGCGTTCCGGGACCTCAAACATTGCTTCACCACAGCTCCCATCTTGGTTCCCATCAGTTCATAGTGGAGGCCAATGCTTCTGATGTCGTAGTGGGGGCGGTCCTGTCCCAGCATTCTGCCCTGGACCTCAAGCTACATCCCTGTGCCACCTTCTCCCACCACCTCAATGCCACGTAAAATAAATACGATGTGGGGAATCATGAGCTTCTCGCGGTGAAGATGTCGTTGAAGGAAAGGAGGCACTAGCTGGAGGGGGTGGAACACCCATTCATCGTGTGGACTGACCACAAGAACCTGGAGTATCTCCACACCGCCAATTCTTCCAGGCTTGCCTGCCACCCGGGCTCCCGTCGGACCCTGGCATTTGTGCGACAATGCTGATGGTGGCCTATGATGGTTCCGGATGTCACCGCATTTGTCTCAGCCTGCACGGTCTGTGCTCAGAATAAGACTCTTCGGCAAGCTTCTGCAACCACTGCCTGTCCTTCACCGTCTCTGGTCCCACATATCCCTGGATTTCGTCACGGGTCTCCCACCGTTTGAGGCAAGTCTGCTCTCCTCAAGACCACCTCCAGGTATCGACGACAAGCGGATCGCCATCGGACCCCAGCTCCCCGGAATAGTCTCTGGCAGAAGGTATGGCTATCCACCCGGGATCTGCCTATCCGCATGGAATCCCGCAAACTCCCCCCCTGGTTTATCAACCCATTTCCCATCTCCAAGATTATTAGCCCCTCTGCTGTTTATCTTCTGTTGCCCCGTACCTTTCGTATACATCCCACCTTTCATGTGTCCAGAGTCAAACCCATGTCTCACAGTCCTTTGTCTCCTGTTTTACAGCTCGCAGTAGATAGCTTACAGTGCAGGTACAGTGAGGGAAAAAAAGTATTTGATCCCCTGCTGATTTTGTACTGACAAAGCAATGATAAATCTATAATTTTAATGGTAGGTTTATTTGAACAGTGAGAGACAGAATAACAACAAAAAAATAATGAAAAACGCATGTCAAAAATGTTGATTTGCATTGATTTGCATTTTAATGAGGGAAATAAGTATTTGACCCCTCTGCAAAACATTTGCAAATAATTGCACCAACTGTTGTCACCTTCTCACCAAGCTTCTTGGCGATGGTCTTGCAGCCCATTCCAGCCTTGTGTAGGTCTACAATCTTGTCCCTGACATCCTTGGAGAGCTCTTTGGTCTTGGCCATGGTGTAGAGTTTGGAATCTGATTGATTGCTTCTGTGGACAGGTGTCTTTTATACAGGTAACAAACTGAGATTAGGAGCACTCCCTTTAAGAGTGTGCTCCTAATCTCAGCTCGTTATCTGTATAAATGACACCTGGGGCCAGAAATCTTTCTGATTGAGAGGGGGTCAAACAATTATTTCCCTCGTTGTTGTTATTCTGTCTCTCACTGTTCAAATAAACATACCATTAAAATTATAGACTGATAATTTCTTTGTCAGTGGGCAAACGTACAAAATCAGCAGGGGATCAAATACTTTTTCCCTCACTGTAGATCTATAGCCTATATGATGAGATTATTATGGACAAAAGAGATTATTTATATTTTTCAAACGGCAGCCAAGCATTGATCATCATGTCATCAGAATAAGACCCTCAATATTTATTGGAAAGGAACATCAAGCTTATCACTGTGCACTTTCACCACCATTTCATCTGTAGTCTAATAAACTGCATGCTTTCCCAAGTCGTAGTTGGAGAATCACACGTCATCGCATGACTCCAAGTTTACTTTGATATGACGGTTATTATATCAATATTTGCACATGAATGCGTTTCCACTGTCATTTTTCACGTAAAATACCACCTTTTCTATTTGGTTTTGTTGACATTTGGAATGTGCATTGAGTTCACATAAATATAACAGAACAAAATGGAATACAAATAATTGAACCATCATTGGTCAATTAGTTGACATTTCGGTTAATCGCTAAGTACTGGTATTTGTCTAAGGCATTGAGTTCTCTACAATAATGCTTTAACCTAAACTCCAGATTACAGTATTTGCAGTCTGAGCAGAGATGACAAATCTCTGGAGTACACATTCTGTACATGGAAAACCTTGAAATTGCAACACCAGAAATCCATATAACACAATAGAGCTGTGGGTTATAAGGGTGTGGATTTATATAGCCCTTTTCACTCAGTCTCAGATCACTTTCCAATTGTATCGGGACACACGTACCATACATTGTATTGTATGGCATTTTGCACATGGAATATATAATCAGTCACCTTAACACTAGTTTAATACAGAATTACCATCAATAAGAAGATATTACGATACAAAGCTGAACCAACGTCAGTTCAGAATCTAATAAGTTGGTGATAAAGATTTACACAAGATCGGGTGACTGGACAAGTTGAAAGTTCACTCTTATAACATGCCGTCTTTGCAATCTTCCGTATCCATACAGACCTTCAGCTCTCTGTGTTATTCCATATCCTGTGTGTCTGTTAATGGCAGAAAGGTCTGTAACTCTAACATACGGATGGGTCTCAGGCTGATACTGTGGCCATGACAGGGAGATGGGGGGCTTCATCAGCACTTATCCTTGTCTAAGCAGAACCTGAGCCCCTGGAACCCTGTGAATCCTGCATAGCCCTGCTCAGAGGAAAGTGACAACAGATCGATAACTGTGATTAATTAGCTTCCAATGAGTTCATCTGAACATCCAGTGGCTCAGAAAACTGGACACATCCCATGTTCTCACTCTGACCTTCCCGGCCCACACCCACACTCCCCCGTACTTACCACCCCAACTCCCTGACTCCCATTGTCAGATATACAGTCCCTTCGGAAAGTATTCAGACCCCTTGACTTTTTCCACATTTTGTTACGTTATAGCCTTATTCTAAAATGGATTTTAAAAAAAATCCTCAGCAATCTACACACAATACCTCATAATGACAAAGCGAATATAGGTTTAGAGAAATTTTTGCACATAAAATAGGGAAACACCTGATTTACATAAGTATTCAGACCCTTGCTATGAGACTCGAAATTGAACATAGTTGCATCCTGTTTCCATTGATCATCCTTGAGATGTTTCTACAACTTGACTGGAGTCCACCTATGGTAAATTCAGTTAATTGGACATGATTTTTAAATGCACACACCTGGCTATATAAAGTACCACAGTTGACAGTGCATTTCAGAGCAAAAACCACGTCATGAGGTTGAAAGAATTGTCCGTAGTGCTCAGAGACAGGATTGTGTCGAGGCACAGATCTGGGGAAGGGTTGTCACGTTCTGACCTCTATTTCCTTTGTTTTGTATGTAGTTAGTATGGTCAGGGCGTGAGTTGGGTGGGCAGTCTATGTTTGTTTTTCTATGATTTGGGTATTTCTATGTTTCGGCCTAGTATGGTTCTCAATCAGAGGCAGGTGTCATTAGTTGTCTCTGATTGAGAATCATACTTAGGTAGCCTGGGTTTCACTGTGTGTTTGTGGGTGATTGTTCCTGTCACTGTGTTTGTTGTCACAGGATAGGACTGTTTTGCGTTTGCACATTTCTTGTTTTTGTTAGTTTGTTCATGTGTAGGGATTTATTAAAACATGAATAACCACCACGCTGCGCTTTGGTCCGCTTCTCTTCCTCCTACAGGCGAACGCCCTTACAGAATCACCCACCACCAACGGACCAAGCAGCGTGTTAACAGACAGGAGCCACAGGAGAGGCAACAGAGGCAGCAGCAGCAGGAGCAGCAGCAGCTGCAGTGGGAGAGGCTGCACCACCTGGAGAAATGGACATGGGAGGAAGAACTGGACGGTAAAGGACCCTGGGCTCAGCCCGGAGAATATCGCCGCCCCAAGGAAGAACTGGAGGCGGCGAAAGCTGAGAGGCGCAGATATGAGGAGGCAGCACGGCGTAGCGGATGGAAGCCCGGGAGTCAGCCCCAAAAATTTCTTGGGGGGGGGCTAACAGGGAGTATGGCTACGCCAGGTAGGAGACCTGAGCCAACTTCCTGTGGTTACCGGGGGGCTAGAGAGACCGGGCAGGCACCGTGTTATGCTGTGGAGCGCACGGTGTCCCCAGTGCGGGTGCACAGCCCGGTGCGGTACATTCCAGCTCCGCGTATCGGCCGGGCTAGAGTGGGCATCGAGCCAAGTGCCATGAAGCCGGCTCTACGCATCTGGTCTCCAGTGCGTCTCCTTGGGCCGGCTTACATGGCACCAGCCTTGCGCACGGTGTCCCCGGTTCGCCTGCATAGCCCAGTGCGGGCTATTCCACCTCGCCGCACTGGCAGGGCGACCGGGACCATTCAACCGGGTAAGGTTGGGCAGGCTCGGTGCTCAAGAGCTCCAGTGCGCCTGCACGGCCCGGTCTATCCGTCACCACCTCCACACCCCAGCCCTCCGGTGGCAGCTCCCCGTACCAGGCTGTCTCTCCGGCCCATCCGTCCAGAGCCTTCCTCCTCTCCAGCGCTGCCGGAGTCTCCCGCCTCTCCGGCGCTACCAGAGCCTTCCTCCTCTCCAGCGCTGCCGGAGCCTCCCGCCTGTCCGGCGCCTCTGCCGGAGCCTCCCGCCTGTCCGGCGCCTCTGCCGGAGCCTCCCGCCTGCCCGGCGCCGCTGCCGGAGCCTCCCGCCTGTCCGGCGCCTCTGCCGGAGCCTCCCGCCTGTCCGGCGCCTCTGCCGGAGCCTCCCGCCTGTCCGGCGCCTCTGCCGGAGCCTCCCGCCTGTCCGGCGCCTCTGCCGGAGCCTCCCGCCTGTCCGGCGCCTCTGCCGGAGCCTCCCGCCTGTCCGGCGCCTCTGCCGGAGCCTCCCGCCTGTCCGGCGCCGCTGCCGGAGTCTCCCGCCTCTCCGGCGCTACCAGGGCCTTCCTTTTCTCCAGCGTTGCCGGAGCTTCCCGTCTGCCCAGCGCCAGCTGAGCTTCCCGTCTGCCCAGCGCCGCCAACGCCGCCCGTCTGCCCAGCGCCGCCAACGCCGCCCGTCTGCCCAGCGCCGCCAACGCCGCCCGTCTGCCCAGCGCCGCCAGTGCCGCCCGTCTGCCCAGCGCCGCCAGTGCCGCCCGTCTGCCAGGAGCCGCCAGTGCCGCCCGTCTGCCAGGAGCCGCCAGTGCCGCCCGTCTGCCAGGGGCCGCCAGTGCCGCCCGTCAGCCAGGGGCCGCCAGTGCCGCCAGTCAGCCAGGGGCCGCCAGTGCCGCCAGTCAGCCAGGGGCCGCCAGTGCCGCCAGTCAGCCAGGGGCCGCCAGTGCCGCCAGTCAGCCAGGTGCCGCCAGTCAGCCAGGGGCCGCCAGTGCCGCCAGTCAGCCAGGGGCCGCCAGTGCCGCCAGTCAGCCAGGGGCCGCCAGTGCCGCCAGTCAGCCAGGGGCCGCCAGTGCCGCCAGTAAGCCAGGGGCCGCCAGTAAGCCAGGGGCCGCCAGTGCCGCCAGTAAGCCAGGGGCCGCCAGTGCCGTCAGTCAGCAAGGGGCCGCCCGAGCAGCTGCCCCTCTGTCCAGAGCAGCTGTCGCCCCTCTGTCCAGAGCTGCTGTCGCCCCTCTGTCCCAAGCTGCTGCCGCCCCTCTGTCCCGAGCAGCTGTCCCTCTGTCCCGAGCAGCTGTCCCTCTGTCCCGAGCAGCTGCCGCCCCTCTGTCCCGAGCAGCTATCGCCCCTCTGTCCCGAACTGCTATCGCCCCTCTGTCCCGAACTGCTATCGCCCCTCTGTCCCGAGCAGCTATCGCCCCTCTGTCCCGAGCTGCTATCGCCCCTCTGTCCCGATCTGCTATCGCCCCTCTGTCCCGAGCTGCTGCCGCCCCTCTGTCCCGAGCAGCTGCTCCTCTGTCCCGAGCAGTTGTCCCTCTGTCCCGAGCAGCTGTTTCACCTCTGTCCCGAGCTGCCCCTCTGTCCCAAGCAGCCCCTCTGTCCAGTGGGGTCATTGAGAGGGGTGGCCATGGTGAGAAGGCCACGGAGGCGGACAATAAGGCGGACTAAGACAATGGTGAAGTGGGGTCCGCGTCCCGCGCCAGAGCCGCCACCGCGGACAGACGCCCACCCAGACCCTCCCCTATAGGTCAAGGTTTTGCGGCCGGAGTCCGCACCTTTGGGGGGGGGTACTGTCACGTTCTGACCTCTATTTCCTTTGTTTTGTATGTAGTTAGTATGGTCAGGGCGTGAGTTGGGTGGGCAGTCTATGTTTGTTTTTCTATGATTTGGGTATTTCTATGTTTCGGCCTAGTATGGTTCTCAATCAGAGGCAGGTGTCATTAGTTGTCTCTGATTGAGAATCATACTTAGGTAGCCTGGGTTTCACTGTGTGTTTGTGGGTGATTGTTCCTGTCACTGTGTTTGTTGTCACAGGATAGGACTGTTTTGCGTTTGCACATTTCTTGTTTTTGTTAGTTTGTTCATGTGTAGGGATTTATTAAAACATGAATAACCACCACGCTGCGCTTTGGTCCGCTTCTCTTCCTCCTACAGGCGAACGCCCTTACAAGGGTACCAAAAAATGTCTGCACATAATTCTTAATTGGAAGTTAGTTTCTATGATTTCTCTTTCTCTCTGCTCTGATAGACACGAGCCTGCAACTCTCATCTCTCCAGCATTGCACTTCATTTATTTTCTTATAGAATCATAGCCGAGCAAAGGGTTCTGAAGGAAGCAGCACCCCTGATAAATTGAAAGATATTTAACAAAATTATAGAATTACTGCTGTCTGTTCAGAAAGGAATTAAATCATTCAGAATAGCCTACTACACCATCAGAAGGACAATAATTTAGCCACGGAGGATCAATAGATATATATTTTTAAATAGCCTAGCTGTGGATTGTAGCCCAATAACAAGGAATAGCCTACAGTCAGGAACGTGTGGCAAATTTGTCAGTGAAAAAACAGCATGCAGACAACACAGGCCTTATTTCAAATTCAATCGAAGGAAAACATAGGTTTGAACGCAAATGGCTGCTGATGAAAAGAGAAGACTATTATGTCTGCTGTAGGCTACCAAACATTTTTGATCAACTTCTAAATATTGTTTTACAAAGTAAAACAAGACAGATAGGCTTTCGGCACAAGCGCATCAGCCATCGCCAGCGAATGAGCTGTGCATCACTGGGTGAGTCGGTGAAACTGGAAAGCATTTTTAGGACTGTACTGTAATTTCCTCCTAATATTGTAGCTAACAATATGTGTCTCCACACACCTGGCCTAGGCTATTGATGGATTCAAGACAAGGTAGTGTTTATTGAGCTCAGATTCTCAGTTTGTCAGTGTCAAAGTAGCCTGTCATTTAGATAATTTGTGCAGCATTAAAAAAAATTCTGCCAATGTCTCCAGTCACGTAAAATGAGGTAGAATTGCATGAAATGAGTTCATAAAAAGGCCACATTTTCCCAGACCTTACGTTATGAAAAATGTTTCCCATGTGAGCAACTACTGTAAGTGCTTCCACTCTACTGCTATATGTTACAATGCAAATGTGATTATATGCATGCAATGCTCATCCATTCCATTACCTTTTTCTTCCAGGACCTCCCGATTTCCAAATGAAGTACTGCCCACTACATCAAGTTAACCTGACAACCATAACCCACTGCGTCAAGTTAACCTGACACCATAACCCACTGCATCAAGTTAACCTGACAACCATAACCCACTGCATCAAGTTAACCTGACAACCATAACCCACTGCATCAAGTTAACCTGACAACCATAACCCACTGCATCAAGTTAAGCTGACAACCATAACCCACTGCATCAAGTTAACCTGACACCATAACCCACTGCATCAAGTTAACCTGACACCATAACCTGACAACCATAACCCACTGCATCAAGTTAACCTGACAACCATAACCCACTGCATCAAGTTAACCTGACAACCATAACTCACTGCATCAAGTTAACCTGACAACCATAACCCACTGCATCAAGTTAACCTGACAACCATAACCCACTGCATCAAGTTAACCTGACAACCATAACGCACTGCATCAAGTTAACCTGACAACCATAACCCACTGCATCAAGTTAACCTGACAACCATAACCCACTGCATCAAGTTAACCTGACAACCATAACGCACTGCATCAAGTTAACCTGACAACCATAACCCACTTCATCAAGTTAACCTGACAACCATAACCCACTGCATCAAGTTAACCTGACAACCATAACCTGACAACCATAACTCCCTGCGTCAAGTTAACCTGACAACCATAACCCACTGCATCAAGTTAACCTGACAACCATAACCTGACAACCATAACCCACTGCGTCAAGTTAACCTGACAACCATAACCCACTGCATCAAGTTAACCTGACAACCATAACGCACTGCATCAAGTTAACCTGACACCATAACCCACTGCATCAAGTTAACCTGACAACCATAACCCACTGCATCAAGTTAACCTGACAACCATAACCTGACAACCATAACCCACTGCATCAAGTTAACCTGACAACCATAACCCACTGCATCAAGTTAACCTGACAACCATAACCCACTGCATCAAGTTAACCTGACACCATAATCCACTGCATCAAGTTAACCTGACAACCATAACCCACTGCATCAAGTTAACCTGACAACCATAACCCACTGCATCAAGTTAACCTGACAACCATAACCCACTGCATCAAGTTAACCTGACACCATAACCCACTGCATCAAGTTAAGCTGACAAGCATAACCCACTGCATCAAGTTAAGCTGACAACCATAACCCACTGCATCAAGTTCACCTGACAACCATAACCCACTGCATCAAGTTAACCTGACACCATAACGCACTGCATCAAGTTACCCTGACACCATAACCCACTGCATCAAGTTAACCTGACAACCATAACCCACTGCATCAAGTTAACCTGACAACCATAACCCACTGCATCAAGTTAACCTGACAACCATAACCCACTGCATCAAGTTAACCTGACAACCATAACCCACTGCATCAAGTTAACCTGACACCATAACCCACTGCATCAAGTTAACCTGACAACCATAACCCACTGCATCAAGTTAACCTGACACCATAACCCACTGCATCAAGTTAACCTGACAACCATAACCCACTGCATCAAGTTAAGCTGACAAGTGAAGTACCTTTTACAAACATGTTCATCTATTGTTTCTTCCTTTTTTGATACATTATTAAAGGACAACTCTGCGGTCCGTGTGAGCAGACATTTGTTATTCTTTTTTGGTAATATAATTTAGTTCAAAAGAGAATGGGTGCAGTGGGGATCAATAGCAGGTCAGTCTGTGATGGATGGTGGAGAGATTTCACCCCAAGACAAATTACTGTCTCTGCACCACACCACGCAGGCCCTTAAAAAGCCTGAAGAATACGGAGAGAAACAATTAAAAATGGCAGCCCAAGTTCCAATCGTGTTCCCCTATTCACACATCATTCATCTCCATTGCTTCTGCACTCCTATCGTTCACTCTCACTCTGTGAGGAAGAGTAATGAAGGCTGGGGTAGTCAGTAATCACTTGAGAGGAGGATACTCCTATTTCAAACACAGTGCACCATTTCAACAACTGCAGTAGGCTTGCTTACCTCCTACGGTCTGTCAGTGTAAAGATCAGATCAGTACTTTTAGTAATGTTAGGCTGGATTACGCTTCCGTTACACAGTCAGTAACAAAGAGAAAAGTCACACAGCTCTTTGCAGACTTTATTGGTATAGATTATGCTCAGTGACCATGGAGCAATGCCTCAACATACAGCATAGGTCACATGTGGTTCAGTTGGTAGAGCATGGCGCTTGAAACGTTCAATTCCCACAAGGGATCACTATGAAAAAGAAGAAGTATTAAAATGTATCCACTCTACTGTAAGTCGCTCTGGATAAGAGTGGCCAGTTCATTAAGTACAACAACCCGGTTATGAAAATGGTTCACTCCTACAGACAGTCAGGTAGCCGTGGATTGCTATATAAAGCAGGCATCAAGGTATTAATTTACTGTTCGATTGAATGTAAGAATGGGCAAAATGAGTGACCTAAGCAACTTTGAGCATGGTTTGATTGTCGGTGTCAAGCGCGCTGATTCCAGTATCTCAGAAACGGTCAGCCTCCTAGTTTTTTCACCCATGGAAGTGTCAAGGGTTTACTGAGAATGGTACGCCAAACAAAACATGTACAATCAGTGGCAGTCCTATGGGTGAAAACAGCTCGTTGATGTGAGGTCAAAAGAAAAATGCAAAAATCATGCAAGCTAACAGGCGAGCCACAAACAGGCAAATAACGGCGCTGTACAACAGTTGTGTGCAGAAAGGCATCTCGGAGACGCACAACTTGATGGTCTTTGTCACGGATGGGCTATTGCAGCAGACGATCACACCAGGTTTTACTCTTATCAGCTAAAACAAGAAGAAGCAACTCCAGTGGGCACACAATCACCAACGCCTGGTCTGATGAATCCCGGTTCCTGTTACACCATGCTGATGGCAGAATCAGGATTTGGCATAAGTAGCATGAGTCCATGGCCCCATCCTGCCTGATGTCAACGGTACAGGCTGGTGGCGGTGGTGTTATGGTGTGGGACCACGTTAGGTTACTTGATGCCAATTGAGCAACAGTGCCATGCTTCAAAGAATTCAGGTTGTTCTGGAGGCAAAGGTGGGTCTGACCTGGTACTAGATGGGTGTACCGAATAAACTGGCCACTTAGTGTACCTGTATATACGGTATTTTGGCCTCCCTTATGTACTGTACTGCTACACTATTTAGTCACCACATAATGAAGTCAGCACAATAAATTACTGCTTTAGGTAACTGTTCAGTTCTGGCTACCCGGATAAAGCACAAAATTAACTTCAGTTGGTGCTAAACACGGCTGCTAGAATCTTGACTAGAACCCCAAAAATGTGTCATATTACTCCAGTGCTAGCCTCTCTACACTGGCTTCCTGTTAAGGCAAGGGCTGATTTCAAGGTTTTACTGCTAACCTACAAAGCATTACATGGGCTTGCTCCTACCCATTTTTCAGATTTGGTCCAACTCTCTAGAGACAGCAGGAGATTGTCTGAATGATCGGCTATGAAAAGCCAACTGACATTTAGTCTGGAGGTGCTGACCTGTTGCACCCTCGACAATCACTGTGATTATTATTATTTGAACCTGCTGGTCATCTATGAACATTTTAACATCTTGGCCATGCTCTGATATAATCTCTACCCGGCACAGCCAGAAGAGGACTGGCCACCCCTCATAGTTGGTTCATCTCTAGGCTTCTTCCTAGGTTCTGGCCTTTCTAAGGAATTTTTCCTAGCCATTGTGCTTCTACACCTGCATTGTTGCTGTTTGGGGTTTTAGGCTGGGTTTCTGTACAGCACTTTGTGACATCAGCTGATGTAAGAAGGGCTTTATAAATACATTTGATTGGTTGATTGATTAGTTAAAGCAGTAAATGTACAAGGTCTATACAGTAGCAGGGCAAGGTATTGAACAAGTATATCATGACTAAAACAGAAATCTGTTAGTGAGTGAAGTCAGCGGGAAGAATGTAGGAAGCAATAACATTTATATGATCAGATTAGAGATAATGATTCCTATCCACGATACACATTACTTCACAATACAAATTACATTGGGAAGGGAGGGAGGGAAAATGGCACTAAGGGGAATGATGCACAATCCCTTAAAGGCTGACAATGACCGTAGCATTAACCCATCTCTCACCAACTGAGTTGGAGAAGGAGGGAGGGAGGATTAAATTAATATCAGTTACACTGATTATAATACGGATGCAGTAGCCCTGATATAAGGACAGTAGAACACTGGGTACCCATTACTGACAGATTACTTAGCGTGCATGTGTAAAACACAGTGGTTGAAAACATTGTAATGCTTGAGTGAAAGTAAAGTTACCAATGATGGAAGTGAAAGTGAAAGTCACCCTGTAAAATAGTTATTGAGTGAAAGTAAAGTTACCAATGACTGAAGTGAAAGTGAAAGTCGCCCTGTCAAATAGTTATTGAGTGAAAGTGAAAGTCACCCTGTCAAATAGTTATTGAGTGAAAGTGAAAGTCACCCTGTAAAATAGTTATTGAGTGAAAGTGAAAGTCACCCTGTAAAATAGTTATTGAGTGAAAGTGAAAGTCACCCTCTAAAATAGTTATTGAGTGAAAGTGAAAGTCACCCTGTAAAATAGTTATTGAGTGAAAGTGAAAGTCACCCTGTAAAATAGTTATTGAGTGAAAGTGAAAGTCTCCCTGTAAAATAGTTATTGAGTGAAAGTGAAAGTCACCCTGTAAAATAGTTATTGAGTGAAAGTGAAAGTCTCCCTGTAAAATAGTTATTGAGTGAAAGTGAAAGTCACCCTGTAAAATAGTTATTGAGTGAAAGTGAAAGTCTCCCTGTAAAATAGTTATTGAGTGAAAGTGAAAGTCACCCTGTAAAATAGTTATTGAGTGAAAGTGAAAGTCACCCTGTAAAATAGTTATTGAGTGAAAGTGAAAGTCACCCTGTAAAATAGTTATTGAGTAAATGTTCTAAACGTATTTGGTTTTAAAAACACTTAAGCATCAAAAGTAAAAGTAAACGCTATTAATCATTTCAAATTCCTTATATTACGCTAACAAGATAGCCATGGGCACACTCGAACACTCAATTTAATAATTTACTAACAAACTATTGTGTTTAGTGAGTCCGCCAGATCAGAGGCAGTAGGGGTGACCAGGGATGTTCTCTTGATATATGAATTGGAAAATGTCCCTGTCCTGCTAAGCATTTGAAAGGTAATGAGCGCCTCTGGGTGTCAGGGAAAATGTGTGGAAGTAAAAAGTATGCTGTATATTTTCTTCAGGAATGTAGTGGGTAGAAGTTGTCAAAAATATAAATTGTAAAGCACAGATACCCCCCAAAATGACTTCATTAGTACTTCAACGTATTTTACTAAGTTATTTTGCACCACTGGTAAAACGTAATGGTAGGACAAAGGCTAAATGCCTATATAACCTACCAGTTCATGACATGGAACGGGTGCTTTAAAGAATGTTTTAACTGGTGTATTAACTCATGTATTAAAGAGTGTATTAACTGGTGTAATAAAGACTGTTAACTGGTGTATTAAAGAGTGTATTAACTCATGTATTAACTGGTGCATTAGCTGGTGTATTAAAGACTGTTAACTGGTGTATTAAAGACTGTTAACTGGTGTATTAACTGGTGTATTAAAGACTGTATTAACGGTTGTATTAAAGACCATATTAACTGGTGTATTAAAGACTGTGTTAACTGGTACTTTCACTGGCACATTAACTGGTGATTTAACTGGTGCATTAAAGAGTGTATTAACTGGTACATTAACTGGGGCATTAAAGAGCGTATTAACTGGTACATTAACTTATGCATTAACTGGTGATATAACTGGTGCATTAAAAACTGTATTAACTGGTACATTAACTGGTGTGCTAACTAATGCATTATCCGGTGCATTAACTGGTGCATTAACTGGTCTATGAACTGATGTGTCAACTGGTGTGTCAACTGGTGTGTCAACTGGTGCGTCAACTGGTGCGTTAACTGGTGTATTAATTGATGATTAACTGTTTTATTAACTGGTGTGTTAACTGGTTAATGAATTGGTGTATTAACTGGTATATTATCTGGTGATTAACTTATTTATTCATTGATGATTAACTGGTACATTAACTGGTGTGCTAACTAATGCATTGTCTGGTGCATTAACTGATGCGTTAACTGGTGCATTAATTGGTGTGATAACTGGTGTATTAACTGGTTAATTAATTGGTGTACTAACTGGTGAACTGACTGGGGCATTGACTGGGGCATAGACTGGGGCAAGTGACTGGTGTTTTAATTGGTGATTAACTGGCTAATTAACTGGTGTATTAAAACCTCTCTAGGCTAGATGGGACGCTACTGTCCCACCTGACCAACATCCAGTGAATGTGCAGGGCGCCAAATTCAAACTACAGAATTGTAAATATTTAACATAAAGACTGTTGCGTTAGCTGGTGCGTTAGCTGGTGATTAACGATTGTATTAACTGGTGAGTAGCTGGTGAGTAACTGGTGCGTTAACTGGTGCGTTAACTGGTGTGTTAACTGGTGCGTTAACTGTGTGTTAACTGGTGCGTTAACTGGTGCTTTAACCGTGTGTTTACTGGTGTGTTAACTGGTGCGTTAACTGGTGCGTTAACCGTGTGTTTACTGGTGAGTTAACTGGTGCGTTAACTGTATGTTTACTGGTGTGTTAACTGGTGCGTTAACTGGTGCGTTAACCGTGTGTTTACTGGTGAGTTAACTGGTGCGTTAACCGTATGTTTACTGGTGAGTTAACTGGTGCGTTAACCGTATGTTTACTGGTGAGTTAACTGGTGCGTTAAACGTGTGTTTACTGGTGAGTTAACTGGTGCGTTAACCGTATGTTTACTGGTGAGTTAACTGGTGCGTAAAATGGTGCGTTAACCGTGTGTTTACTGGTGAGTTAACTGGTGTGTTAACCGTGTGTTTACTGGTGAGTTAACTGGTGCGTTAACCATGTGTTTACTGGTGAGTTAACTGGTGAGTTAACTGGTGCGTTAACTGTTTTGTTAATAACTGGTGCATTATCTGGTGATTAACTGGTGTGTTAGCTGTGCGCTAGCTGTGCGCTAGCTGTTTGCGGGGGATATTACACTATAGGGAGAATGGTGTAGCATGTGCGCTAGCAAAGGCGGTGGGAAGGGGCTACATACATTAAGGCTACTGGGGTCGCATTAACTGTGTGTGTGTGTGTGTGTGTGTGTGTGTGTGTGTGTGTGTGTGTGTGTGTGTGTGTGTGTGTGTGTGTGTGTGTGTGTGTGTGTGTGTGTGTGTGTGTGTGTGTGTGTTAGCCTCACTATTACACAGAGGCTGGTGCATCAGGACTTTCAGCTCAAATCCTCTCAGTGACCCACATTAGCAGATTTACACCAAGACAAAGCACAGTGAAACACAAATCTCATCTGACCACTCACATCTTACTATTTACTAACCTACCAATCCCTTGACACCAGAAGTGGGACCCTCTAGCCTAATTGCATACGTGACCAAAAGTTTTGAGAATGACACAAATATGAATTTCCACAAAGTTTGCTGCTTCAGTGTCTTTAGCTATTTTTGTCAGATGTTGCTATGGAAAACTGAAGTATAATTAGAAGCATTTCATAAGTGTCAAAGGCTTTTATTGACAATTACATGAAGTTGATGCAAAGAGTCAATATTTGCAGTGTTGAACCTTCTTTTTCAAGACCTCTGCAATCTGCCCTGGCATGCTGTCAATTAACTTATGGGCCACATCCTGACTGATGGCAGCCCATTCTTGCATACTCAATACTTGGAGTTTGTCAGAATTTGTGAGTTTTTGTTTGTCCACCTGCCTCTTGAGGATTGACCACAAGTTCTCAATGGGATTAAGGTCTGGGGAGTTTCCTGGCCATGGACCCAAAATATCGATGTTTTGTTCCCCATGCCACTTAGTTATCACTTTTCCCTTATGCCAAGGTGCTCCATCATGCTGGAAAAGGCATTGGTCGTCACCAAATTGTTCCTGGATTGTTGGGAGAAGTTGCTCTCGGAAGATGTGTTGGTACCATTCTTTATTCATGGCTGTGTTCTTAGGCAAAATTGTGAGTGAGCCCACTTCCTTGACTAAGAAGCAACCCCACACATTAATTGTCTCAGGATGCTTTACTGTTAACATGATACAAGACTGATGGTAGCGCTCACCTTGTCTTCTCCGGACAAGCTATTTCCGGATGCCCCAAACAATCGGAAAGGAAATTCATCAGAGAAAATGACTTTACCCCAGTCCTCAGCAGTCCAATCCCTGTACCTTTTGCAGAATATCAGTCTGTCCCTGATGTTTTTCCTGGAGAGAAGTGGCTTCTTTGCTGCCCTTCTTGACACCAGGCAATCCTTCAAAAGTCTTTGCCTCACTGTGCGTGCAGATGCACTCACACCCTGCCATTCCTGAGCAAGCTCTGTACTGGTGGTGCCCCGATCCCGCAGCTGAATCAACTTTAGGAGACGGTCCTGGCGCTTGCTGGACTTTCTTGGGCACCCTGAAGCCTTCTACACAACAATTGAACCGCTCTCCTTGAAGTTCTGATCATCCGATAAATGGTTGATTTAGGTGCAATCTTACTGGCAGCAATATCCTTGCCTGGGAAGCCCTATTTGTGCAAAGCAATGATGACAGCACATTTTTCCTTGCAAGTAACCATTGTTGACAGAGGAAGAACACTGATTCTAAGCACCACCCTCCTTTTGAAGCTTCCAGTCTGTTATCCGAACTCAATCAGCATGACAGAGTGATCACCAGCCTTGTCCTCATCAACACTCACACCTGTGTTAACAAGAGAATCACTGACATGATCTCAGCTGGTCCTATTGTGGCAGGGCTGAAATGCAGTGGAAATTGTTTTTGGGGATTCAGTTCATTTGCATAGCAAAGAGGGACTTTGCAATTCATCTGATCACTCTTCGTAACATTCTGGAGTATATGCAAATTGCCCAAAAAACTTTTGGCCACGACTGTATGTAGTCATGGATACCATGATGTTGTCATTCCTGTTAGTGGAGTTCTGTGAATTGTAAGTGTGTGACGTGTTTGAAAAGTCTGTGCTACTACACACACACACACACACACACACACACACACACACACACACACACACACACACACACACACACACACACACACACACACACACACACACACACACACACACACACACACGCTTTTTGACCCCCTCACCCCTAACCCACATACTGTACATACCATACTGCCCCAGAACGCCACAATCCTCTACACTCAAAGTGCAGTCTTTCATTCATTCAGTGTTGTTGCTACAGTGGTGAATGGCTGCGAATGATAGAGCATTTGACCCCAAGCTGCCCCAGGCCCTCAATAAAGGCCTTTGGTTTGGCTTCTCGTCTATCAGCCTCTAGCCTGCAGTCATAACACACAAGTCGACCCATCCAACACAATGTCTTCGTCCCAGATGGCAACCTATTCTCTTTATAGGGCACTACATTTGACCAGGGTTCATAGGCCTCTGGTCAAACATAGTGCACTATAAAGGAAACAGGGTGCCATTTGGTACACACATGTAATGTTGGTTTCACTCCGGACGTACCGTTCCCATCAACAGTCCTGGGTCCCTCTCAGATTGCTGTTCATTCAAATTTCAATGTGAGAAATGTGACATCACTTCAAAGCATTGTGGTTTACCCATAACAAAATGCTGTAACAGTCACTGCTGAAACATTACACAGGCGACAAACCATCAAACAGGCAAAGCATCAATAATGGGCTAAGATTGAATCATACTACACCGGCTCCGACGCTCGTCTTATGTGGCAGGGCTTGCAAACTATTACAGACTACAAAGGGAAGAACAGTGACACGAGCCTACCAGACGAGCTAAATCACTTCTATGCCCACTTCGAGGCAAGCAACAATGAGGCATGCATGAGAGCATCAGCTGTTCCGGACGACCGTGTGATCACGCTCTACGTAGCGAAAGTGACTAAGGCCTTTCAACAGGTCAACATGCACAAGGCTGCGGAGCCAGACGGACTACCAGGACATGTGCTCCGGGCATGTGCTGACCAACTGGCAGGTGTCTTCACTGACATTTTCAACATGTCCCTGATTGAGTCTGTAATACCAACATGTTTCAAGCAGACCACCATAGTCCCTGTGCCCAAGAACGCAAAGGCAACCTGCCTAAACAACTACAGACCCGTAGCACTCACGTCTGTAGCCATGAAGTGCTTTGAAAGGTTGGTAATTGCTCACATCAACACCATTATCAACAGAAACCCGCCCAAACAGATCCACAGATGATGCAATCTCACGCTGCCCTTTCCCATCTGGACAAAAGGAACACTTATGTGAAAATGCTATTCATTGACTACAGCTCAGCGTTCAACACCATAGTACCCTCAAAGCTCATCACTAAGCTAAGGATCCTGGGACTAAACAACTCCCTTTGCAACTGGATCCTGGACTTCCTGACGGGCCGTCCCCAGGTGGTGAGGGTAGGTAGCATCACATCTGCCACGCTGATCCTCAACACTGGAGCTTCACAGAGGTACGTGCTCAGTCCCCTCCTGTACTCCCTGTTCACCCACGACTGCATAGCCAGGCACGACTCCAACACCATCATTAAGTTTGCTGATGACACAACAGTGGTTTGGTCTGATCACAGAGAACGACAAGACAGCCTATATGGAGGAGGTCAGAGACCTGGCCGTGTGGTGCCAGAATAACAACCTATCCCTCAACATAGCCAAGACTAAGGGTGTGATTGTGGACTATAGGAAAAGGAGGGCTGAGCACGCCCTCAATCTCATCGATGGGGCTGTTGTGGAGCAGGTTGAGAGCTTCAAGTTCCTCGGTGTCCACATCAACAACAAACTAGAATGGTCCAAACACACCAAGACAGTCGTGTAGATGGCACGACAAAGCCTATTCCCCCTCAGGAAACTATAAAGATTTGGCGTGGGTTCTGAGATCCTCAAAAGGTTTTCAGCTGCAACATCGAGAGTATGGTTGATTCACTGCCTGGTACGGCAATTGCTCGGCCTCTGACCTGCAAGGCACTACAGAGGGTAGTGCGTACGGCCCAGTACATCACTGAGGCTAAGCTGCCTGCCATCCAGGACCTCTACACCAGGCAGTGTCAGAGGAAGGCCCTAGAAATTGTCAAAGATCCCAGTCATAAACTGTACTCTCTACCATCGCATGGCAAGTGTTACCGGAGTGCCAAGTCTAGTGCAAAAAGGCAGTTTTTACCCCCAAGCCATAAAACTCCTGAACAGGTAATCAAATGGCTACCCGGACTATTTGCATTGTGTGCTCCCCCCCAAAGCCCCCCCACCCCCAAACCCTCTTTTATGTTGCTGCTACTCTCTGTTTATCATATATGCATAGTCACTTTAACTATAGATTCATGTACATACTTCCTCAATTGGGCCGACCAACCAGTGCTTCCGCACATTGGCTAACCGGCTATCTGCATTGTGTCCCACCACCCGCCAACCCCTCTTTTACACTACTGCTACTCTCTGTTCGTCATATATGCATAGTCACTTTTACCATATCTACATGTACATACTACCTCAATCAGCCTGACTAACCGGTGTCTGTATGTAGCCTCGCTACTTTTATAGCCTCGCTACTGTATATAGCCTGTCTTTTTACTGTTTTTTTTATTTCTTTACTTTTCTGTTGTTCACCTAACACCTTTTTTGAGCTATTGGTTAGAGCCTGTAGTAAACATTTCACTGTAAGGTGAGGTTTGTAAGGTACAAATACCTGTTGTATTCTGCGCACGTGACAAATAAACTTTGATTTGATTTGATTTGAACTGGGAAACTTGGGACGGCACGGGTTCAGAGACTTTCACCAGTAGTAGGCCTAATGTTGTAACAAGCTATAGTGCTGCATAAACATAACCCATGTTTCTATTGTCTTGTAAGTACTACTAACAATGCAATTTCCCCCCCGAGTACTTTTTCACTGCTCAATTATTTTATTTTTATTTAACCTGTATTTAACTAGGCAAGTCAGTTAAGAACAAATTCTTATTTTACAATGACGGCCTACACCGGCCAAACACGGAAAATGCTGGGCCAATTGTGCACTGCCCTATGGGACTCCCAATCACAGCCGGTTGTGATACAGCCTGGAATCAAACCAGGTTCTGTAGTGACACCTCTAGCGCTGAGATGCAGTGCCTTAGACCGCTGCGCCACTCGGGAGCCCATTTGATGCCATAGAATTACTCTATATCTGCCGTAACCCAACACCCCCAGAGCGATGCCTAATTGAGCACTTTGAATCTCATTTTTTGGGGTTTAAAAACGTGTCTTTGCTCATCCGACTAGCCAGACAACATCTTTCCATCCTCTATCCCGCTATGCAGCAGCTAAGGAGGAATTATAAATGGTGTAAAACCTTCATTAGCAGTACCCGGTTGATTTATAGAGGCCAGTAAGCCTGCTGCTGAGGTCTTATGTAAAAACTGGACAGTCAAGGCCGTATTTAGCCTCCCGGTAATCAATCACTACAACACTATGAAGGATGGAGGGGGGAGAGAGGGGGAGGGAGAGAGAGAGTGGAGAGAAAGAAAGTGGGAGAGAGAGGGGAAGAGAGGGAGGGAGAGAGAGGGAGAGAGAGGGGGAAAGAGAGGGAAAGAGAGGGAAAGAGAGGGAGGGGGAGAGAGGGAGTTGGAGAGAGAGGGAAAGAGAGGGGGAAGGAAATAAAGAAGAATGAGTAAAAGTGAGAGAAAGAGAGAGACAGGGGTCTGCATGACGGGAATCTGCTGGAACGAAGATATTCAACTGCAAGAGCAGAGAGGGGAGAGCAGGCATACTTTTGACTTTGTAAAGGACATACAATGGACAAGCGTATCATGGTAACATGTCACGGTACATGGAAGTAGGTACTGTCTGTGTCTTTCACAATGGTGGATTTATCTTTTTTCTTCCTCATTTCAGATAATAATTTGATATTATGCAGCAGAAGTTGTTGTCTCGTAATATATAAATCAACTGTCAACTAAGCATTTCCCGTTCCAATTTAAATGCACAAATTTCCATAATGGGGCAAATCCGTGCTTTTCTGAAGGTGATATTGCCCTCATCAAAAACACCCCAAACTTGAGAGGGACTGTTTTGATCATTAATTCTGTAAGTAGTGCAGCATTTGAGCATCAACTGCCCATAAAGCAGTCTGACAGGGAAATGAGGATATATTTATAATGTCTCCCCACTGTGTCCCCGGTGAACGTCTAGCAATCTGAGGCCATCATCAATAACACCAAGGCTACACTCCAATTGGCACCCTATTCACTATATAGTGCACTACTTTTGCACTTTATAGGGAATACTAGTGCACTTTATAGGGAATAGTAGTGGACTTTATAGGGATTAGGGTGCCAATTGGGAAAGAGACCGAAAGAGAGAGGCCTGTTAGGTGACTACTGCTACTTGCAGACAACTCTCTGAGCTTCATCTACTTCCACGTGGACCACAGAGAAATCACCTCTGGAAACTGGCCCACACATTGCACCCAGAAGACACAGCGCAGCAGCAGCCAGTAAATAGCAGCAGTGCTATGTAATGGTCCATCCAGACTTGCCTTCCATTTGGGCCTGTGTCAGAAGAACAACAGTAACTAAAAACAAAACAAACCTCAATCTTTCACATAAATCAATATGAATGTCAATCTGCTGCCAGATGCATAGCTCCCAATATCCACACCATCAAGGTGTCCTTTTAACTCAAGAAAATTGACTAAGCAACAGAGAGGCAGCAAGTGAAGGCTCAAGTCATTAATTTCTCTGGAGTAGGCATGCACCGCACCATGCTTTGAGGACTGGGATGACCTTTTCCTGGCTTAGAGAGAGCAGCGACGAATGGTACCAAACAAATGAGACATTAGAATAGAGAGGC
The DNA here is from genome assembly GCF_013265735.2 of Oncorhynchus mykiss. NCBI lineage: Eukaryota > Metazoa > Chordata > Actinopteri > Salmoniformes > Salmonidae > Oncorhynchus > Oncorhynchus mykiss. Next base: position 73,824,927 of record NC_048575.1, on the reverse strand, counting down.
AGGGGAGACAGGGGGAGAGGGAGAGGGTGAGGTGGGGGAGATAGAACATAGGAGGGGGAGAAGGGAAGTAGAGAGAGGAAGGAGGGAGATAGAGAGAGTGAGTGAGTGAGGGGGAGAGAGAGAGTGAGGGGGAGAGAGAGAGAGAAAAAAAAATTCCGTATACAAACAGGAGAGACATAATTAATGGATCTGAGGCATGTCATTGTCACACCAGGAAACCCTCTTACCTCCTCTTAGAACGGCAGGGTAGGGTAGCCTAGTGGTTAGAGCGTTGGACTAGTAACCGGAAAGTTGCGAGTTCAAACCCCCGAGCTGACAAGGTACAAATCTGTCGTTCTGCCCCTGAACAGGCAGTTAACCCACTGTTCCCAGGCCGTCATTGAAAATAAGAATTTGTTCTTAACTGACTTGCCTGGTTAAATAAAGGTAAATAAAAAAAAAAAAGAACAGAAGACATGAGAAAGAGATAACTAATAGACAGATTGGCCATGTCCTGAAACATCCTTTCAGAAGGGTATGGCTACTGAGCATGTTCCCATTGACCCATAACTTTCACCCAGTGGTGACTAATCAGGGTTTAGTTGAAGGACCGAATGGCTACCCAATTTTAGAGGTGTGTGAAATATCTTAATATGGGATAAGGAAATGGAATCTCCAGAATGAATAGTATACATTTCACAAGAGGAAATTGAGGAAATGGTTGGACATAACTGCCCTCTTCTGTGAAAACTCAGATATCATTAAATCATGCTGACCTACGTTAGACATGAAATTTAACCACTATCTTCACTTACTGGGCAGATTACTGTCCTATTAATTCTCTGGGCTTGGTGTCCCGCTAGCGGGATAATTCCGACAACATCCGGTGAAATAGGAGAGCGCCAAATTCAAATTACAAAGTTGTGATATTAAACATTCATGAACATACATAATTTAAAAGCTTAACTTCTTGTTAATCCAACTGCGTTGTCAGATTTCAAAAAAGGCGAAAGCATACCCTGCAATTATCGGAGGACAGCGCCCCACATCGAAATACTTTTTCAACCAGCACCGGCTTCACAAAAATCATAAATAGCGATACAATAAATCACTTACCTTTAAAGATCTTCCTCTGTTTGCAATCCCAAGGGTCCCAGCTACACAATGAATGTTTGTTTTGTTCGATAATGTCCTTCTTTATGTCCAAAAAGTCAGTTTAGTTGGCGCCATTGATTTCAGTAATCCACTCCTTCAACATGCATACAAAGGAATCCAAAAAGCTACCAGTAAACTTCGTTCAAAAAAGTGAAACAATGTTTCTAATCAATCCTCAGGTACCCTAATATGTAAATAACTGATCATATTTCAGACGGAAAGAACGGTGTTCAATAGGAAAGGAAAATAACGAAGAGCGCGCCCTCATTCACGCGCGCCAAAAGCCTACTTTTCCTGATGAGAACACCTTGGATAAACTACAACTACTTGTTCGTAATCAATATACAAGCCTGAAATCCTGTATAAAGACTGTTGACATCTCGCGGAAGCCATAGGAACTGCAATCTGGGAGCTATTTTATATATAGACCCATAGACCTCCGTTGGAACGGCCTGTAACCCCCCCCAAAAAAAAATCTGATTGGATTTTCCTCAGGTTTTCGCCTGCCATATCAGTTATGTTGTACTCACAGACATTATTTTAACAGTTTTAGAAACTTCAAGGTGTTTTCTATCTGATTTGACCAAGTATATGCATATCCTAGCTTCTGGGCCTAAGTAACAGGCAGTTTACTATGGGCATGTCAGTCAGGCAGAAATTCAGTATACTGCCTCCTAGCCCTAAGAAGAGTACAGTCATGGTTTAATCTCATATCCTGACATACAGTATATCCCCCTGCCTTGAATGGCCTGTCCTGCCATGGCATTCAATGCTGTCTAGATTGGACAGAGACCAAGCTATAGCATAGGGACACTGCTATACACGTGTTTTAGGTTAACCGTGTGTATCCTCTATGCTTGGCCTGGCATGCTATACCAGGTAAAGTGGACAGAGCTATGCCGTGCACCCACTGCTATACACTTATGTTAGGTTAACTGTATCAAATAACTCCTGAAAGGTACTGCAATTGCAACCATTGACCATGCCGCTGGAGAAGGCTTTAATTGGGTGTGGGCGTATTGAGCGCTCCTCTCCCTCACATCTACGGTCGATGCGCCTAGCAGGACGAGTGGTCAAAGGCAGAGCTGTGTCCCAAATGGCACCCTATTCCCTTTCATAGTGCATTACTTTCGACCAGGGCCTATAGGGTTCTGGTCAACTATAGTGCACTATGTAGAGAATAGGATTGGTATTTGGCACCCAGGCAGAGCCTCCTATCCTCCTTCACCTCCTCCACTCCTCTCCTCCCTCTCAGATCCATGTTTCAGCCCCGGAGTCATGGGTGAGGCACGCTTTCATGTTAGCGTGATCCTCAGCTGGGTGGAGATCATGAGATAACAGATTACAGCCCTCCTCCCTCTCCTAAGAACTATCAGTAGATCTCCTGACCTGTCCTGTCCTCGCATTGGCCTGGTGATTAGTAGTAAAGACATGTAGTTTTCACCTGATCTGTCCTGTCCTCTCATTGGCCTAGTGTATAGGAGTAAAGACATGTAGTTTTCACCTGATCTGTCCTCTCATTGGCCTAGATATTAGTAGTAAAGACATGTAGTTTTCACCTGATCTGTCCTCTCATTGGCCTAGTGTATAGGAGTAAAGACATGTAGTCTTCACCTGATCTGTCCTGTCCTCTCATTGGCCTAGTGATTAGTAGTAAAGACATGTAGTTTTCACCTGATCTGATTCCCAGAGCCACGACTAGTTCTCGCATTCACACAAGGCTACATAACAAGGTAAAATTAAAATGACTGTTCGCCAGCCATGTATGAATACACAAGTCATCTTCCATACATGATGAATTGTGTAATTATGAGAATCACGGTAAAATGATTGATGTCTACCACGCCTTATCCACACTTTATCTTGAACATAAGGGATTTACTGTAGCATATATCTCAGAGAAAAGCTGCTTGCATGCAACTATGGTAGGCTATACGGCCAGTATCCAACATCAGATTACAGGGAAGAAACATCACGACCACAGAGTGTGCTGTCATTAAGTATCAACGTGTAGTAAATGTGTTGGTGTAAATCCGAGTTGAAATCTAATTTCAGGCAACAACAGCCTGATGTGTGTCGTTTTTCCATTATTCATAGAAATGACCAAAACATCATGAGTGCAAAGTGCACTGTCATAAAATCAGGCACATTTAATGCTTCAAATCATGCTTGAAATAGATGCAGCTTCATTAACACAAGGCCTGCTCTTATTGCAGGCAGAAACATCCTGGCGTGTTGTGTTCTTCCATTGTTGAAGGAATTTAAGTTTCTATTACTTTCTACAGAACATCACATTAAAATCCCCTAGAGTCGATGTCCTTGCCCCGTAGGAAATCTAATTAGCATGATAAAGAAATCCCCATAAAAAGCAGTCAGTGAAAGCTAGAGATATCTGTCTCAATCGACCACATACGCTGATGTCGCACTTCCGCATCTGCGTTGAAAGGTGACAGAGCAAGAGCGATTTTTGTCAGACCATGAGGTACAATTAAAATGACTACCGGCCAACCGAAAATCTGTCTTCTCACAAAATTGTCTGTAGAGTCCGAATGATTTGGCCACAAATGTCTTGGGAGTCTCTGAATTTGTTACAGCCGATCTGCCAACTTCTGTCTATAGCGTCTGAGCAGTTTGGGCTACACACCACTCTGTGGAAAGGTGAGACTCTCATGTACACATACTGTACATGTCAGTTGTTTTTCTCTAGGACGCCCACAAGCCTCACAAGACTTGTCTGGAGGTTCCCCGACACCAGTTGAAAAAATTAATGGAAGTACTGTATACTGTATATGGAAACTGTTTTGTGGCAAAGATAAGGGGTTAAATACATGATATTTCTTATATCTCTCAGATATATGACTGACACTTCAGAACAAACTTCCTTCAGATTTTTGGGGGAGGACTATCTGTTGTTCTATGTAGTGAATCTGTTATGCAATGCATTTGTATGGGCTAGTAGCAGTAATGCACAAAATAATGTGTTCTCAAATACATTTTACAAATATTTTTTTATACTTCAAGAGGTCTTCAAATTCTAAATCAAATACACTATACTGTATGCAAAAAAGTATGTGTACTCCCTTTCAAATTAGTGGATACGGCTTTTTCAGCCACACCCGTTGCTGACAGCTGTATTAAATCGAGCACACAGCCATGCAATCTCCATGCACAAACATTGGCAGTAGAATGGGTTTACTGAAGAGCTCAGTGACTTTCAATGTGTCACAGTCATCGGATGCCACCTTTCCAACAAGTCACGTCAGTATGTCACATTTCTGCCCTGCTAGAGCAGCTCCGGTCAACTTAAAGTGCTTTTGCGAATAATGGCGCCAGAGGGGATGGCTAGCCTTTTACAGGCTTCTAACCAACTGTCCTTCTATGCATAGTCACTTTACAAATTACCTTGACTAACCTGTACACCCACACATTGACTCGGTACCTGTACCCCCTGTATACTTTTTCATTTTATTTCTTTTTTTTTACTATCGTTTATTTAGTAAATATTTGTTTTGATCGATTTCTTGAACTGCATTGTTTGTTAAATGACTTGTAAGTAAGCATTCCATGGTAAGGTTATCAGCTCATGTGACAAATAACATTTGATTTGATGTGGAAACATCTAGGAGCAACGCGTACCGCATAACGCATAAAAACAATCTGTCCTCGGTTGCAACACTCACTACCAAACTGAGTTCCAAACTTCCTCTGGAAGCAACGTCAGCACAATAACTGTTTGTTGGGACTCTGCAGCAGTGGAAACGCTGGAGTGATGAATCACACTTCACCATCTGGCAGTTCAACAGACGAAAATGAGTTTGGGGGATGACAGGAAAATGCTACTTGCCCCAATGCATAGTGTCAACTGTAAAGTTTGGTGGAGGAGGAATAATGGTTTGGGGCTGTTTTTCATGGTTTCGGGCTAGGCCCCTTAGTTCCAGTAAAGGGAAATCTTAATGCTACAGCATACAATGACATTCTAGACGATTATGTGCTTCCAATGGTGTGAGCCCTGACCTCAACCCCATCAAACACCTTTGGGATGAATTTACATGCCTAATGCTATTGTGGCTTAACGGAAGCAAGTCCCCGCACAAATGTTCCAACATCAAGTGGAAATGGAGGCTGTTATAGCAGCAAAGGTGGGACCAACTCCATATTAATGCCAATGATTTTGGACTGAGATGTTCGATGAGCAGTTGTCCACATTCTTTTAGTCATGTAGTGTAGCTAAATGATCCTTGGTACGACCTTATTAAAACAATTCCATATAGTTTAGTAGAAACCCCTAGCTTAGACAGGGCTTAGACAGTTAAGGGTTAAGATATCTTGAAGCAATCAAAGCACATTTGACAATCCACTAATGTGTAGCTAATCAACACTATAAATTAGTTGTGGAGGGGTTACACTGTTGTTTTAAGTAAAAGTGAATTTAGCTAAGTATGTATCATTACAAGTTGGTTTGTTGACAGATTATAGGGCTGACGTTAGACCTTTGTGGCTTTTAGACATTTACAGAATTAAATCTCTACTGCATGAGAAGGTGTTTGCACAACCAAATCAGTCATTGGCAATTACAGCAATTTCGTCAACATTTTTCTCAATTATACATGGCAAACAAACCATGTGATCCAAGTTGACTTAAAGCTACGGTCTTCAAGAATTTTGGTAAATATTGAGAATTAAAATGACCATAGAACAGACTCTCAGATCCCAGATTAAACCTGTAAAATTGCTTTCCCTGATCTAAAAAGCTGTTAAACCAGTTGGATCACTGCTGGTAGTGAAACGTGTTAGAAACAGAGTGGTACCATCAGCATCTAGGCCTATTTTTTCCACACAAGCAAAAGCCAGGGATTTATCCTGCAAATATGGCCTACCGTGTCCATAGTAATTAAACCTCACACTTTCATCGATCCACCGCTCCTTCTCTCCACCATTCCTTCCACCTCCCTCCCTCCCTCCCTCCCTCCCTCCCTCCCTCCCTCCCTCCCTCTGTCCCTCTATCTGTCCATCCACCCCTCCCTCCCTCCCTCCCTCCCTCCATCCACCCATCCCTCCCTCCTTCTGTCCACCCATCTCTCCTTCTCTCTCTCTCACTCCCCTCCCTCACCTTCTCTCACACCTCCCTCCATCCACCATTCTCTCATCCCTCCCTCCCTCCCTCCCTCCCTCCCTCCCTCTGTCCGTCCATCTCTTCCCCCCTCTCTCTGTCCACCCATCCCTCCTTCCCTCTGTCCATCCATTTCTTCCTCCCTCCCCTGATATTAGACTCTTTAGCTAGATCCTTTCCTCTCATGTCAATTCAATAGATATTCATTTTTGATTAGAAACATTTAATTTTTTTATATGAAAATCATTAACCATTAAACATGCAATAACATACTGCACAACTCGATTAAATACAATTGTACCATTATTTGCACTTCCCTAATGACTCAAGTAATTTAATCTATGTCTGTGTCACATATTTGTATTCATTCCTGTTAAGTGCTATTCCTGTTAAGTGCTATGCTCACAAGCTTCAGTTTGTCACGTTCTGAACTTAGTTCCTTTGTTTTGTCTTTGTTTTAGTATGGTTAGGGTGTGAGTTGGGGTGGGCAGTCTATGTTTGTTTTTCTATGTTGGTTTCTGTGTTCGGCCTAGTATGGTTCTCAATCAGAGGCAGGTGTCGTTAGTTGTCTCTGATTGAGAATCATACTTAGGTAGCCTTTTTCCACCTGTGTTTCGTGGGTGTTTATTTTCTGTCTTTGTGTATGTCGCCTGAGGGTACTGTTTCGGTTTTCGTTCGTTCACTTTATTGCTTTTTTTTGTATTTCAGTGTTCAGTTTGATTCATTAAATATTACATCATGAACACTTACAACGCTGCAAATTGGTCCTCCGATCCTTCTCGCTACTCCTCCTCAGAAGAGGAGGACGAGATACGTTACACAGTTCCAAAGTTCATGTTCATATGATGTAATACCATGTGCTGTTGCATGGAGCTACATGAAAGAGAGGTATATTTAGGAATCTGGGGGTGGGGGATGATGAAATTGCGATGATAATATATTATTTACTGATTAAAGGCCAAAATTGCTGTCTCATTAAAGTAATTTGTAGATACAAAAATGCCTCAACACAATAATATTATAATATATATAATACATCTCATAACAAGAATGCATTGCTGTGAATCACAAAGTATATTAACCTGAAGTAATCCCTATGCAGAATGTACTGAATTGTAGTTAGTGTCAAGATCTCCAATTCCCTGGGTCCTTGACTCAGATGTCGAAAAAGCTAAAATCCTCAGGCTTCCCCAGTTCCTCCATTCTCTTCTGACCTCACATCAACATCTTATGCAAAGCTGGTGAAGCGAATAGAGAGAGAGAGAGAGAGAGACTTATTAAGAGAGCAGATGAGGTCCTTGACTGATCCCTGGCCCTGCTTCTCTTGCTTCTTTCATATCCAGCGTAGATTTGCTGCCTGCTCATTGACATGTAAGAGCTGCCTGACCAGGGCTCGTTGACATGGGCATGTTCCTGGAATTGAAAGGGGAGATTGCCTCATCAGCCTGAGGAGATGAGAGAAGACAGAGAGGGAAGAAGGGGGAAGGAGAGGAGAAGAATGAGAGGGAGGGGGAGGAGATGGAAGAAGACTGAAGAAAACAGAGAGAGAAGAAGAGAGATGGAGTGGGACATAGAGGGAATGAGAGAAAAGGAGAGGAGAGAGAAGGAGAGTAAAGAAGAGAGAAGGCGAGAGAAGGACAGGAGTTGAGAGAGAAGGAGAGGAGAAAGAAGGAGAGGAGAAGAGAGAGAAAGAGGAGAAGAGAGAAAAGGAGAGGAGAGAGAAGGAGAGGAGAGAAAAGGAGAGGAGAGAAGGAGAGGAGTTGAGAGAGAAGGAGGTGGGAGAAAAAGAGGAGAGAAGAGAAAAGAAATGACAGAGATCCTGGTCCTGTCCTGAAACGGCCCTTAGCTCTCTGGACTTGAAAAAATCTGAGAGGATTTGATAGATTTAAGCAGTGTGTCAAAAGCTGCACGTTGCCTATTGCCTATTGTGTTCACCTGTCCAATCCTCTCAGACACTCTGCACGTGTTTAGTGGGCAGGAGGCTAGTGTTTCTGGACAGGGACCTAAAACATCTTAGGAACTCTGGAAGATGCATCAGATTTATTCATTGGGATCGCCCACTGCAGCTAAGAGGCTCTTGGCTCTATTCACTGCAAGGTAGATAGAGTCTAAAAAAAAAATGAACAGTTATGCAAGTAAATGTAAGAGATTAGATCTCTAGTACTTATCTATGTTGTATATCTCTGCTGTATTTCTCTGTTGTACATCTCTGCTGTATATCTCTGCTGTACAGTATATATCTGCTGTACAGTATATCTCTACTGTATATCTACTGTACAGTATATCTCTGCTGTACAGTATAGCTCTGCTGTACAGTATTTCTCTGCTGTACAGTATATCTCTGTTGTACAGTATATCTCTGCTGTACAGTATTTCTCTGCTGTATATCTGTGCTGTATATCTCTGCTGTATATCTCTGCTGTACAGTATATCGCTGCTGTATATCTCTGCTGTACAGTATATCGCTGCTGTATATCTCTGCTGTACAGTATATCTCTGCTGTATATCTCTGTTGTATATCTCTGCTGTACAGTATATCTCTGCTGTATTTCTCTGCTGAACAGTATATCTCTGCTGTACAGTATATCTCTGCTGTACAGTATTTCTCTGCTGTATATCTGTGCTGTATATCTCTGCTGTATATCTGTGTATTTAAACAACCCAGTGTGTTGGGTTGTGACATAAACCCACCACATTCCCAAGATGGCATAGCAGTCAGACGTCCTTTGTCCTTGTCGTGTCCCGTATATATATATATATATATATATATATATGTATATATATATATATATTTACACCTTACTTCGCATATCTTTTATATATTTTCTTTTCCAAAAACTCAACTTCAAAACACTCTCCTGCAACCCGCCTCAACAATTTAAAAAAAAGTATTATTTACCTCAAATCTGAAATCCACAATAGAAACTAGCCAGAAGCTAACCAGAAGCTAGCCAGAAGCTAACCAGAAGCTAGTCAGAAGCTAGCCAGAAGCTAGCCAGTTTACTGGCTAATGTTAGTATTCAGCTAACCACGGTTTCTGGTCATCAGCTATCCTTTGGCTCAAAAATCTATCGCCAGTTTTGTACAACGCGTCTCAGACCAGAACATACCAGACCTATTTTTCTCTCCATATCCCCGGATTTTAATCGCAAGCTCTGGAAATTTACACCTGGATCTCGCAGCTAGCTAGCTGCTATCCGTGTGACTATTGGCTTACGTTGATCCCAGACCAAACATCAATTATTCCGGAGCTAGCCAGCTGAAAAGTTCCATCAGCCACTCCTGAGCTACAATCACCTATCCGGACCCGTTTAACTTCCCATGCGGAGCCCCACCGGGCCTTCACAACTGGACTACCAACGTTATCTATCCGAGGGAGTTATCCAACTGGCCCTTCCATCGCGCCGTTACCTGAACGTCCATCTGTGGCACACTAATCGTTACCGGTCTTATCGGCTGCTGTCTGAATAAGTCTATCGGACAAATTTTCTTGGGTCACTATAACTATATCTATTTTGTCAATTGCATTGATCCCCTCTACCACACGGAACCCCACTAATCTACCGACGGAAACGCAAGAGGTTGCTAAAAACAGACCTCCATCCTATGCTAGCTTGCTACCGATGGCCCGGCTAGCTGTCTGAATCGCCATGACCCCAACCAACCTCACAACTCACTGGACCCTTATGATCACTCGACTAAGCATGCCTCTCCTTAATGTCAATATGCCTTGTCCATTGCTGTTCTGGTTAGTGTTAATTGGCTTATTTCACTGTAGAGCCTCTAGTCCTGCTCACTATACCTTTTCCAACCTATCAGTTCAACCACCCACACATGCGATGACATCACCTGGTTTCAATGATGTTTCTAGAGACAATATCTCTCTCATCATGACTCAGTACCTAGGTTTACCTCCACTGTATTCACATCCTACCATACCTTTGTCTGTACATTATACTTTGAAGCTATTTTATCGCCCCCAGAAACCTCCTTTTACTCTCTGTTCAAGACGTTCTAGATCACCAATTCTCATAGCTTTTAGCCATACCCTTATCCTACTCCTCCTCTGTTCCTCTGGTGATGTAGAGGTGAATCCAGGCCCTGCAGTGCCTAGCTCCACTCCTATTCCCCAGGCGCTCTCTTTTAATGACTTCTGTAACCGTAATAGCCTTGGATTCATGCATGTTAACATTAGAAGCCTCCTCCCTAAGTTTGTTTTATTCACTGCTTTAGCACACTCTGCCAACCCGGATGTTCTAGCCGTGTCTGAATCCTGGCTTAGGAAGACCACCACAAATTCTGAAATGTTCATCCCTAACTACAACATTTTCAGACAAGATAGAACGGCCAAAGGGGGTGGTGTTGCAATCTACTGCAAAGATAGCCTGCAGAGTTCTGTCCTACTATCCATGTCTGTACCCAAACAATTTGAACTTCTACTTTTAAAAATCCACCTCTCTAAAAACAAGTCTCTCACCGTTGCCGCCTAGTATAGACCACTCTCTGCCCCCAGCTGTGCTCTGGACACCATATCTGAACTGATTGCCCCCCCCATCTATCTTCAGAGCTCGTGCTGCTAGGAGACCTAAACTGGATTATGCTTACCACCCCAGCCATCCTACAATCTAAGCTTGATGCCCTAAATCTCACACAAATGATCAATGAACTTACCAGGTACCACCCCAAAGCCGTAAACACGGGCACCCTCATAGATTTCGCCCTACCAACTTGCCCTCTAAATAAATACACCTTTTCAACCAAGATCTCAGCGATCACTGCCTCATTGCCTGCATCCGTAATGGGTCAGCAGTCAAATGACCTCCACTCATCACTGTCAAACGCTCCCTGAAACACTTCAGCGAGCAGGCCTTTCTAATCGACCTGGCCGGGGTATCCTGTAATGATATTGATCTCATCCCGTCAGTAGAGGATGCCTGGTTATTTTTTTTAAATGCCTTCCTCACCGTCATAAATAAGCATGCCCCATTCAAGAAATTTAGAACCAGGAACAGATATAGCCCTTGGTTCTCTCCAGACCTGACTTCCTTTAACCAACACAAAAACATCCTATGGCGTTCTGCATTAGCATCGATCAGCCCGCGTGATATACAACTTTTGGAAGCTAGAAACCAAAATACACAGGCAGTTAGAAAAGCCAAGGCTAGCTTTTTCAAGCAGAAATTTGCTTCCTGTAACACAAACTCAAAAAAGTTCTGGGACACTTTAAAGTCGATGGAGAATAAGAACACCTCCTCCCAGCTGCCCACTGCACTGAAGATAGGAAACACTGTCACCACCGATAAATCCACTATAATTGATAGCATTTTTCTACGGCTGGCAATGCTTTCCACCTGGCTACCCCTACCCCGGTCAACAGCACTGCACCCCCCACAACAACTCGCCCAAGCCTTCCCCATTTCTCCTTCTCCCAAATTCAGTCAGCTGATGTTCTGAAAGAGCTGCAAAATCTGGACCCCTACAAATCAGCCGGGCTAGACAATCTGGACAGTTTCTTTCTAAAAATGATATGCCAAAATTGTTGCCACCCCTACTACTAGCCTGTTCAACCTCGCTTTTGTGTCGTCTGAGATTCCCAAAGATTGGAAAGCAGCTGTGGTCATGCCCCTCTTCAAAGGGAGGGACACTCTTGACCAAAACTGCTACAGACCAATATCTATCCTACCCAGCCTTTCTAAGGTCTTCGAAAGCCAAGTCAACAAACAGATTACCGACCATTTCGAATTCCACCATACCTTCTCCGCTATGCAATCTGGTTTCAGAGCTGGTCATGGGTGCACCTCAGCCATGCTCAAGGTCCTAAACGATATCTTAACCGCCATCGATAAGAAACAATACTGTGCAGCCGTATTCATTGACCTGGACAAGGCTTTTGACTCTGTCAATCACCACATCCTCATCGGCAGACTCGACAACCTTGGTTTCTCAAACGATTGCCTCGCATGGTTCACCAACTACTTCTCTAATAGAGTTCAGTGTGTCAAATCGGAGGGTCTGTTGTCCGGGCCTCTGGCAGTCTCTATGGGGGTACCACAGGGTTCAATTCTTGGACCGACTCTCTTCTCTGTATACATCAATGATGTCGCTCTTGCTGCTGGTGAGTCTCTGGTCCACCTCTACGCAGACGACACCGTTCTGTATACTTCTGGCCCTTCTTTGGACACTGTATTAACAACCCTCCAGACGAGCTTCAATGCCAAACAACTTTCCTTCCATGGCCTCCAATTGCTCTTAAATACAAGTAAAACTAAATGCATGTTCTTCAACCGATCGCTGCCTGCACCTGCCCGCCTGTCCAACATCACCACTCTGGACAGCTCTGACTTAGAATATGTGGACAACTACAAATACCTAGGTGTCTGGTTAGACTGTAAACTGTCCTTCCAGACTCACATCAAACATCTCCTATCCAAAATAAAATCTAAAATTGGCTTCTTATAACACCATCCGTTATATGCCATCCATTTTGTCACCAAAGCCCCATATACTACCCACCACTGCGACCTGTACGCTCTCGCTGGCTGGCCCTCGCTTCATACTCGTCGCCAAACCCACTGGCTCCAGGTCATCTACAAGACCCTGCTAGGTAAAGTCCCCCCTTATCTCAGCTCACTGGTCACCATAGCAGCACCCACCTGTTGCACGCGCTCCATCAGGTATATCTCTCTGGTCACCCCCAAAACCAATTCTTCCTTTGGCGGCCTCTCCTTCCAGTTCTCTGCTGCCAATGACTGGAACGAACTACAAAACCTCTGAAACTAGAAACACTTATCTCCCTCACTAGCTTTAAGCACCAGCTGTCAGAGCAGCTCACAGATTACTGCACCTGTACATGGTCCATCTATAATTTAGCCCAAACAACTACCTCTTTCCTTACTGTATTTATTTATTTATTTTGCTCCTTTGCACCCCATTATTTCTATCTCTACTTTGCACATTCTTCCACTGCAAATCTACCATTCCAGTGTTTTACTTGCTATATATTATTTACTTCACCACCATGGCCTTTTTTTAGCCTTTACCTCCCATCTCACCTCACTTGCTCACTCTGTTTATAGACTTATTTTTCTACTGTATTAT